>NC_046157.1:84749885-85097385 GCF_011064425.1 Rattus rattus | reverse complement strand
ATTAAAAGCTGGAATACAACAATAGTCGCACACCGAGGAGCATTTTGAGGTGGCCGGGACCCTCCCATCTGAAGCCTGTGACAATATCCAGAGGAGGATGCTTACTTTCAGAGAGGCTGAACAACAGCGAGTTCCTGTGGCCAAAGTGTGGCACCAGAGCTCATCTGTTTTCCACTATACCTGACTGAGTTAGTGAGGTTGTTCAAAAAGATTCCAGGAAAAGAAAAAAAAAGGGGCACACATATTATGCATATAATAAATATGTATATCATACATATGATGTATCATATATATATATACACACATTCTGTAGAATGCTAGAAATTAAGCCTTTTTTTTTAAACATCCTTTGATCATCACTTAACACTTGATCTGAGCGCTACTTAGTCAAAATCGGCTTATTGCATCCAGCTTCGGGGTGTAAAGCAGGAAGCGCAGGTTGCGTGAGCCACACTGTGGTTTATTGCACATGGCGCCAATTAATTTCTGGCTCCGTTTCCATGTGTCATAGAAGAGGAAAGCAGTTATTTGAATAATTCGCCAAAAAATACATGCAATTTCACATCTCAATACTTCCGCCGAAACGCACCGAAGAACTGGACGTTCTGTATACTGGGCTCCACCCGAATACTCCATCCTATTTTCAGGTACGAATGTCCCCCTCCCGAGACTTTACTTTTGTCCTTTCCTTAGTTTGGATGAAGAGAGACTTAGACTTCCTCACCTTTTCTTGAAAACAAAGCAAAGCATACCTTTGTTGTGCTTTGAATGTGCCGGTCCTCTGAAGGCTTTGGTACTACTGAGGTCTAGCTGTCAGCTCTCCGTTAGGCTCTCCTTGTCCTTCTCTGACCTCGGAGCATATCATCTTTCTGGGTAACTCTTCAGCTCATGCCCTTTGGGTAGATCTCCCGCCTAACCAGACCTGTCCTGCCTCAGTGACTTGACTCAGCCTGGCCCTTCAGGCATTGTACAAATCTGTTTTGCCTTCTGAATCTCCGTGTCCCAGAAGCACTTTCTCAGTCTCTCTGGCCCCAAATTGCCAGTTTTCAGTGACAACTCCCTCATCCCATATCCTTCTGGTTTACATTTTTTCCCTTCCTGGTAACACCCGCTGCCTCACATGTACTATAGAATGTAGCTATTTATTTTGTCGTTAATTGGATTTCTCCTACTGGGATATAAGCCTGACTATGGCCTGGCTATCTGTCATTTCAGCAGCTTCTAGGGTGTGTCAGTCACATGGTAATCTGGCTATCTGTTGCAAAGTGAAAGCTGTTTGCTTCTAGGAGAGTATCAGACCCTGGATTCCATGGGAGTAAGTTCCCATTTGCCTGGAGATTTCCAGAGCTCTTTGAAAGTCGGATGTTTTAAGATTCCCTTCCTAGTTTGACTCTCAAAAATCACAGTTGTTGTCTCAGTGGCCAAGCACTAATCTTAAAAGAGGCTGGTTTGTTAAGCCTGGGTAACAAGGAAAAGTCCCTAAGAGGATGATGATGATTAGTTTTTGGTTTTAGATTAATTTAGATTATTTTATGAGTGTTTTGGATGCCTGGAAATATGCGCACCGCACATATATGCCTGGTGCTCTTGGACGCCAGAAGAGGATGTAAAATACTCTGGCGTCGGAGTTATGGACGGATGATTGTGAGCCAGGCTGCGAGAGGTGGGAACCGAACTTGGATCCTTTTCAAACAGGAGCTCTTAGCTGCTGAGCCACCACTGCAGCCCCCATGATTTCAGTTGTAAAAGCTGTCAAGTATTGTAGCTTTGAACATGTCTCATCAATATGTTGCTTTTTCTGCTTTGAAATATTTGAATGCAATTGGAAGGCAGGAGAAGCCAGGTTGATTATGCTCAAATATGATCGTCTCTTTTCCTAATGTATCAGTGAATTACTTTCTTCATGTTCATAGTGATTTCTTTTGGAATTTATAGAGTAAGTTGGATATCTTCACATACCTAAAGTAAGGGCTCTCTATATTCGCCTACGTTTTGAAAGCGAACGTGTTAAACTTACTCTGTGGAGCGTTCGGACCTACCTTTTGGGATTTCCTATTTTAAAGGAGCATAGACTTTTAGGTTTGCGCTCAAACGGTTTAAGGCCTCATCCTATAGATATAAAAACGGAAGCTCAGTGATGTTAAGAAACTTGCTGGGAAGTATTTAGTCTAAAAGGTAAAATAAGGTTGCTTTTGAGATTGTAACACAAAAAATAGTTCTCTGGTTCAGGAAAGCAGTTGAACAGAGCAACAAATGTGTATACAATTCTGAAGAGTGTGCAGTCTTGCCCAAGGAAGTTTTTCCACAGTGAGACTCTCTGAGACTCTCATAGTTGCCCTAACAATTTAAAATCAGGGATTACAAGAGCAAAAACTGGTAGGTCGTTGGGGATTCAGCTCAGTGGTAGAGCGCTTGCCTAGCAAGCACAAGGCCCCGGGTTTGGTCTTCAGCTCAAAAAAAAAAACAAAAACAAAAACAAAACAAAACAAAAAACAAAAAACAAAAAAAAACCAAACAAACTGGTAGGTCATTTGAAGTAAACTACCCCTATGAGAAGAAGTGGCTTCCCCACAGAGATGTCCCCTATTAGCTAAGGCTTCTGTGGTTCTTTTTAGAATGAGGGCTTCTTTCTTTTGTCATTGAAAATGGACCTTAGAGGTGGGCCACGCTTCTTCCTTTTTGGTGTGAAGTCACTTGGCCTCAAGTTGTGTCTCCCCACCCGAGTCAGAAAGCATTTCTTTTTCTGAGAGCTAATGGTCTCCAGAGCTTCAACTTCAGCAAGAGCTTTGTTTCTGGCTTTGTTATTGTACAAATGCAGGGCACGCCTGCTACAAGGCATGGGTGAGGGAAGGTTTTTGTTGTACGAGGAAGAGTACAGCCAGAGGCATCCGGGAGAGTCCAGAGCAGGGAGAGAAAGCAGCAGACTGAACATGGCCATCGGACTGGATGTGGCAATGAAAGGAGAACTGGGGAGAGCAAGAGAGGAAGACTAAGAGACTCTGTGCCATGGAGACCTAGAGAGAGGCGAGAGAGGGGGAGGGGTAAAGAGGGTGCATAGCTGAAATGTAGGTAGGGTTATTAGGATGCTGGGTGAGGGAAGCCCATGAGCTGGAAAGGTTTAGGGTCGGAGACAGGATGAGCAGAGCTGAGACAAGCCACAGGTTCTTGTGACACTGAGGAATAGGCACCAGATAGCCATTTGTTCCGAGTTTCTTTTGGACCTAACAGCTATAATTTGTTAGCGAGTAAGATCTAGTATTTATCTCTGGAGATGAAATGCCTGTGCGATTTAATGATTTTAATAAAAATGATCCGCATGGAATTTTATTTCTTTGGATAGTCTGTCTCCTGTTTCCATTGCAGTTTACTTATTTTTCTTTCTTATTTTAAGACAGCTCAGGCTGGTCTTAAAATCACTGTGTCATCAAGGCTGACCTTGACTTCTCCAATGCTGAGATTACATACTCAGCCCAATATACTAAATATATTGGGCTTATTTTGCAATATACTAAAAAAAGTCTTTTCACCTATTGTATATATAATCTAAGTTTACTTTTTAAGGAAGGAATGGCAGTTCTTAGCTACTTTCTGCCTAGGACAGAGTAAGCCTGGATCTTCTTACACTTCATGTTGAACCTCCACATCCTAAATACACTCTTGGAAGTGGATTTGGCAAATATCGAAGTGTCTGGTAGTTAGAGAGAACTAAGCACAAGACAACTGCAATCCAAAGAGGAGGTAATTGGATGAATGGCTGTTTTAAAGACACTAAACAAGACACTAGAATTATTTCAGAAGTCATACATTCATAGGCAAGGCATTAATGGAGACAGAAGTGCTTGGAAAGACCTGGGAAAGGTGAATGTGATGGTTTGTATATGATTGTCCCAGGGCAAGTGGCATTATTAGAAGGTGTGGCCCTGTTGGAGTAAGTATGGCCTTGTTGGAGTAGGGAGTGGGCTTTAAGACCCTCTATCTAGCTGCCTGGAAGCTAGTATTCTGCTAGCAGCCTTCAGATGAAGTTGTAGAACTCTCAGCTCCACCTGCACCGTGCCTGCCTGGATGCTGCCATGTTCCAGCCTTGATGATAATGGACTGAACTTCTGAACCTGTAAGGCAGCCCCAATTAAATGTTGTCTTTATAAGAGTTGCCTTGGTCATGGTGTCTATTCACAGCGGTAAAACCTTTACTAAGACAGTGAATAATATAAATAATATAGTAATAATATAATACAAATATTTGAGGTGGCAGGATAATGGATGTTTTCTTTCCTAAACAGCTGAGGAGTGAAAGCATCGCACACCATTGTCCTGAGTGCTTTAAAGAACTACACCTGTAACCATCAAACACCGGAAGCCAGGTCATACATACAATACTGGTGGTACAAGATTTCAAAATGAGGAGCAGGCCAAAATCCTTAGGAAAAAGCACCACTGCTTATTTTTAAAGCCTCCTCAATAGTGAAAGTTATCAACCAAAGCATGCTTTTTAAAGTAATTCTAATTAGTAGAAACGAACTGGGGAAAACTTTGCGGATCAGTTGTCACAGGCTTTTGATTTTGCGCAAGGGCGGGTAGGGGTAGGTGGGGTGGAAGGAAGCTGGTGTTTCCAAGTCCTCAAACGGGCTGAGTTCCTACACAGTGCTTCTCTGAGGTTCAGGTCTTTTGGAACTCTGCGTCCCTTTGTCATTCGAAGCAATTCTGATAACCCGACCGACTCCTAAAGAGACGCTAGCATGGATAATCTCCCAGTGCAGGTCACCGACTCTGAAGAATTCCTAGCCCCTCGGGCTCATTCCTACAGGCTGCAGAGTCTGCACAGGGTAAACCGGGTTCCTCAGCCCAATCCCTTACTCTACCCATCGCAACTCCCGCTCTGAGGCTCCGTCGCACGGATACGCGCCGCTCGGTCCGCCATGGCGGGAGGGCGAAGTCCCGCCCCCGGAGTGTGGCGGAAGTGGAAGGCGCAGTCCTGCGACCGCGCGCGCTGGCTAGCCCGGTGCGCATGCGCTCTCGCCGCACAGGTTGGTCCTTCCCTCTAGTCACCTCAGGCTTCACTACCCCCGCCCCGCCCCTCATAGTGGCACTCTCGCCATCTTACCCCCCCTTCCAGCCTAGCTCAGTCACCTTTTCCCTTTCTACAATCTTTGCCCCCCACTCCCTGCCCCCTGCCCGTCGTGTCCCGGGGCCGCCGCCGCAGACACCGCGCCATCTCTGTCCCCTCTCATTCTCCACGCGGGACGCGCAGCCGTGCCTCCACGTGTCTTAAGCAGAGGTTGTGGGGCGCGTGGGGGCGGAGGGGAGTGGGGCGAGGTCATGGGGACGTCAGGGACGTGGCAGCCAAAGGTCTGGCCTCGGGGTGCGGGCCCAGCCGGTTGCAGGCCGCCGAGCGTTGGGTGCACCCTGGCTCCTCCCCGTCGTCCGTGGGCGTGAGGCGAGGGGAGCCTCGGGGCCAGGCGGAGAGGCACTGTTTCGCGTGTCACCCAGATGGGTGGGGAGTCCCTCAAGAAGGCAGCTCTACTTCTTGGAAGCTAGGTAGTGTTAGTGGAAGGAAATGTAGTGTGCTGGCTGAGGGACGGGGGACGCAGAGACGCTGCTGTCAGAGCTCGCCTCTGGGACCCCTGGGGAAATAAATCATTTAGTTGGTGTTGTGGGATGCACACGGGGATCATCATCACAACCTAGTTCTAAACTCAGGTTTATGGGAGAAGATCTGTGTGCTAAAAGCTCAGCTGTGATGAGCTCCAAGTTAAGGGAATTGTCATCTTGCCTTCTCTATAGAAAGTCAGGACAGTTGATGTGACAAGTGGTAAGAGTTATAGGGATAGTGGAATATATTTGATATTCAGACATGATCCCAGTAACAGTGTTGTTAATGTACACCCCGATTAAAATTAGCTTCGTGTCCCTGGAGTTAGTAGAAACTCAGGAAGAAACGGGTACATATTTATCTGGAATAAGACCTAGGTTCTCAGTATTTGTGAGGAGCAGTTCACTGTTAAAAGATTTACTTAAAGAAAGAAACAACTGGTAGAATTTCTGTGTGTTCCACAGAGGCGGGATTTGATTACTAAGGGACAGTTTCTAGATAATGCTTTGCACAACTAGACCGCACTTAACCATGCTATTGCAAGTTTCCCATCCTTCTCCCCTTGCACTGCACTAGGGAACTTTTTGCCAAGCTGGAAATGCTATACACTGTGGGCTACCAATATGGTACCCACCAGGTGCAGGTGACTCTTGAGCACTTGAAATGTGACTCTTGTCACTGATGAGCTTGATTTTTAATTGGTTAGTAAATTAATTACCATGTAAGTAGACACATGCATGGTGGTTATTGTATGGGATCCCACATGTCTGAAAAAAAATGGAGAGCTGGTTACAGTTTTTATTTAGTTGAGTTTTAAGCCAAAGAGGCCAGCTTTTGGGATATTTACGGTTTAAGGAATCATAATTATATTCCAATAATGCCTTTCGTTCAAAGCGTAGATCTGCTAGTATTTATTTACAGCTTGGCAAATCAAAGAAAAATACTCTGACTCTCTGGTTCTAAAGCTAATGCCAGATTTGGTTGGAAAGACAGCAGTGCTAGAAAACTAGACTTTTCTTTAATTATCTGTGGCTTCCATTGTCTTTGACCATTTGGTTAGTTCTTAGAAAAAAAACTGAACTCTTTTTTTATTGTTGTAGTTTCCCCCCCACTTAAAAACTGGAGATTCCACTTTAACTTTTTGTATTATAAAGCAGTTTAATAAATTATAATAGTAGCCTTTGAGCACTTTTTGAAATCACCTTAGTATCCATATTTAAACTTCCAAAGAGAAAAGTGAAATTTGGAGATCAATGTGTCATGAGGCCACTTTCTTTGGCATATGCCCAACTGTTTTTCATCTGAGTTTTTGTAAATCTTGAAAATAAAACTTTCCCCCTCCTTGCCTTTCTCTTGCCCTCTTCCCTCCTTCTTCCCTTTCTGTGCTGGGGGTTGAACCCAGGCCCTCCCACATCCTAAGTGGATGCTTACTAAGCTATGCGCTCAGGCCTTGAAAATAAGCCATAAGGCGGGGAAAAGAAATCCAAAACAAAACTCTCATGGTAGATTGTACCCAGAACTTCTGCCTGATATTTGTAAAATGTTGGCCTTGTCCTCAAGGCTGAAGATAATCGTTGGTTCTGGAATGGCAGCTTGAGGCTTATGAGTTACGTCATATACAGAGAATAGTTCATGGCATGCAGATCACACTGAGCTAGTCTTAAGTAGACTGGCTATCTTAATTTTTCTGGGATGGTCATGCCCCAGCCTACTTTAGTACTAGAGCTCCTTTCATATGATCAAACATGTTCCAGTTTAGACAGTACTAGCATGCCTCTCCCCCCCCGCCATTTTTTAGGCTAGTCAAAATTCTTTTTTTTTTTTTTGGTTCTTTTTTTTTTTTCGGAGCTGGGGACCGAACCCAGGGCCTTTCGCTTCCTAGGTAAGCGCTCTGCCACTGAGCTAAATCCCCAGCCCCAAAATTCTTAATATAGTCTTGGAATGATTAGCTATTTTACAGTCTCCAAAATACACTTGTTGAAAACAGTGACGAGGTCCATGCTGTTGCCTTTATTTAAGCCATATCTGGAGTAAGGCCAGAGAGTGACTTGATTACTTTAGCCACTGTCAGTTTAACCTTTTATGTTGTATAGACATCATGAGTAGTGTGATTGTTGGTTCTCTTTGGGGAAGAAAAAAAAAGTCCTTTGGTGTAAGGGGCTACAAATATGCCAGTACAGTAAGATCAGAAGATTGAGTGTTCCTGTTGAAAATGTTATTTTTGGTGAGGTCAGATAGTAAATCAACCAGAACCTTGCTTTTCATGTATTATCACTGATTTTGCTTACAGTTCCCTAACAGTAGGAGAAAGAATTCAGCCATTGCATTATTGTGTTGACTGAATTCATATTAACCAAAGAGGTTGAACTATTTTATTTGCTATTTCAAATGTCATCAGCTTTGCCACTGAGCCCTAGATGTCTCCTGTGGTCCTGCTAGCTTAGTCTTGGAAAGACTACCCCACACATAAGCTTCCTTTTCTGAGCTTGCTTACGGAGAACCCTGAAATGTCTTTAAAGAGCTGTGCCTTGCTTATGCTCACTGTCGTGTCTCACGAGAACAGAGCTCTTTGTGTGCACCAGATCTTGCTTAGTCATTATTTCATGAAGAGAAGTATTTTAAGTTTCTACGCTAGAGGAACTGAGGAAGAGAGGTGGCATGCATTGTCCAAGGTCACATGATAAGCCTTAGAGCCTGTGTTTGAACTCCAGAGCCCAGCTCTTTCCTGCTCCACTGTGGGTGGGTATAAGCAGATAGTTCCCAACAATGTTCACTGTGACAGACACCTTGTGGAGGTCTTATGAGTGAATTATGACCCTGTTTTATTTGTGTGTCCCTCGTATAGAGAGGATTCAGGACGGACCTCAGTGTTAGTCCCAGCTTGTGTTACTAAATAGTGGTGTGCCTTTGGGCAGTTCAAGAAACCCCTCTGGGCTGCACTTTCCTCACCTGAAAAATGAGGGATTTGGGTGAAATTGGTGATGTTCACACTGCAGTCTGAAGCCTGCTCACATCCTTTGGTCCCTCCCTCCAGTTCACGTCTTTCAGTCTTTGCCTGTTGTTTAGCCATGTGCCTGCGGTTTTCTTTTAAACAAAGAATATCTGAACAAAGCATTTGCAGTTACTAGTTTTTGAGATGACATAATGACCATGTCAGCCTCTGACTGCAATGGTTTTAACTCTTAGAGTATCAATAGATAGGCATCTTTTACAAATGAAAGCTATAGGCATTGTTTTTGTTTGATGATCTTAGTTAAGATATATGTCTACATAGGTCAAGTTGTCAGCTACTTGGAATCAAAGCTCTCCTTTTTTTCCTTTTTGTAAAGGCTTTGTTTTAATTATGAACATGCACACATCGCTGTGTGGGTTCCAGCAGAGGCCAGAGGCGTTGGGTCCTCCTGGAACTAGAGTTATAGGAACTTGTGAACCTTTGATGTGGGCTCTGGGTCCTCTGGAAGAGTACTGTGTTTCCTTAACCACTGAGCCATCTCTCTAGCTTTACATTAAAAAAATAAAATAAAATTAGACCTTTAACTAGTATTTTTAGTTTTTCCATCAGTGGCGGGGAAATTCTGGCCTGGTAAGGTGATTGTGGGAAAAAAAAATGTGAGCTATTACAGCAAAAGCCCCAAACCATCAATTCTTTATCTCTTGCCATGAGCCACATAGTGCTTTAACCCCATCAGATACTTGTTGACTTGTACATGTTTAATACTAGCTGACATCAGATTTCTCCTAAGGTTGACTATTTCTAAAGCACAATTCTAGACTAGAAAAGAATTGTAATGCATAAAAGTACCCACTCATTAAAAAAGAGAGAGAGAGAGAAAGTCTTGTTTAGTGTTAAGTCACTATTAGGATTGTTACATAATGGTCAGATTCCCTACACACTTGAAAAACAACTATCGTTGATCACCCGCTTTTAAATAAACACAGCCTTCTTTGATGTTGGCAAAGTGCATTGGCCGCAGCGTTCGCCAGTAAGGACAAAAACATGTAATAGATTCCCCCATGTCTGTGTAGCAGAGAGCTCTGATGTCTGTGAGTTAATGGTAACTGTTCGTGATTGGCCAACAAGGATATGGAAATGTCTTGTTATTTTGTGTGTGTGCGTGTGTGCGTGTGTACGTGTGTGTGTCCACATTGCTGGGAGTTCAACCTCATGACTCATGTATTTAAGGCAAGTGCTCTGTGATTGAGCAATAGGTCTCTCCCATTCTGTAAAAATTTCTTATTTTAAGTCGAAATATATTTTGTGAATCCCCATTGCATTGTGCTCCTTAGAACACCTTTGTGAGACAGACAGATGCTATTCCTGAAAGATGGCAGACCTGAGAGGTCAGTTGATGCTAATAGCTTCCGGTATATTGGTTAGTTAGGTCTTTAAATAAAGTGGACATGTTCAGTCAGGTGTGGCGATACATGCCTCTCATCTCTGCAGTTAAGAGGCAGAAGTAGGATTGGAAGCTTGAGGCTAGCCTGAGCTACATAGGAATTTCAAGGCCAGCTTGTGCTATAAAGCAAGACATTGTCACCAAACCAAGGCAGGCCAAACCAAATCAAACCAAGCCAGCTCCCTCACTACAGCATTCAAGACATGAATTTGTCAGCCTTGCAACATCTCCCTCCTTTTAACACTTCACACTTTGTAGGACACCCTCCTCTCGAGGGTCTAATAGTTCTCTTCATATGGTGTTAACTGAAGTAGTTTTTTTCTCATTCCCACCCTTCTGCTTCCTAGCAATGGTGGTATTTTTAATTAGGTTCCAGGGTTCCCAGCCTCAGTGTCATTTTCTTCTTCTCACATACCCAGTGTCTACACCTGCAAGTTATCTCTGCATTCTGAATATGTCCTAATCTCCACTTGCTACCATAATCAAAAATGCTGTCATCTCTTGTCTAATCAGAACCACTGAC
Source organism: Rattus rattus (assembly GCF_011064425.1). NCBI lineage: Eukaryota > Metazoa > Chordata > Mammalia > Rodentia > Muridae > Rattus > Rattus rattus. The sequence goes on along the minus strand of NC_046157.1, from coordinate 85,086,875 downwards.
AAACAATTTCCGCAGCTTCTGCTTCCCTGGGTCACACCCTTGCTTATAGGGAAATCTCACTATGGCTATCTTAAAAAAAAAAAAAGAAAACAAAAACAATCCACACGTTCAAAAGTTCTTCAACAGCTTCATATTATCATCCAGTAAAATTTCACCTCCTACCTTCAAGGTCATTGTAATATACTTCCTTCTTGGGACTCTCAGATCTTACTTTCTATTGCTTTTACCCTCTACCCACTCCACTCTACCCACAGTGGTCTCAGGATCTTGTTCTCGAAAGAGGTTAATGAGCACCACCTCTTGCATTTTTTTCAGGTTTTAGGTTAATTGTCATCTTGTAGTTGAAATCCATGTTTAATTTGTTTTTATAGCACTAATTCAAATTGTTGTTGAGTGTTACTCCTCACCTGTGATGCATCTCTCTGTCTCTCTCTGTCTCTGTCTGTCTGTCTCTCTCTCTCTCTCTCCCCCTCCTTCCCTCCCTCCCTCCTTCTAGACATAGAAAAATGTTTGGCTTTTCGTAAGTGCCTAATAATTGTGTATAAATAACCCAAAATGCATATAGTTTGGGCTTTAAAAAAGACATTGCCAGTGCCTTTATGGTAAGAAGGGGGAATAGAAGACACATTACTTTTTATAGAAAGTGAAGGGAAATAAATCAATGAGAAGTTTCTGTTTCTGTGTCATGAGATGCAGTTACCTGCCAGTTGGTGGAGGAGGGATTCAGTATGGGACAGAAGCTTAGAATAAAAATAATTCACATTCACTAAGATATTATTATCTAGTTGTGATGTTTGAGTTTCATGTTCAGTGGGACTAGATTTAGAATAATTTAGAAGATACATTCTGGTTATGTTTCTGAGGGTGTTTACAAAGAACTTTAACTGAGGAGGGAAGGCCCACCTGAATGTGGGTAGCACCATCCTATAGGATGTTGTCCCAAACTCAGTCCAAACGAGGAGGAAGAAAACCTGGAAGAGCAGCATTCATTTGTATATGCTTCCTGACCGTGGAGCGGTGTGACTATCTATTATTACGACAAACCTGGAACAGCAGCTTCTTGACAGGGGATCAGCATGACTATTTACTATTATGACCTCACCATCATGACTGACTGGATCCCCTCTAACTGTGAGCCAAAATAAATCCTTCCTTCAGTTGCTTTTGCCCGGCATTTTGTCATACTATTAAGAAAGAGAGGAGATTGGTACTTGAGAAATGAGGTTTTTGCTGTGGCTGGCTGACCCTGTGGCTTGTAGGCCTTTGAAACTGCTTTGTAGAAGGAATTTGGAAGTTTGGACCTTTTTGGTCTAGGTTACAGGTACCTAACCTTGGGCATTGGGATGCTATAGGCTTATATACAGATTCCCTTAACCTTTGGACATTGGGATGGTCCCCCCAACAAAACACTGGGGTTTCAGTTAAGGAACTCCTTCCACTGGTGATCTTACTAGGATATTCATTGCTACCTATGGGATAGTGTCAGTTCATAGTCTTAAGGTAGTGGCTTAGCCTGATGTGCTTGGTTTTAAACTCTTCCAGTTCTTTCTCTGATTCCTTCAACGGGGGCCTAAAGGATGGGCTGGGATATGGAAGGGGGATGCTTGGTGAAAAAAACTGGAATGGGATGCTGAAGTGAAAGAAACTAATGTCCTAGCTCATGAGATCTCTAATGGAAAAGACGATTCTGTCAGGAATTGGACTAGTAGCTGCCACCTGGACTGTATTCTGGCAAAAACACTGGCTCTGTTTTGCTCATGTCTAGAAAACATATTATTCTGCACGCTATAGAGATTTTATAAGTACTCTTCACCTTTTGAGGTTTTGCATTTGTAGTGATTGATCATTTGGCAACCTTCATATCAGTGGTAATTTAGATTTGATGTAACTTGATTTTTTAGCAATAAAACAAAAATGGAATATATAGTAATGTTGACTCACCTATGATTTTTTTTTCTGACTTTAGGTTTTACAAAACATTACAAATTATAAAAACATATTTATATTCTGTGAGATGATAGGCTATGACATATTAGAGTTGAGACTGTAGATGGGACTAAATCCCTCAACAGTGATATAGTAGAAGAGATGGCCATTTCCATTATGTTGGCCATTAGACTTAAGCCCAGATTTTGATATTACTTCTAGGATACAGAAACTACTCAGAGTCTTTGAGGTATATAATGAAAAGTATTTTTCATGAATGTCTTCTCAGTCAGGTGGTCAACAAGAGTGTGTTCTCTAATGGACACCCAGCGACATTTTGCATGATTTCCTTCTGGGATGTCCATCTTTACCCTTTACCACAATGAGAACCTTTGTGTTTGGTAGCAGTACTTTACAATGAAAGGAATTTTGCGTGCATGGATGCATATATACATCCACACATATATGTTTAAATGAAGTAAACATAAATTTTTATTTTCTGGAATGGGAATTTCCAGATGTGGCGCAGCATTGGCTATTGGTTTAGTGATCTGGTGAACGCAGTAGTAATCAGAAACGAACTTTTTCCTGGAGTCCATGTTTAAACTGGCATGCTGAAATGATCTGGGTTTCGATCTGCACATCTGAATTCATTTTGTAAAGTATGGCAAGCAGCTGCATCTCGTAGGAAAGCTGAAACAACTGCAGGACATTAACCCACTGAGAAGATTACAGTAGGTTTTCAGTTCCATGTTAACTGTACTTATTAGTGAAAATTGACTCGAGTGCTTCTGCTTTTAACAGAATTTTTTTTTTTTTTAATGTCTAGAAGAAAGGAAATAAAGCATTGGAATGATAGGACTTTGATGTGTAAAGAAGTTAATGTCTAAAGAAGTAATTATCTAAATCATCAAACAAAATGTGGGTCCAGGAAAGAATTATTTTGGAGAGTCTAATGAGCTATCAGCTCATCATGCCAAGAAAAATGTTATTCACCTGCTTGATTTAGAAATTAAGTAACTTGTCTGGGAAAGGCTGATCATGTTTGTAACGAATTTGGATGTGGACCCTTTACCTCTTACCAGTAAATACCCTCAACAGGAAACATTTATAATGGGGAGACAACTGAACAAAAGCTGGGCATCAAAGTGGGGCCTGGGCCTATCTTGCTATAAACTGGCACTATCAGATATGCCCCCTTTAGAGAGTTAGCAAGGTGACCAGATTTGAAACTGAAGAAAGGGACACATTGTTTCAGCAGTGTCTCACTTAAAATGGCTCAGTGATTAAGACTCTGCTCTTCCAGAGACCCTGAGTTCAATTCCCAGCAACCACATGGTGGCTCACAGCCATCTGTAATGGGATCTGATGCCCTCTTCTGGTGTGTCTGAAGATAGCTACAGTGTACCCATGAATAAAAGTAGCTATGTAAAACTTTAAGTCCCCCGTCTTCCATTAGCATTAAACTTAAAAACAAAGTTTTGGCCATAGTATAATTCCACAGAATGGCATACGTATCAAATGTGAAATGGGTCAACTCAAATTCTGATTTTGAGAGGCTGATGTTAATACGTTATCCTTGAGGTTAACACTTCTCCAGGCTTTGTGTTGGAACCTGGAGAACCCTGACAGAGGTCCTTGGAAAGGGGAGACTGTTTGTTCTGTGTTTTGTTCTGCTGGTCTGTTTGTACAAATCTGTGGTTCTTGTTTTCCCCTAGTCATGGACTGGGGGTGTGCTTTTTTTTTTTTTTTTTTTTAGTTTCAAGCTGGAGTTTGAGGGTACATGGCACATGCCTGGAATCCCAGCGTGTAGGAGGTAGAGGCAGGGAGGCTACCTACCAAGTTCATTGCCATCTCGGAGTACTTGAGACTGTCTCAAAACCAAAATGGAACAAAGGACTGTTTCCTTTCTTATTTTGTTTATAAAAAATAGTAATTATTTCAAAAGTCTTTGTGAAAATCAGAATAAATTTAGGCTTAAAGGAAAGTGATAATCTTTCTTAGCATTAGGTTTTTTTATGTGTTTGGCTGTAGGTTCAGTTTGAATGAAGTTTCCTTGTATTCCCTGTCTTTCAGAGCGCTCATGCTTGGTGCCCCCTCCCCCCCTTTTAATTCTAGCCTGGGTCCTAGGACACTCAGCATAAGTCCGAGGAGTATTGGGGTATTTTAGACATAATCACATATAAGTATGTCTGCACACTTAGTATGCTATAATTAAGGTGCTATTTGCTGTAGATCTTTGTGTCATCAGCTTTTCAAAAATGGCCCATCTCAGGCAGTTGAGGACAGTAGCTTTTTCTGTAGCATACTTTCATGGGTCCTGTCCTTGAGGCGTGACCCTTATTTAGATTCCCTTGGTGACTTTTTATCATATTTCACACATTTGATCAGATTAAAAGGATATATTATGAAAGTGAATTTGACAGCCATACGGAGAAGGAACTAAGTGTGAAAGATGAGTTTGTAGAAGGCCATGGTGGCAGAGCAGGAGGGGAAGCAAGTTAATTTCTTGTCTTCTCGTACATCATAGAGTACAGGGAGTATTAAAGATGAGATGGATTTTTAGGTAGAGTTCCTGGCAGTTGGTGTCAAAGGACTTTATAAAATTTTTAATATTTGTTGAATTTTGGAAGTCTCTTAATTAAACAACCTGTTTTCAGACTTGCATTTTTGAAGTAAAGGTATTCTAAATTGATATAAAACTTTTGTCAGCTCTAGGGGTGTTTTAAAGATCTTTATTTTAATAGCTAACATTTATTGTGCACTCACTGTGTCAAGATTGTTTTAAATTGTCCTGATAGTCTTTAAAAAGTAGGACCACTGTTCACATTTTAAAGACAGGATAATGGAAGCAAAGAGAAGTGAAGCAACCTCTCTAAAGACCTCACAAAGTGGCAGAGCTGGGACTTGAACCCAGGCCCCTGAAGCCAAACATTGAAATCAGGTCTTTGGGCAAGACTTTCTTTTTTACTTCCTCTCACATCTTTCACAGTAATCGGGTGAAACTGTTTTCTTTTGTTACTGAGAGTCTGGCCATCAGCCAGAGGGCCTCAGGAGTCAGCCACCCCATGTAGACATTGTGTGATTTGCCAGGAACTGTGTGGGGAAAGCTAATCAGTGACACAGACGCCCAAGGAGATAATGAGCTCTGTCTTTGAGATGTGCAGAGTGGGAGAGTGTTTTCCATAGTGTGCAGAGAAGCCATGCACAGGATCGAGCCGAAAGCTTCTACTTGGGAAGGTCTTTCTAGGCTGAGGTCTTCTGTCTCCTGTTAGTATAGGCTGTGCTCAACTCAGCCTCCCCAGCATCTTCAGGTCAGATGTCACCATAGAAAATTCTGTTCGGCAATTGCTTTCTGCAGTGGTGTGAGCAGCCCAGGCCTTTGTGTAGCACTAACTCTAGAAGCTGCCTTACCAAGTAGACTGTGCCTGCACCCCTGTCACATGCTCTGTCATATGCTCTCAGGTTTCTCATTTGTAACTTATGGGAAATGATGGTATTCCGTAGTTTACCTAAATATAGGAAGTAATATTTATCGTGTACTTATTGTGTGGTAGTGATACTCTTCCCTGGTATTCCCAAAAGGAGAGGAGAGAGACTGTGCGCACTCCTATCTGGTGCATGCATGTGTGTGGAGGGCAGAGGGTGATAGCACATTGTCTTGTTTAGTCACTTGTGTGCATTATTCAGTTGTCTTAGAACAGCATTTCTGTTTGAAAACTATTCAAAGTCGGTCCTCCATCCTGTCCCAGGAGCTTACAGTGTCCAGTAATGGTTACGTATGCTGTGTCAGGCCTCCTATAGCAACAGTTCTGTCATCGTTTTATAGTAGTGCAGGATAGGTCATCCTCAAGGCCATCTCAGATCCTAGAGCTCTCTGTCTCAGCTAAACTTCCTTGCCGGAGAGCAGCCAGGATCACCGTGCCTCTCTGTCCTCCAGTGCTGGCTTACAGAGTTGCTGCTGAGCCAGTTTTCATGGGTGTGCTGGGATCTGAACTTGGGTCCTTGTGCTTGCATAGCACTGTGCCCACAGCCAACTCTTCAGCTCCCTAAGTGACTTTTGTTTTTATTGGTCTGGATGAAAGTGGGGGAGCGTGTGTTAAGGGGCTACCGGACCCTCCCTGAAGAATCGCTAATGAGACTTTGGGTGGAGTGCCACACTCTGGAGAACTCTGGAGCTGTGCCAAAGTAGTTTAAAGTGTTCCAGTTCTCTTCCTGACTACAGCGTAGGTACTGAATGTGTAGTGGTCACATAGGCACCGGCTTGATACCTGAACTCACTGAGCACTTTCCCCGCTCTACTTCTTTTCTTTTGAATAAAGACATTGAGTAGAAGGAAAGTGTACTCATACAAAACTGAAATTAATCAGGAATTTGGAAGTTTCTATACTTTTTGAAGTAACTCAAAATTGCCTGTTTCATGTACTTTTTATAGCTAAACATGCGTGTAAGTTTTATTTTTCCTCTTAATCTAGATGAATAATACTGCAGCTAGCCCGATGTCTACTGCCACTTCAAGTAGTGGAAGGAATGCTGGGAAGACCATCAGCTTCGCCGCCGAGCTGCAGAGCATGATGTGAGTCCGCCTTTACACGGTGTTTCTGTTGCTGTTCTAAACTGATCAGGGTTGAAGAAGGAAGTTGGGATCAAATGTATAAACCTTAGCTTAACGTAATCTGTATTTAGAAAAAAAGTAAAATAATCTCATAACATGGAAATAGCTCCATGGAAGACAGGGAGAACTGGATAAAGTGCTCGAGCTGTGCACTGTATTTGAAGATTAAGTACTACTAGCTCTCCTTTTCTCGGGTAGTCAAAATGTTTTCAGAGAAGTTTGCAGTTTTTTTTAATTTTCCTATCTGTGAGCCTGATTCAGAGTAGTTTTAAATTTTGATAGTATTTGAACCATTGCATTTCAGATTATTGTAAGGAGCACAAAGCATTAAAAAATAATAACATACATATGTGTTGAATCTTTGAGGAATTGCACATTTGTTTAAGAAGTCTCCCTGAAGGTGATTGTCAGATTGCAGTAAGGGAGACTACCTTCTTAACTGGAGGGGTGGCAGACAGGGAAATGTAAGGACTGAGTTCTTAGTGCTTTAGGAGACAGGGATCTTACAGGAAGAGGCCACAAGGCAACATCACTTCTTTCCCAATGATTTATCAGGAGGTCTAAAAGACTGTGTCTGTGGAAAGTGTAAATGCCTTTCTTGTGTGTGTGTTTGTGTGTGTGTGTGTGTGTGTGTGTGTAGATAGCCTTTTTACCAAGTTAACTCTGTGTGGTAGTGATCCTTCAAAGCACAATCTTGATAAGTTTGACCACATATACTTTCTCAGGAGACATACTTTAAAGAAACTATTAAGTTTGAAAGCATTTTTTTAAAAAAACTAATTAATTAATTAGTTAACTTTACATCCCGATTGGAGCTGACTGTAGCTCCCCCTCCCACCTCTCCTCCTGTTCCAGTGTTCGTGAAGGAGTACATTACCATAGCCGGTTTGGGGAAAAAGAAAGCATTACCATCACAGTAACTCAGACTGCTCTCTAATTATCAGGGCCTTTGAGAACCTTGGCTGTACAGGTCATCTATAGATACTGAGTTCTCTGAGTTTAAAAAGAAATTTAGGCCTTCCTTTGAAAATTAGCAAACTCAAGTGTGCAATATAATCTCTTCCTTATAAAAATTATGCTCTAAAACTAAAAACTGATAATACTTCATGATTGCTAAGATGGGGAAAAGGACTAATTCAGAAGCTGAATTTTGTGAGCCTGCCTATATTTTGAATTATGGAAAACTTTAAGAGCTTATATATTTATATACTTTAAGTTTTCATTATAGTGTGATGGGCTTTCTGTTATCACTGTTCTACATTATGGTACATTAATTATATTTAAAATATTAGGTACACTTTATGATAAGGGGATGAATATGGTTCTTTTCTGTGACACTAAATTGATTTACTTAGTGGTTTTTAACTGTTAGTTTGGACATTTTCAGATTCTTAAAATTATAGCATAATGAACCCCATGTATCCTTTATCCAAATTTAGCAATAGTTACTCTTCCACAGTTTTATTCGATCTTTTTTCCTAATATTCATTTAAAAATAGTCAAGTGTTTTAAAACTAATCTCATAGAGCTTATATAAACAGTATACAAGTCAGTGGTGAGCACCAGGTGTGCACAGCGTGAGTCAGCACACTGTGTAACTGGCTCAGTGACTGATGCTCCCTGACCTCGGGATGCTGCTTTGTTTATAGCCATTGCTCACTGCTGTCTCCGTGCAGTAGAGCTAGGTGTCTGTGGCAAATACCGTGTGGACTATGAGGCTGAAGATATTTACTATCTAGCTTTTGTGGAGGTTGACCTCTGAGCTCTAAAACTAGCTCTGTATAAAAAGAAAATAGGAACTTTGGAGTAGCGGTGCCTAATATTTGTATCTAATAGACCTAAGACCATTTAGGAGAGTTGGGAAAAAGAAAAGAAAAACTAAATTCAGCACTTTGTATTAACTACTTTTGCACACATATTCGCTAGCGATCTCCCTAAGCTGGATTCAGAATGTAAAGGTTATTGTTGGCTGTGACTCTGGAACAAGTGTGCACTTTCCTTCATTTCAGACCTGAGGGAGCGGCCACTCCTAACAGTACATTCAGCATTGAGAGGCTGAGTTTTTCCCCTCACGAATTTCACCTCAGAAAGGGAGCGAAAGCCAAATGAGGGGATCCTTTTTAGCTTGCTGATACTTCCTCTTACTTTAAAAGCTTCAGGCTTTAGGTTGTATACAAATGGAGTCTGTATAGGACATGCAGTCCGTGGTTGTGTGCATTTTTCAGATGAGGAAGTGAAGACTTAATCCCCACATGCTGGGAGAATTTCACTCCAATTCTCACTGCTGCGGTGTTTGTTTTGCTGTTTTCCAGTCCCGCAGCTGCCATTTTCCGTATGAACTACCTAGTAGTAAGTTGTTTGCCTTTGGATTGCAGGCTCTCTAACTGGGGAATACAACTTAGTATTTTTCCAAGGGTTGATAACGCTGACAAGTATCTAGTTGTGAATTATAGTAAAAGCTGTCCAGTTCCGTTAATTCAGAGTGGTTGCCCTATCCAACAGAGGAAAGCCCTACATCCCTTAAAGAAACAGAACAGCTACCCAGTTACCTAAGCCCAAGGAGGCAGAAAGGTCACACAGGCAGAGGAACAGACAATCTGCTGTAAGCTGTGCCAAGGCCAAGGGCAACTTGTCCACCAGGGCTGTGACTGTGTGGCAGCCGATTCCTTCCCATTCTATTCCGTGTGTATGGCTGTTTGTCTCCCTGTGTGTCTGTGTACCATTTGCTGGCCTATGCTAAAGGGAGGCAGAAGAGGGTGCTGGACCACCGGTGACTGGAGTTACAGACACTGGGAGCTAGATAGGTGCAGAGAATCTAACCTGGGTCCTCCGAAAGAGCAGTCAGTGCTCCTAACTGCTGAGCCGTCTCTCTAGCTTTTCTGTTTGTTTTTCTTTTTTAGTGGTTCTTAGTAATATGTAGCCACTATTGTGCTTCTGTAATGTGTGCCTCCCCTCTTAGTATGTTATGAACAATTTGTATGTTCTTACACTTTATTAGTCTCCTATTGTTATTTCCAGGTTTTCCAGTATTGTTAAAAATGTGAAATAAAATATTGGTATCTATTACTTTAAAATCAAAGAAGAATAATTTTTCAGTCTAGTGTGTTTTTTTTGGTACTAACTTTTTAAGTTTTCCCCCAAGGAAGCTAGGCTGATGTACATTTCTGTGTCATTCTGAGAGCACCCTCCACCCAACCCCCAAATCTACAACAGTGGAGACATGCTGTTGCGTTGTTTAACAGCTGGCCATTTCAATGTAATTTGGTTACTTAAACTTAGTGTGTGTGTGTGTGTGTGTGTGTGTGTGTGTGTGTGTGTGTGTGTGTGTGTGTGTGTATGTGTGTGTGTGTGTGTGTGTGTGTGTGTGCATGTGTGTGTGCACACGTGTGTGTATGTGTGTGTGCACTCGTGTGTGTGTGTGTGTGTGTGTGTGCACATGCATGCTCATATGTTCTTATTCTCAGCATAGGTTTTACCTTCTTGTTTTCCTGTAGTTTATTAGGGACTTCTAATATTTCAAAAGGTTCCTGTCTCGTGAATCCCATCTGGCATTTCTTTCTACCCAGCATTCGGTTTCTTTAAGGATTGTTTAGCGATTTAAAGTACATTAATTTTTTTTTTTTTTAAAACTGTATCTTGGTCAATTTTACAGTCTTGCTTCTACCCGTGACCTGAAGTCCTCTCAGTCTTTATACACAATCCCTGGGCACGTTCCCGGAGTCGGGTCTGATTTTCCTCCACAGTTTACTACTTAGTCCATTTTGTCATTGTTGTTGTTGTCGGGGTGGGCTCTAAGTGAAAGCGATTTTGCTTTAGATCTATTCGCTAGTGTCCCCCCACCACAAACTCCATAACCTCCCTTCCCTCAGGGCTGCAGCTCCACCTTCCTCAGATAGTGTGCGACTGCGTTTGCCTCTCCGCAGTGCTCCAGAGCGGGCGCTCCCTTTGCCAGCACGGCATTACTGTAGTTGTTATAGCTTCTTAATGTGTTTTCATATTCGGTGCTATAGTTCAAGTCTGTCCACATAAGCTTTCTTTTTAAAATATTTTTGGCCCCTTCTTATTTTTATGCTTCCAGATGAATTTTTAGGAATCATTTCAACAAGCTCCAAAACAAATTCTAAGTGCAAATTTTAAGGGCTTTCATTTTTCATTTCTTTTTATGCTTTTTTGCTGTATCTCAGATTTCAGACATGGGTCCCTGCAATCCATTTTACTTTTAAAGTTGATTAATGAAGTAATTTTACATTTAGAAAGTTTATTTGAAACAACCCCTGATAGAAACAGTAAAAACAACCAGACTAATGAGTGGGCTGCCTAACCAGTATATGATTAGAGACCGAGAACTTCTCGGTTTTCTTTAACATTTGTTTTTCTTGCTTGAGTGTAGGATTGTGCTGTGACTGCAGTGTGTAAAACTCCAGCCAGTTTATCACTTAATTTTAAATCATGGTAGTGATTTTACTTTTGAGTGGCAGAAATGGTCAGTTTTAAAAGGCCAGTTCAGTTTTTAAAAATAGATCTATAATATTGTATTCTAACAGAGTAATATTTATCAGTGTCCACTCAGTGGAATTCAGAGACCGAGTATATTTAATATGTTCATTTTTCAACATGAGGAAAGTGATAGAATGGGTCTCCTTATGACCAGGTCAGTGAAAGCCTCTCTACTGTGGGCCAGCAGTGCAGGAGTCCGGAGCTCCCACAGATAGAGCACCAGGCGGGGTTCACTACAGTTCAGTGGGCTTCCTCTGCTGACAGTCTACAGGAGTCTGTTCTACGACACATTGTACTAGTTTTCTTTGTTTTAACTTATCTGTTCCCATAGTTTGAATTGTTTTCACCCCTTGGTGGTTGCTGATGTACTGTTCTCATTGAAGACATCTCACTGTCTTACTCCTTAGCAGGGGTAGGCCAGGCGGCTGGCGATGATGGGCAGTAGGAAGCTTGAGGAGAGTTGTGAGGGGTGGTCATGTAAAGGAGGTGGGCAGAGAGAGTTGACGGGAGTATGTTCTCTGTGGCATAAGCCGCCTGCCACTCAGCAGAGGCAGTGCGCTTCCTTTCCTAGAGCCTCCCTCTGCTGGGAGAGGAATGGACAGTCAGGTAACTGGGCTGATGTGGGAACCCAAAGGGCAAACGCAATAGGAAGTTATTAATCTGACATGTTGGAGGTCCAGCCTTGGGATGAGGTCTAAAACGCAACTGAGTTGGTCAGCTTGGACACAAGTGTGAGGACGGATTGGAGATTTCGGCGCACTGTACGTTTATGTAGAACATGAGCAGTGCCCGGAGCTTGAGGGCCACCAGCCTGAGTTATCCTCGATGAGATCTGCTCTGACTTCTGTGTGCTCTTCATCTGTGCATTTGACACTGGGGTAACGTTCCCACAAAAGGCCTCACTGCCCTTTCTGACAGTGCCATGTTGTCTTCGTCCAGTCTGTTTCCGGGGCTTTAGACCTTTCCCCGAGGTGCTCTCGCTGGCATCTTGTAGGTGTCTGGTAAATGCGCAGCTGTGGTAACTGACATTGTGTTTGGGAGGACAGCCTCCAGGGGACGGCAGCAGTGGAAGTCTTAAAAGTTTCCGAGTAGAGGAGGAAAGAAACAGGGGCCTGGAGAGTCAGCCTTAGACTGTGAGTCCATATTAGGAACTCAGACGGCTGCCTTAGTTCAGGCGTGATTTCCCTTTTGTCCTCTTACTAAGTTGCTTTTGGGTTTTGTCTTATATGCATGAGAGTACTTTAAAGTGTGACTTTCTGCATTTAGAGTTGTGATTTTCCTAAGCCCTCTTCATTTCTTCCTTCACAGTTGTGTATTTACGGATGCCTTGTGGGTGTTGGGAGGAGGAGGTGGTATAGTAAAGTCTGGCGAATAGGGCGGAGTCGAACTGTTTTCTGCAGTGTTGTGAGATGTGGGAACAGTGTTCATCTCTAAGGTGGATAAGTCAGATAATGCATACATGTCATTAGCTAGATGGTGCCTGCTCAACAGAACTCCATGTAAGTGACTGTCAAATTAGACTTTGTTGGATTATAGGAATAGAACTGAATTTAGCACTTTTTTTTCTTTTTAAATTGTGGACCAGTGATCTGGTATTCGGAGACAAAGGAATGGAAATCTGAGTGTCTTAGACATTGGTCAGGCCAGTCCTTTATTGATTCATGAGGATGTAGAAAGGGCTGATTTGTCCCAGGGTAACTAGTTAGTTCAGCACTGAATACCTGGTCTTTTGAATGTCAACTCTCCACTCCTATCAACTGTCTCTGCTATTAGTGTTCATTTGACCAATTCTTGGTTTTCCTTATTTTTAAGCTGTCAGTACTTAGTTTTGTATTTGAGATGGCACTGCAGTCCGGGACTCACTTTAACAATGGATGGTGTATACCATCGGAAGCATTTTCACTAATCCCAGGCACCATCACTTTATTTGATTTAAATCAGCTATCAGCTATTATAGATCGCTCTGAAAACTGCATTCATTGAATCTGGGATGTCTTAAATTTTATACAGTTGGAGCCGGCATGGAGCCGACAGCAACCCCTCTCCCCTGCAAACTTGGCTGCTCTCATTCTCCAGAAGCTGTCTGACAGACAGACACCGGGATGTGCTTCGCACTTTTCAGCAGGCAGCCATTACTGTTCTTAGTAATTCTTTACTTCGAAGTTAGCTCCCCCTCCTGTTTCTCCCTTCTCATTTAAAGTCTTAACCTCTAGTCCAACATAGTGCCTCTGTGTCCAGCTGTGTCCGCTATTGCTCTGTGAGGTAAGCAGCTTTCCTGTGGACATGGAGTTCAGTGGTGTGCGTTGCACTCATCTAATGCAGGCGATTTCTTATTCTTGGACCACATTTGTTCTAGAATATTCTTGTATATTAATTTCTAATGCCTTTTGTTTATTCATTCAAAAAATGATTGTCTGCCGTGGGATGGCTCTGTCCATCTGGCAGTGAGCACAGCAGAGGACCCCTAGTCTGGTGGATGTGCTTCATATTCCACTTCTGTTAGAAATACTGATGTCTCGGTTTTTAGACTTACTTCTGCTTTTGTGGGGCCATGTTCTTGGGAGTTTACAGTATTGTACATTAAAGTCTTTGACCTAATTGTGCACACTGTTGTGTTACGGCTGTGGCATTACTTTTGATTGCAGTTTTGGCTCAAGACTTGTTTTTCCTATGACATGTGAAACCTTTGAAAATGGAGTGTATCTGAATCACCTTCTAGTTTTACTTAAAATTAGTTTAAAGCAAGGATCTTTGTTTAAAAGGCAAATCAGAAGAAATTCATTTCCAATAAGAGAGAATACAAGCAACATGAATTGATTGTGAGTTGCATGGACCTAGAATATTAATCATTTTTTGTTTCCTTATTTACATTACTGACAGATAATCCTTTGTCTAATTTTAGATTAGTTTAGAAATTACACTGAAATATTAGGGTTTTAATGTTGAAATACTAGGATTTTAATATTTAAATAAAGATTGGCATATTAAATTAATGAAACCCAATAAATAGAAGAGGCATAACTTAAAAAATTATCCAATGTACTTACTCAAAAATGTGTGTGTGCTAACCTGGTGGTTGAATAAGAATGACCCTCACAGTTCATATTTATGAACGCTTAGTCACCAGGGAGTGAAACTCCGCTGAGTGGTTGTGTCACCAGGGTGGGCTTTGAGGTTTCAAAAGCCAGTGCCAAGCCCAGTCTGCCTCTGTCTCACTGGTCAGGATGTAGCTCTCAGCTACTGCTCTAGCACCATGCTCCCGCCATGACAGTAATGGACCAAGCCTCTGAAGCTGCGAGTCCCCAGTTCAATGCCTGCTTTCCTAAGAGGTGCTTCAGTCGTGCTGTTTCCTCACAGCAATAGAACAGTGACTCAGACTTAATGGTACCAGTTTTAGTAAGTCTATGTCTGCTTTTGGAATCCCTTATTATTTTCATCCTTAAGCAGTGCCATCTTGTTGTGTATTGTTTTAGCTTTCATGGGGTAGTGAGGTTTCACATTTTTTATGAAGTTAATGAAAAATATTCTAGTTTAGTCCTCATTATGAGTTAATCTTGGCAAATCCTTCTTTAACCTTGCATTGATGGTTTTGCTCAGAAAACTTACCACCCTTCTCCATGTAAGGAGTCACATGTAATTATGTTTCTTGATTTTTTTCTGCCACGTGCATTCTTTTAGGATGCTAGTATTTTAATATATTTGAGAAGTATAGCCTGCTGCATTTATTTTTATTAACCTAGTTAAAAAGTTTGTACATTAAGATCAGAGTGTTCTGAGAGCTGGAGATGTAGCATCATCTGAGTGGTGTTTGAGCTTCAGGTGGCTTCAGGCAAGCACAGTTTTTAAAACCTGCAAAAATAAATGGACAGCACATCCCTATCTCTCTATCTCTGTCTCTATCTCTCTCTGTCTCTGTCTCCATCTCCATCTCCACCTCCATCTCCATCTGATGTTATCCGGCTCCGAATGCCGTGTGACTATTCCTTCTGGGGTCATCCCTGTCGCTGTGTTGTGTGTTGAAGTGTTTCTTTGGTGCTCATCTGTCACCCAGAGGCTGTAACTAAAGCCTCCCATTTGAAATGTGAGAAAACATGGGGATGTAGCCTTAAAAGAGAACGGAAACATTGCATACATCACGTGACATAGACTTCAGTTAGAAACCCAGTTGTCCACTGCAGGTTAATTTATCCACACAAATCCTAAACTACAGAGTGTTAGCACAGGTCTGTCTAATGTGATGAATAATTCTTTAATATTAGCTTCTTTGGTCATAAACTCAGTTTTTGTGAGTTTTTTTTAATTGAAAACATGTTAATTTTTAAAATTATACAGTGTGCCTACCACTCTTCTTTGTCTACAATCATAATTGTCATTTAAAAAGTATTATTTTTTCCTTATATAATTTCTTTAGCATGTCTTGTTTTCCTGTAACTTAACCACATTTGTCTTTTTCTTTTTATTAAGCACTTGTTACTCATCTAGCCCCCCACATTGAAGATACTCTGTTGAGTTCCTGTGCTCTGCAGGCGTGAGGCTAGGTGACGTGTAGGACAGGGCATGGGGTTCTTGCGTGCTCATGTTGCAGGTGCAGTATGTATGTGTTTTGTATGTCTTGGGAGCCTTGACTATTGCATGAGGCAATTGTTTGCCCTTTCTAGTTTATAGATGTATACTTAGGTACAGAGACATTAAAGATTTACACAGAAGACATGGGTTTTAAGTTGCCAGGGTAGAATTTGACTTCACGATTCCTAATTTTGTACAGCACTGCTGTTGTAGATGGGAGGCAGGTGCATAACGCAAGTATAGTTCTGTCGTCATGGAGTATGAGGCACAGTGTGCTTTAAGCTCTGCTTTCTGAGGGTGTCTGTGTGGCTGCGCAGGGCGGTGTGGTTCTTACTACATTATCAACCCTTTTCCACCACAGTGGGCTTCTTTAAAAAGCTTTCTCAAAACACGGTAGGAGACAAATGGATTTTGCAGCTTCAGTTCTCCTAGACTCACCAACTAGTAATTAAATACACTTAGATACTTGTGTAAGTAGGGTCCTCCTCAAAGGTAGACACTGAGACAGAATGGCTGGAGATGGAGAACATAAGTATGTGAGAAAGGTTACTGATATTCTCCTGTGGTAATATAGAGGTGGCTAAGAGGGTTTTCAGCTGGGAGGAGGAATCTTATGAAACTAATGCCATTTGATCTCTTTCTTTAGACACTTACTATTTGAACCTTCGGAAACGTGTGTGTGTGTGTGTGTGTGTGTGTGTGTGTGTGTGTGTGTGTGTGTGTGTCAGGACGGGTAAGGAATATCACAAATAAAGGAGAGCACATGGTCCAGACTTGGACTAGGAATGAGGCACAGGTAGCTTAATGTATCTGGAAGGAAATTTGTAGGAAATACTGGTAAAACAGGTGTTCAATATTGGAATGTGGCAATGAATGAATGACTAGGGAATTGAATCCTTTGTCTAGGCATAGGAAACGTTTCTGAGGTGTTTGCCAAGTGTCAGGTATGATGTGCATGAACACTAAGTAGCTCCCTGGGAACTGGATTGGCTGGGGGACAGACGGTGGCCCCAGGAATGAGGCAGAGTGACAAATCACAGACATTGCACAGGTTAGCTTGTTAGGTCTTACGGAAGTAGTGAACGAGTATTGCAGGGTGTTTGATCACACTGTGAACCCCGAGACTGTGTGGAATTCAGACAGGCCCTTAGTACACATATTTGACCCAAACAACAAAGGTATTAATAGTTTATAGAAGGAAGCACCCTTGAAAGTGATGACTAATTGAGAGGCAGACAAAGTCAGAGAAATGTTTGACAGAATAGAAAATGACCAACCCTTCTGTGCTAAAAGAAGGAGACAGTTTTACCAGGAGAGTTTTACAGAGACAGTTTGAAGAGAGAACAAGCTGGACACAGGGAAAGACAAAATGAGCCAGAGAATGAGAAGGCGCCAGAAGATTAGAATGGATTGCTAGAGTTAGTTTGAGGTCAAGCAGAGCAATTCAGGAGAAGCCAGCATGAATCAGTTAGCATGGAGAGGAGTTTTTAGCCAGAACAGCTGAGTTGACCAGCCAGCAAGAGTGAGAAAGCAAAAGAAAAGGTGCGCTTATTCAGCAGTAAGTCTCATAGGCAGAAAACATTCTAGGCCTAGATTAAATCTAGTAATCTAGAGGCTGGGAGATTCCAGGACTAGGCCTAGGTTAGCAGACAGAGGCAGTGAGCCTCTGCGATGACAATTAATTCAGGAGAATAAAAGGTACTTTTGCAAACTAGTTAAAAGAGAAAGTCCAAGGTCTTTATCTTAGAGCAGTGGTCCCAACCTTCCTATGACCCCCAACCATAAAATTATTTTTGTTGCCACTTCATAATTGTAATTTTGCTTCTGCAAAACTTTAAATATCTGTGTTTTCTGGTGATCTTAGCTGATGCCTGTGATCCCCCAAAGGGATGGCAACCCACAGCTTGAGAACGACTGTCCTAGAGAAGTTGGAAGCTGATGGTATTAGACTGAGCAATGAATTTTGTCATTTGTATCTTAATTCCCAAAAAGATTTGAGGTCTCTGTCAGGGTTGTTTACAGCAGAGTTATAACACAACAGGATAGGGCAGGGGAGGGAAATCAAAGTGAAGCCCTAAAGTAGTAGAGACACACCATTAATGGAGTGTAAGTGGACAGAATGTGTATGGTGAAGTCGTTCACCAATGCAACAGTGGGACAGAGGCTTCATTCTCTCTACCAACAGCAGCAGGAAAAGCGCATCACTGTACAGTCTCAACACAGCTGACTTAGTCCATGAACTATGTATCAGGTTTTAGGACTGTCCCGTGTGTTTTGGAGGTGAGGCCTGAGAACATTCCTTCCATGGAAGCCTATGGGACACTATGTAGTCAGCAACCAGTGTCATTAACTAGATGTTGATAGTAAATAGAAAATCCAAATATTTGGTTGAATCAGTAAAATCTGACTTTGAGCTGGGGAAATAGCACTATTAAGTAGAAACATTGATTTATTTTTAAAGGTGTTGGTGGCAAGTTTGATCTTAAGATTGGTGCTTTCAGATTGTGCTCAATGGAGCTGTAGGAATGTCATCATAGCCTGGAGAAGGCCTTCCTTCTCTCTGCAGCGAGAGCTGCTCCCTGGTGTCTGTTTGAGACGCTATCTATGTGCATCTTAAAGTTTGCTGTTTGAACAGAATCATAGCTCGGAAATGTTTGAAACTACTGATTCCCAAAGTGAGTTCAGAAAAAGGGTTTTAGATTTCTATTCTAGTTTGAGTAATGCTTAAAGTGAATGATGTTAAATCAATATCAAACAACTACATATGATATTTTGGAGATATATAATGTTTACTTATCTTTTGTGATAAGGGTACATGATAAAATGTTCCACTGAGCTTGAAAAATGGATACAGTCACATTCAAATGATTTTTAATGAGCATAATTTCATAAAGTCGAGACTGATTTCACAGTTTTGTGCTTTGGCAAAAAGTTTGACCATCCCCAGCCTACCCTGGCTTTAAAGACACCAGAGTGTTCTTTTATAGTCTTAGGAATGCACATTGGGGATTCTTTTGTAATACTTGATTATTTTTACATTTAATACTCATTGAGGATATCCGACGTTTTTGACAGTTTGTTTCACATTTTTACTTCAGAATGATGCAGCATATGTACATGGATAGTTTCTCTTTTCATGTTCTCAGAGCCATCTTAATATATAAGTCTATTGTCAGACTTGCCAGTTTGTTGGGTTCTGAGTCATGGAGAGGTGGCTAAGCCTGTAAGAATAAAGCTTGAGCGGAGGCTAGGACATGGTGGGAGCTGAGCTATCCTGTTACAGCTCATGCACAGGGAGCTTAAGGTTTCCTGTCTGCTGTTTGGTTCACTGCCTCTCCTGTTGGCTCTCCATTGGTCTTACGCCATTGCTAATTTTTGAAGTGATCTATTCTCTTTCTAGGTATTCTTTTTGTCTTAGACTCACCTTACAGAGTCACTATTTTATCTTTTTCTCCTTGAGCCCTCCTAGTCAAAAACAAGTACTGGTTTATGTACAATTTCTGTGCCCAAAGGATTAACATGCTTTTTGATACTTTTTGGTACTCTTAATTTTCAGTGATTGTTAAATGTGTGGGAGCATTCTCTTCCTTGTAGTCTCTTACAAGGCACTGGCCACACCATCATACAGCTACTAAACCACCTGACTGCTTGCACAACTGTACCAGATATATGCAAAGGGAAGGCTCCACATTTGTGCTCTCTGTTGAAAATTTAGGATCTAGGGCAGAACTCACAGGACATATATGGGGAAAACTGTTCATATTTGTGTGAGTGAACAGCAGAGAACATATTTTCAGTTAAGGACAGATCTGTATTAAAGGTGTAAGCATAGGTAAGGTAAGTGCAGGCTGACTGGATGAGAGAGTTTCTGGAACTCTGGGGAAAGCAGCTGAAGCAGTTAGTGGTCAGCCCTCCCTCTACTCACTGCTGACCATAGCAGCAGCTTCGTATGCACATCACAGTGCACGCCAATAAGCAGAACTTGAATTCCTCTTTGCAATGACATTTTTCTTCAGACAGTAACCATGCAAGAGAAGAGGGGAAGAACAGGCGATCACAGGCAAACACTTTTTACCAGGAAGAAAGTGCTATAAAGCATCAGAGGAGAGAGGACTGGATGCAAAAGTCACCCATCAGCTTGAGATCTCTGCTGGTGAGAGTTTGGAGTGAGGAGTAGAGAGGGTTTGTGAGTGTGTCAAACATGCTAGGAACAACATGATTTTACTCGACAGCAGCAAGACTCACAAATTGAGTCTGGGTGACGACCACGGGATGCTGCTGTAGGAATGCTGTAGATGTGCTATGAACTTAGAGGCAATGTGAGGAGAGGGGAGGGAAGGGGAAGATTGTATGAATGCATGATGTGCTCATCTGCACCGAGTAGAAAGACATCATGTACAAAGACGTCATGATTATATCACACTTGAAATATAAAAGCAGAAACCTTCAAGGCATCTGGAAAACTTGTCTGATGAGAAATTGTTGGCAGCATGGAGGACAAGCTAGTAGCTGATATCATTATGTGGTGTCATAATTTGCAGGATGCCTCAAGTAAGAATGAGACAGCATTTTTCAGGAGCCCATTGTGCAAGTGCTTGGTCATTGTGGGTAAACTTCAGGGCTAAGGGGACATGTGTTCTCTCCACATGTGAAAAGTTATGTTTGGAAGTAGAATTAGGTTCTCTTTTTCCCTCTGGGCTCTTGAGTCCCTCCGAATGAGGGATTAATAGAAAGCTACTGGATGCTCTGCTCAGTTTGAGAAGTGGGCAGCTAGGCCCTCACTTTACTTAGTGCTTTCTGGAGCAGGCCTAACAAATTGAGGCTTCCCTGCTGCTCCTCCTCATGTACAGGCCCTCCTTTAAAGGAGGTCTTGGAGTCTACACTTAACACGCGTTCCAGGCCCTGCTGATGCTGACGCTGATGCTGCAGCCGCAGCACTGTGTGCTCACGGTGGGGAAGCCGTGAGCAGTCAAGTGTGTGGCAGTGAATGGACGGGCTAGACAGCTGACTGTACTTAATAACTCCACAAGTGTTGTCAGGTAGGGTGCAAGCACTGAGTTTTTATTGAGTTATCGTGGGAAACTTTGGTGATAGGTGCTGCTTATTGATGAGGAGTTCAGACAGCGTGTTCTTGCTCAAGGTTGTATGAGTAAACGGAGATTCAGACACTAAATGAAGACCTTGCTGCTGTCAGTTTCTCTCAGGGCCTTTCTCTTTTTCCTCTTAGAATAGATTTATTTTTAATATATTACTTACAACTTGAATGTGGGAAAATGAAGGCTTTATACTGATTGAACTTGTCAAATAATAGAGCCCACTGCTAGCTGAATTATAATTCTGTAGTCTATGTTCCTGTCTTTTAGGTGTAAGGGTAGCTCTCGTTACTAGTTTGGACTCCTCAAGTATGCATACAAGCATACTATATAATTTAAAAAGCTGAGATTGTGGCACATGTAATTTAGCATCCTGTTTTCTCATAAACATAGCTTTAGCAATGGTAGAACTCTTTTCACCTCTTGCCACCTCATAATCAATAGCACATTCAGGAATTCTGCCTGGACTACAGTCCTATTTTCCCCTCTCTCCTAATACCTCGATTGCCAAATTATTCCACCAGTTTATTTGGGAATTTTCAATTTAACCTTTTGCTTTTGGATGCTGCTGTCAAGCCCAGGGCCTTATCCATGCTAGGCAAGCACCATCACTGAGCTATGCACATCTTTAGTGCCTAGTAACAGCAGAGTCAGAACTACCATATCAGAACCACTTTATCATTTCCAAATTACACTGTCGTTTGCCCATTTCATTGATCTGCAGAGCCTTGAGTTGTACATTTTAGGGAAAGTATCATGACAAACCAATGTCTTATATTTTTTTTCCTGGATATTTCTAATTAAAACTAATATGTAAAGTTGTTTTCTAAAATGCAATACCTGGGATTTTACGTTTGTATGTGTACTTCTGTTAAAAGGTGAGCCTTCTTTATCTAAATTTTAAGTTGTTATCTTGGTCATTAGTCCATGGAAAGGGAAATGTGGGGTAGGAGTGCTGTTGGACTTTTGAGATCTCCAGATAGCCTTCGCAGTCCGTCCTCCTGTCTCTAGATATGTGAAATGTTTAACCCTATGGTCATCGGCAGGGCATTCCCCACCTCCCCCCTGTTGGAAGACAGGGTTTGACCATTATTATTTTAGGTTGTAAATAAAGATAGTTGTAAATTCTTGATGTTACCAAAGTTGAATTTTTGATTCCTAAATGATATTACTAATCATGTGAAGGGTGCTATGGACATTGCCTGAGACTTCTGATTGTAGTGACTAAGAATTACCAAGTTTCTTGAAACTCATTTTCTGATCAAACCTAGACCCCTTTCCCTTGATAGCCTTTTACTTTTTCTTAATTGCTTCGATTCCCCAATGGTTTTTATGTACAGTGATGAGGACTAGAATAGATGGAGACACAGAGATTACCTCCTTAGTAGTTTGTCAAAGAGTAGAGGAGCCCACTTCTGAGAACCTTGCAGAAGAAGTTAAGGATCAGGAAGTGACTTCACTAAGGCCAGTATAATATGTACAGCAACTGTCCAGAATCTAAAGGCTTGGGCTAGCTTGTCCGCTATGCAGTTGTGTGGCCGCTGTCAGGCTTCATGACTTCATTCTTTTTCCTTATCTGGGTAATTAGGGGACCCATCATAGAGGGAGTTGTGAGAATTAAAAGAAACAGTGTTTTCAAAGGATTAGCATAGCTCCTGGTCCAGTAACTAAATGGTCAAGCCCAGAAGCTAATAGATAAACAGACTCAACCAAAGAAAGGTAGCAAACAGTACAGTTTCGCGGACACGTTCATACACTCCCTTAGAATCACAAGTAGCATTAGGCACTTGGGTGTTTTCAGAGTATGTTAATTTAAAATACAAGTATTTGGGGTATAGATTGATATGTACTTTAAAATGTACTGGTGAAATAGTGACTTTTTGTTCTATTTGTCTTATAAAGTTGTCTCTGTCTTTATTTTCCCTTTACTATTACTTATGGTCACAGCTATAGACCAAAGAGAGGAAAGGAAGTGTAATGTTTTATTATAAACAAACCATTTTTTTGGAGACAGTTTGCCATGAATGTTTTACATATTAATCTCTGCTTTAGCTTATTTCTAGACATAAATTGAGTAGCCAGTGGCTCCCATATTTTCATTTACCTAGGGGTGTGTGTCTGTTTATAAAAGCACCCAAGGCTGGCCCTGTCTCACTGCTCATCTCCCATGGTTTGCGCCTCAGGCAGAGCTGTTGGTCACCAGATACGGTGCCACTGGACCGGGGCAGCCAAGTGTGGCTCTGGGAGCATTCAATGGCGCACACTCTGGATTTTTTTTAAAGCCGATGCCCACGTGGTGGAGGCAGTTTGTTTACTTTGCAGGATTCTTACAGTAAATAACGTGAAAGCCAACTTGTGAGCTATTTGTGCTTCCTCAGACTAACAATTGATTAGAGTCTAAACTGATTATATTTCCTTATCGTTTTTCAAGTAAATGCCTTTTATAAAGCAGATATAAAGCATATCCTTAAGGCTATACGTGTTCTTATCCTACCATTTCATTCTCCTATGGGTGCTTTCCTGTGTCTTGCATTTCCTGGCTTAGCATGTGTTTCAGGTAGTGATCTGTAATGGTGGCCTCTGGAGTAAACAGGAGGCCCTGGGTGGTGTGAGCCTCCATAGCACCCAGGTAGTATCCAGGGAAGCCCTTGTTTTGAGGGTTGTGGAGGACCGAGCCCTTTCTCCCAGTCCTTTCAAAAAACTTTCACTCTTGCCACTTCCCATCTCTCACAGGATTCCCAGTCCTCCTTCAGAGAACTAGGCTGCATATAAATGATTTTGATTTTTATTTAGCATAGTCTCATGCATGCTAGGATGTTTTATATAAAAATTGATGACAAGATGAAAATAATGTAGTTGAGTTCCAGTTATATTACCTGGGATTAAAACTAAGTTAATAGTTTGAAAAGGCAAACAGCATTTGCCTTTATTCTTGCAAGCTCAGTAGCTGTCAGAGTTTGAGAGCCCAGTTCAGCAGAATGTTGTCTGCTGCGGAAATACGCTGCTGTTTTACCTAGGGACAGCTACCTGCAGTCTGTGCTGGAGATGCAGCCCTGTCAGTCAGCTCCCGTCTCAAACACATGGATGCTGAGGTAGTAATCAGTGACTCTGCCTTTATCGTATTCTACTACTTAGAATCTTTGAGAGTGTGTGTGTGTGTGTGTGTGTGTGTGTGTTTATATATATATATATGAGAGAGAGAGAGAGAGAGAGAGAGAGAGAGAGACAGAGAGAGAGAGAGACAGAGAGAGAGAGACGGAGAGACAGAGAGACGGAGAGACAGAGAGACGGAGACAGAGAGGGAGAGGGAGAGGGGGAGGGTCTGCTACATCTGGAAATGCTCAGAACTTGTTTGCATTTTGAGGAGAACAGTGTGCGGTGAAAGTAGAACTTTTTGAGGGTGAGGTTCACGTTAAGTAATGATGGACCTAATGTGAGGAAGCATAATATTGTGAGTTGTTATTTGGCAAATGAACTTAGTGCAGGCATTAGCTGCCGCAGCCGTTTATAAAGTACCATGTGCAGGGAGCTGGAGAGATAGGCTGCACAGACCTTTCTCTGTAAATCCCCAGAGTGCAGCTAGAGTACAGCCTTTAGCTTATCCAGGGGGACGATGCCCTGTAAGTTTTAGTTTGATATTCTTGTTGTATTCGCGGTGTATGTATATCAAAGAGCCTTTAGAATTTGTTAAAAATTTGTCGATCATTGTCAAGTTAGGAGTTGTAGGTCTTAAAGTTAGAATTTACTTAAACGCACCTTCTCTACTCTGAAATAAATTTTTATTTCTAATACAACCGTGCCAAAGTAAGTTTTCCCAAGTAGAATTATTCCGTATTTAGGTCCACTGATAATGTTTAAAATAAAAATAAACTCCTAACAACCAAGGGTGGAGGCTGTCTAGATTTGTTCCTAGTTTTCTTTTTCATGGCTTTTCAGAAGTGTATCATATTATAAATACATTCAAAATGTTTTGCTCTGAGGATATGTAGCAGTCCTGTAAAGGTTAAATCAATAAAAATGACTTGGCCACATTCCTCCGCCTGGCTGGAACAGGTAACCCGTTGTTTTGGGTACCCTTGAGCTCCTGGAGCAGATGACTATGGTGTAGCCAGGAACCGACTGAGCTTGCTTTCTTGTGCAGAAGCATCAGCTTTAAAAACCAAGATTTCCTTGCTTCTAGAAACGGGTAATTTTAGAGCAGCCCATACCGGTGACTCAGTTATGTATTTTAAATGTATTAGAATTTTGGAGCCTTTCAGTCTTCTCAGGTGCTAAAGATATACTGTAAACAATAAGGAAGAGACATGGGCAGAGAAAGGGCAGTGGTCAAGCCTTTCACAGGAGTTAGAAATGTGGTAGCTGTGTGATTAAAGAAACTATCATATATGACGATGAATTTAGATGTTAGACACTTCTTAAAAGAAGTCCAGTTTAAAAGAAAAGTCTGTACTCAGTGGGTTACTGTGTTCAAATTGAAGCTTGCTTCTTTAAACTGCTCAAGTAACTTTGGTTAGAAGTGTATGTGTTTATGTTCAGAGTGGTTCTGCATTGTTTCAGTAGTCATGCGCTCCCGTTTGTCTTTTCACTGATTATTTCACGTGCTCTGAGTCTGAGTCTACAGATCACATTATTTTTATAGCTGCCTTTCAAAAGTTATCTTTCAACTTATGAGAATGAGTAAGGGCACTTTTTCCTTGAACGTTTCCTTTAAAGGAAGCATCATTGATGGTATTAAGTTTTTTATTAAAAAATTAATGATCATGTATCTGCATAAAAGTAAGTAAATAGAAAACTTAAATTAGAAGTTTTAGTGAAGTTTTACTATAGAAAATAACTTCCTATTTTTTTTACATGTAATATATTTACTTTATAAATAAATATTTGGGACAAAATTTTGTGTTACATTGTTTATGGGAGTACACAATTTAATTTTAAAGCCAGAAAATTGGTTGGATTCATCTCAATAAGAAATTTATTACCTCTATGAGAGATTTAATCATTTAATAAGTAATTTAGCAATTTAAGACCAATATTTTGCTTTTTTTAAAAAGTATTTAAGTTTTGATAGATTAAAAATGCATATGAAAATAAAGATAAAATTTGAAGCCAGGGTACTTTAAAAACTCCTATGTTCTTGTGATTGATAATTGAAATACATCTCTGAGTGCCTCTTCTGACGGCTGGAGTACTCCACTCTTGTGTAATGTGCCTTGATACGCCATAAAGGACTTGCCCTACGTCACGATTGAAGTTTATGCAGGAGACTTCTGATTTAGATAATAGATAATAACGTTTAGATAATAACGTTTTTAAAATTAGGTAGATATGAGTAGTAAAAATTTCTAAAAATAAATTTTCTTCCTAAATTATAGAGACAGACATGGATAAAAGGTATGTGTGCACATGTCTATGTATTTAGTTACACTAAATGTGAGATTGTAGAGAGTTTTGTTTGAATCCTGGAGCTCATGGAAGTGTGAAGCGGTAGTTTCTTTTGTGAATTAATCATCAAAAGTTGGATTACTGAATTTCTTATTTATATTGCTTTACTAATGCACTGCAGTACAGTTTTATAAAAAAGTAGTATTTACCTGATTGCCTCTTTAAATAGTGTGTGTGTGTGTGTGTGTGTGTGTGTGTGTATGTGTGAAATTTAATTTTGAAAGAACACTAGCAAAATTTTAATGCTTTTGCTTTTAAAAGCCGAATCACATAAGAGATTTATAAATTTCGTGACAGCAACCCATACATTTTACTAGCTTATCCCTGCCAGTTGTCCACTCCTAAGGCACAGCTGTTCAGTGAGTGTTCTCTTAGTCTTCTAACCCTCTGAGTGTCAGGGTCTTCCCCGGGGATGCTTACACACATTTTATTCTCTCTGGTTTCATCCTGCTGGGGAGGGATCCCAGGACTCTGAGTATAGGGCTCCAGCCCTAGCCCTGACATACATAAATACATATACTTATGGTTTGGGTCAAGGTTCATAGAAAACTGATTTACATAATGTGGATTGTTACCCTAAAGGGGTTTCTTTCTGTGTTACATACACTATGGTGGAAGTCTAGGAAGCAGAGTAAGAGCTGTCTTCTCCAAAACAAACAAAACAACCGAACCCTTTAAAAACTGTACCTAACATAAAATATCTTGTAAGAGAAGACAATCTATACCTTTTCCCTTTTTGATACTGTTTTCTAGCAGCTAGTTACAGTGATAGAGCAAAGGGCTGAACCATTCACTGTATAATGTACATTGTTATATAATATCATATATAGTATATGGTAGGATTGATGCCATAACCTGATTTCTGCTTCAAAGTGCATTCAGGCTACTTAGATTTATTGAAATGATTCTAAATTATATGGTGGAAATAATGAATATTACTAAGTATCTGTTAAGGAATATCACTTTTCACTTAAAGAATATCTTGGGAATTCAGTTTTAAGTTGAGTTCAGTACAGAAATTTAAAAAGAAAATTGCAGTTGTTGAGAATCAGTAGGAATTAAGCATCTAGTGTCCTAATTACTTACCCAGGTTCCATGGGCAGTGAGTAAGTGTCTAGAAGATATATCTGTTTAGTGAGAGCTAAGATGGCTACGAATCAGGATCTCTTGGTGGATTGATAAAGTTCAAATTGGCTAGAGTAAACTGGAATGACTCGCTTTACTGATGGATGTCAGTCACTCATGGCTATTTGGATTTATAATAGGAAAATAATATCTTTGGATTTTATAAATATAATATTTATTGTTTTAATAGCAAATTTCTTCATAGATGCCTAGTCTCTATTTCGATTTTACAGATTGATATTTTATTGCAGCGAACAAAGTATTGTCAGTGTGGAAAGTAATTGTTTTCCAAGAGACACAAACAATTCCTTCATTATATAACTTACAGCAGTTATTCTTGATTAATAATTACTATTCCAAATTTCATAGTCATTAGGGCATATGCATATGTGTATACCATGTATAAAAATTTTAAATCAGACTGATACCCAAAAAAGAATTAAAGTTGAATATATGTATTTTTTTTCAGTATAAAAATATATCCATGTCCATATAAAGGTTGTGGAATACCACAATATTATTATTGTAAATTTTACAGAGAAAGATTGTGTATAAATATGTTTTAAAACTTTATTGGTAATTGTTATTTGGTTTTGGCTAGCATTTTTTCTTTCTTTATTTTTTGCTTTTATTGAGCCACAAAAGAAATGTAGTTGTGAGATAGCTGACCATAAGAAATACATACATAATGGTTTGGCACACTCAAGTCTCGTGCAATTTTAAGGGGAGCTATAAATGTGTATTTAACTTTTGGGAGTTCCAGCTTAATCTTTTATGTAGATATATGTTTATAGTTGGTGGTACAATGACCCAACATTCTCCGTGTAGAAAAGTTAATTTTACTGAAAATCAAGAATGATAAAATTAATTTATTTGACTTTGCAGTCAAAATTAATTATATAGCATAGAATGTTGAGATCTACCTTATTAAGAATGTCACTAGTATAATGTCACTCTGATGTATAATTTCTGAAGAGATATGGCAGTAGGATTAGTAGCAGTCCCAAAGTCTTTAAAGTAGTTCTCAAAATTTTATTAAATACATCTTGACAAAAGTACTAACTTGGCAAATTTTCTAACATCTATGCAATAATTTTTAACACTCTTAAACGTTCTAGAAAATTGTATTTATGTCTGTATGTCAGTAAATTCTTTCTTCTAAATAATAGACTTAAAAGAAAAATATAAACAAGGTACATAACAGTTATTGTTTATTTTTATCAGTAATCCTCACATTTTATGATTTTTTGTTCCTTGGATATATAGTGGATTCAAAAGTTACTGTCATTTTAAATTTGTGTTGCTGAAGGTCGAAGGCCTGTGCACATTGGGTAAATACTCTACTCCTGAGCCCCACCCCTAACCTCGAGATGCTAGGTTTTTGGGTATTAATAACAATTTGGAATATTTCTAGGAAGAGAGTGAGTAACACATTCAGCACATTTTTCCTTGTGTAGAAATATGAAGTACTTCCATAATAAGCAGCATAAAGGAGTCTGAGCGCTCTAGTTCATCTCATTGGGGGACATTATAATAAGTGTGACAGTTTCTAGTTCTTAGTGGGAGAAAACACACTTATGAAAAAATAGGCTTTAGAATTAACTCCTGTTTAATAATAGCAAGAGCTTGAAATGTTTTATAGGGTGTTTCTTACAGCCATTCAACAGTGTTGCAAACCTCGAATCCCATGACCTTAATAGTACTCTATGGGAAGGAAATTCCTAAGAATTCCATGTAAGCTGAAGATACTCTAAGCAGTATAATAAAGGAACATTTCATCTGGGCTGCTGTAGAAGTCTTAAAAAGTTATATGGCCTGTTTTATTTGTGTTTTCTGTTGAACGAACAAAAGTCTGTGGTTAACTATGGTTAAAATTGTATGGGAACTCCCTTTGAATAAGGCGTAGAGTTTCCTCATTTAATTTGGTTTGTAACACTTTAGTCAGAATGCATAACCAGTGAATACTGTTGAGTGTCCTTTTGAAATGACAGGAGGGTTTGTTTAGGTGTATATTGTGTAGAAACTGTATAGAAGATCCATTTAAAACCATTGCATGTTATACACTTGAGGTTATCAGAAGAGTTTACTGATATTTATTTAGAAAATATCAAGTATTGAAGATTACTGTTGTCTTTAATATAGGAGCTTAGTGCCAGTTTTGTTTTTGACTACTTTAAATCTTGAGTTAGAGTTTTACAACTTTGTTTCATTGGTGTAGGAGAGGAAAAAAAATAATTCATTAAGGTAACCTGTTAGGAAGCCTCTGCTTAAACTAGCATTGGTCGGCCAGTGTACATTAAATGACAGGTCTGGCTGGCTGTGAGAAATAGTCATGCGTTGTCACAATTACAGTTTTAGCTTCTGCCGCACAATTTCTTTCACCTTGAATTGATGGCATTTATTTGGCCACATCTGTAATATTTTTGGAAAGACACTGCAGAGGTTTACCGTTTCAGTGAACCGTTTATACAAACATGTCTTTAAAGGCTTGGCTGATAGTGTTTGCAGTCTGAATGCTCAGGATGAACTTGCACAGCTCTCCTGCTGCCCTAGCTTTGTCACACACTAGTGTCCTGCACAAGTCCGAAGACGCATAGACGGTGCTGTGGTGTGGTAGGTCTAAGTGTGGAGAGGACTTTGAGCTGTGTCCTTGTTCTGCCATCAGTCTCCGAGTGCGTGGGGCATCATTAATCATCGGAAATGCAGAAATAAAGAAGCCAGTCCCATTGGAGTTTTGATATGAATACTTACCTTTTCTTTTTTAATGTATGTATACAGTTGAGGTATTTGGGTAACCCCTAACCTTTTGCTTTAACAAGGAAGCACAGTATAAAAATATTACCACAGTTTGCTTGCAAGCAGCTCTTGAGAGGTGGGGATAAAGCCCTCTAGATGAATATTTTTTTTTTTAAAAAAGTTGTGATACAGAATGTCTTAACTCTGCCCAGTATAGCACTTGAGGACCACCAGTGTGGGAAATTGAAAGCACATGGGTTCTGAAGCACCAGAGGAGGTTCGTAATTGATTAGAGCTGCTTGGAAGTATTGAAGTACAGTGAGATTTGATTTGTGAATGGTTCTATTCAATAAGGATTAATTCTGCATTCGTGATAACATCTTAGTCCCCTCCATAAGTCAGCCCCCACCCCACAGTCTTCTCTTAATAAGCTGGAACACTTCTACCTTACGGAATTCGACTTAACACTGCTGACTGAAACAAGTCTGACCATTAGTGATTATTAGCTTGAAGGGTGTAATTGAATAAATTATTTTTATTTTACTAAAAGAATTAAAATATACTATAATGTAATTGTGTATATTTCATGCCTTTCTTGTGCCTAAAAATTATCAAGAAACTCTCTCAGACTTAACGGATCTTTTTCTGTAATTTCATTTACATTTCAAAACATCTTTTTGATTTAAATTTGAAATCTGTATTTATTAATCTTGTAGAATCATTTGTTAGAATGGAAGGTAGTCTCTTCAGGCATTATTTGGCAGTTTTAGCTTTAATAAATATTATAGTGTAGCCTTTAATGCTTGCTCTTTTTAATTCTTCTCTCTGGATTATTGAACTGAATCTCAATTATCTGGGAAGCACGCTACAAAGCTTGGTCACTGGGGAATCTTGAAATTACAGAATGATTGTTGTTGATAGAGACCACAACTATTGTTTTGGAAATGACTGTTTACATATTATGCTTAATCAGAGACGTCGTCTGTTATAGGGAGACTCTGTGGAAATGTGAGCCGTCAGCTTATGTGATTTCACAGACGAGTCCTTAATGCTAAGATACTTGCTGAGTCAATCTTCTGTTACAACAGGATTGATTCATATTAAGTAATGGTTTTGAGTAGCACAGATTGGAAGTCTTGATTAAAGTAGCAGAGATCAAGGACACTGAGACTCTCTTTTCATCTCTCCACTCGCTCTCTCCCTCCCTCCCTCCCTCCCTCCCTCCTGCCCAGTGGTCGAGATACTCAGTAAGCGCATGCTTTGTCCTTCCCTAAACTTTCTTTAACCATTTCACAAAATTGGCGCATGTATTGAGGACACCGCACTAGGCGGTTATGCTGAGCCCTGTCAGAGCGTAACCTTGAAGGGAGGTCTGAGCCTCACCAACATTATGGGATGGGGAAACATGCGACGTGATGATAACCTGGAACAATTGTCCATGCCTCACCTGTAATTAGTCTGGTGTAGGAGGCTCGAGTTAAGTTCTCTAGCCTGTCCTAAGGTACTGTTTGGAGGAGGGGGAGGCAGGGAAGGTGAGACTCACTTCTAGAAGAGAAAGCCTGGTTAGAATGTGAAAAAGATCCTGCATGCTCTAGAAGGTGGCCTTGATTTAACTCTTAAACTTGGTCAGATCTTGGAAACTTTAATATACAATAGTCATTAAGAGTGTCACAGAACTTTAAGACCCACTGCTACTCTTGTATGATAGAGCAAGGACATTTCAACATGTTCTTTGTGACAGATCTGCCTTCAGGTCTGAAATGTTTCTTAACTGAGTGCTGGCCGCCGCCCCCAAGTAATCCCTCCACGGAACAATAGCTTTAACGTAGGTTTTTCTTGTTTCTCAGTGACTACTAATACATTTCCTTTGTGAACTGTGCATATTATGTGGACTATCCTGAGATATGGTGCACTCTAGTTGTAGTTATTTTCTGCCTCCTAAAGGCAGAGCTTTTAATAGTAATGCTTATGCCCACGATTGAAATTACAAATTAATCTATGATTATTACATTGCATAAATTGTAACTGAGATGACCTACTTTTGATTGCTGTAGGAGTCATTATAGCAATTTCTCTTTATTTTAAAAGTAAAACCTGAAGTAAATTTCTTTACCCTTTAAGAGACCACCTTCCTTCTTTTAGGTTAAATTATTTCTCTTTGAATTAAGCTAAGACAAGTCCTGTCCTAGGACCCAGTTAAGATGTGTGAAGGAGGAGGAGGAGTAATGGGAACTCCAATCGCTAGTTTGAAAATTCTGCAGCCAAGGATTTATTTAAAAGCCAAAAAGCCAGTCTTTAAAATCTGCTGTGTAGTTTGGACATGTTGGATATCATAAAGAGAATCATGTAAGTGGACATTTTACTGCACTCGCATGACAGTTGATGAGGACTGAAACATTTACATATATGAATCAGCACTTGCAGAAAATTTAATATTAAGAGACTGCATTATGTTTGTTTTGTTTTAAAAGTCCAGCATGATTTCGTCGGCATGGCTCTTTTAAATCCTTCAGGGTATCCTTGTGGAGTTTATTTTTCATGAGACTAAAAATGGTATTCATTTTGGTAGGTCTAAGAATGTGCTCAAAAGAATCTTAGAGGTTTCAGTGTTTGCTGTATGTTGTAGCAAGTTCTATGTGGGAGCAATAGTGTGCAGATATAAAATTAAACGTAAACTTATTAGAAAAGTTCACTTTCATGTACATTCAGTGTCCTGGCACTGAAGATCTTTTCAGAACAGCTCTGGTGTCCTGGGAATGCTTCTCTTCTGGTTGCATGTCTGATTCGGTCACAGAAAATTGTGTAGAAACTGGCTTACAGAGATATCTAAAGACATAGTTTCAAGCCGGAGAGAGAATTCTTTCAGTGGAGCGGCTGAAAAGGCTAACTTTCCTTCAGGTTTACTCCTGTGTCATACACGGTAGACCACAATGTTTCAATAATTCTGTGGTCTGCTATTTTGTAAAATTGCTTCCTTTTGGAAATTTGTTTCAATACAGGGAGCTGCCGAGTCAATAACTTAACAATACTTTGATTAATTCAACATCCAGTTTTATTCTAGGGAAGTTCATGAGAATATTAAGCTTTCACTGTTTTTAACATCCTTGTTTCTGTTACACTGGAAAACATTTTGATTAACATGAGCTCATTTAATTTTGTCGATTTCAAGCCATTACCCTGAGAGTTAGTTACACATGCCAAGTACTAATATTTACAGCAATTTCACTTTTCAATTTCTAGTGAGAGAAAATAGCATCATCATGATCTTTCACACACTGTGACCTAGGAGAGCTCGCAGCACACTACCCTTGTACCTTCACGCTCAACAGGTTCACAGAAAAAAAGGACTTAAAATAAGGTAGCACTTACCCCAAAAGAAGTTTTGCTGACACGGTGTCACTGCACTGAAGAGGCTGTTTGACGCCATAGTCCCTCCTTTTTTTTCCAGATAGAACTTGTGCCCTCTGTTGTAAATACTGCTTGCAGCCTTAAACTGAAAATACAAACCATACCCAGTCCCTGTTTTAGTTGTACAGTATGCCTGGAGTACATAGACTTTATATTTATTTTTCTCTGTCAAGAAATTATGTAGCTGGTAACATGTGAAAAGCAAGGAAACAAAACAAAAAGGAGTGAGCAAACATTTGAAGGACCTACTATTACTGCATGGACTGTGCTCAGAGCACTCACTGACTCGGTTGGTCTCGCTGGCTGGTAGTGACCTGCAGAGATTAACCATTTAAACACCAGGGCCTCCTTGCTGTCCTCCTGGAGAAAGTTTGCACCGCACTTGTGGTTCTGTGGTTGTTTGTGAGGCGAATGAAGCATTCACACAATCCAAAAAAGCAAAAGCTTTAAAACTCCTATTTTTTGCAAGCACTATTACTGGAGAGACAGAATCATGTGGTTTGTGACCTCACAGTACTCAAAGTAAAGTGGGACTGCCTACCACTGTGGCTTTCCCCCTTTCTCTCTCCCCTCCCTCTTTCTCAATCTTTTTCCTTCTCCCCTCCCCTCCCTCCTTTCTCTTCTGTTGTCCTCTCCCTTTCCTTCCTTCTGTCTCTTTACTTATGGGTGTTCTCTCTCTCCCTTCCTCCCTTCCTCTCTTTCTCCCTTCTTCCCCCCTCCCTTTCTCCCTCTCTGACAAAAGGCTTGTGGTGAGGCCTTCCTGGCATTCAGAAGGTTATAGCTTTTTAATTTTTGTGACTCATGAGGATTTGGATAGAATACAAATGCTGAAGGAGCCCACACTCCTGTAAGGTTAAGCATTTGGAGAGCAGAACTCTGCAGCTAAGGGTTTTCCTTTCTACCACCTCCCTACTCCCCCCTTCCCTCCTTCCCTCCTCTGCTTTTTCTTCTCTTTTCTCTACCCCTCCTCCCTTTCCTTCATTATTATGTCTATGGAAAAGTGAGCAAAAATTGTGTCAAGTGACTGCGGCGTTCTGAACCACAGTGCTGCTTCGCAGTGGGTCACATCTTGGGATTCTATCATTCTCAGGGCTGCTTCGGATTTCCCAGGGTGGCTGCTTCCTTCTTGCTTGTCTTCCTAAGCTTGTAGATCTGTAACTCATTGAAAAACAGTTTACCTTTCCAAAGGTCTGCTCGCAAACTCCTTGCCGGGATTGACTGTAATTGGCTGTCACAAAAGTGTTAGCCTGGGGATTCCTTTACAAATACTAAATCACGACTGTGTAGTTGATTTTTTTATTAGGTGGTAGCTCTTACAATAAAGATTAAATGTAATTAGTATCGTTTATATTATTTTTACCATCATCCCTTGGTTACTTTGAAGATCTTAACAAACAAACAAACAAAAAAAACCAAAAAACAAAAAAAACAAATGTCAAGACCTGCAGGATACAGTTTGTTGGAATAGTGTTAATTTTCTGTATGACTGGATTTTATCTCTCAAAGAAACGTTTTGTATGATTCTTTAGTTCACTTGGAAGTGACTATAACAGGACTTTGGGCTTCAGCTCTGCATATATAATGAGATATTCAGTAGTTTCCATAGCTCAGAATAGAGTGGGTTAACAGAAACTGTATTTTTTTGTTTATAATGGAAGCTTTGAAATAAATTACAAAATGCTGTGTGTAGTAAGGAATAATGCATGCAGACAGAGTATGTTAGTCGTCTCGATTTGCTAATTCTGATTCAGAAGAAAATTGAAACCATCTTTGGGAAACTATCTCTTCTTTTGCCCTCTTGGACATGTATGTCTAGAGCTCATTTTCTTATTAGGATGATTATATATCATAGGCAGTGAATTTCACATTTATGAATAGAGCTTCCTGTTTTCATCAGTTGGGAGCGATGGAGGATTTTTCAACAAACATTATAAAGGCGAGCAGACCAATTTCCTAGGCATTTCTTGCCATTTATCCACGCCACTCTGAATTTGCATGTTAGACTTCGTCCTAGTGTGATGGTAACCAGGGGTGGCATGCAACGGATGGCTTTGGCGGTGGGTGGGGACATGGAAGGACAAAAAATTACTTGGGGTGCACAATGGAGGTAAGAGGGAGCGACTCAGAGGGTGACAGAAGTAAAGTATCTTTGTGTCTGTCCACCCCAACATAGCTCATTATCTGGTTTGGTTCCTGTTAAAGTTATCTGTCTATGAAATCATGTTCATAAGATTCTTTAAAATTTTTTAACATATCCTGCATAGACATGGGACTGATTTTAACCCCTTATTTTTCAAGTGTCTAGATTCTTTTTTTCAGAATAAACTTTTAATGACAAAACCACAGAAATACATTCTGTTGTTTGATTTTGAGGCCAGACTCATGTCTTACTGTAAAACATTTCTTACACTGAAGTTTTCATTTAGGGTCATTATTCATGCAGAGAAGAAAAAAGTGGCTCTATTATCCTCT
The DNA here is from genome assembly GCF_011064425.1 of Rattus rattus. Taxonomy (NCBI): domain Eukaryota; kingdom Metazoa; phylum Chordata; class Mammalia; order Rodentia; family Muridae; genus Rattus; species Rattus rattus. The sequence goes on along the minus strand of NC_046157.1, from coordinate 85,050,995 downwards.
CATAAATAAAGTGTGCCAGTACGATCTTTATCTCTATCATCCAAAGTAAATAAAAGGAGGGCTTGTCCATGTAATCTGTGGAGTTTCTGAACTTATTCCATGTGTACATGGAATAGCACACTTGGCAGGTGAAGATGTGTGGGTAGTTGCTTTAGGATAGTAAGTAAATGCCTTTCTTTAGCGTGTCCAAGACTTTTAAGTCCTCATCTTTCATGGAATATTTTTCCTTATTTTTTTTTCAAAAAAGATATATACATTTTGGTCATTCAAATTGACCTAAAATTAATTTGAATAATCTTTACCACCATCTCATTTACCTTGTACTTACATGGTCTCCTTTGCAGATAGCCTAACCTTATTTCCTGAGTCTGTGAGTTCCGGTCTTTACTCTCATGACACAAGAGTTTGGTAGACACTGCTGAACCTGGCCTTTCTGTATTGTGGGAAGTTCATCAAATTCTGACAGGATAAAAACAGGAGTGTTACATTATGGTTTAAATTTATGCATCCATTGTCCACATATCCCCTTCCCAATTCAAATTAGACTCAGGAGCAACCTGGACATTGTTGTAGAAATTTAAAGACAACGCTGGTGCGTGGTAACATTTTTGATACTGACTGCATTTTGTTAGAAATGGCTGCTAGGGATGGAGAGGGAGCCAGCTTTGAAAAAGCCATGGCGGAAGGTGCTTGTTTAGAGACTTACCATGCTTATAGTCAGAAGTGGAGACCACAGACTCTTTTTAAAGACCTTTTAAATGTAATCCTTTTGGGGGATACACTGGCAATTGCTGTGAAGTAAGCAACAAGTTTGGTTGTACCCTATAAATTCTGTATTTTCATGTGACAACAGTGACATACAGCTTTAAATTTGAAATCGGTCTTAAATCATGAAATTAGTGTCTTGCTTTCTTATATTTTGCAATTAATATTTTTTTCAGAATTGTTAAAGTTCTTAAAATATCAAGATATTTGAATGTAGCAGTATAGTAATATCTTAAATACTATATATTTCTTCAATATTATCATTTAAATTAGTTTTTATTTGCTCAGCTACTGCTTGCATTTTAACACAGTAACCCTACTTTATCAATACTGTGCCAGTCTCTGTGTTCTAAAAATGGATTACTTTGAACTTATAATGTTGCTTTTCTACTCTTTTAGTTGAAACAGTAAGAAAATGACTAGCAAACTCTGGATGCCCACTCTGGCTTAAAATATTCCGCTTATGAGACGTGGGCTAGGGACTTTCTTAATTCATTTTAACTTAATATTTAATAATTTATGTTTTCCTTTGGTGGACAATTTTTATTTTTTCAAGGTTTAATACATAGCTGTTTAAGCTTACCTAGCATTTATCAGACTTGTATTAAAGATGTGAAATTGTCCTGGATTGGCAACACATTATTGTTTTATATTTTAAATAATGATTATGAGATGTTATGTGTTAAAGATGTCACGTCTTTATATACAAATGTAAGAATTCATATCTGGTTGTGAGTACAGAATGTTATTTTGAACTTGGCTATGAGTTTTAAAAATTGATAATATTAAAAAAAAGCAGCACCCCGATTTTCTTGTTTACGCATTTCCTGTGTGTGTACTCCTGGCAGTGGTCTTCCTCAGTGTGATGTAATGTGCAGATTGGATGTCCAAAGGTAACCTCCTAAGTTATTGTCCACATCTTACCTCCTTCCTCCTCCTCCTCCTCCTTCTCCCTCTGTCCCTCCCCTCCTATTGTCCCTCCTTCATTTCTGTTCCTCTCTTCTTCCTTTTTACTCTAACTCCAGGCTTTTTTTTTTTTTTTTTTTTTTTTTTTACTTTTTTTCCCATGCTTTCACTTTTCTATATATTCAGAACTCTCTTAAAATTCTATTGAGGAACATTGACATCTTAGCGCTCACTATTGAGTACCTGATGGGTCTGAGGGGTAGCCCTTTGTGCCGTGTACTGTACCTCAGGTTAGAGACCGTTGAGAGCTCTGTCAGGAATGTTTTGTTTCTGCCAATCTGCCTTCAACTCGTTCCTTTATGCTGTTTTACTTGGGCATATTGTTTTGCATGACATTAGTACTCTGATTGTGAGGTCAACTTCTGGGATTACTCTCTGAAGTGTGGTGGTCTATACTTCTGTAATGTACCTGCATAAAATACTTTATGTTTCTTATAATTATTAAAGCAATTCATCTTTGAATGTGTCATTTTTGTAAGAATGTTTTTGAAAAATATGACAACTTGCACAGAATGTGGGAAACATGCTCATATGACAGCTGAGGATGTGGCCAGACTAAAGCAGGAAACGACTACCCACAATGCAATGTTACATCCACTACCACTTAATAAAATTTATATCAAACATGATTCTGACCAAACCAAAGAAAAATAATATCCTAGCTATGCAAGTTAGTGTATCTAGGGAAAATCGAAACTAACTTTTGTGCTTGCACACACAGTAAGGGTAAGTGTGGGGTAGGCAGCCTAATACACGGGAGCCTTGTTTGTCGCTTTGTCTTTGTGGTTTAGGACGTGACTGCAGGTGACATTATTCTGAAGTGAGAACTTAGCTGGTGTCACTTGTCTTGGAAAAGGCTCTATAGGCCACCACTCTCTTGTTTACTTGAATTGTTCCGGTACTGAACAGAATTAGAGGGCCTTGCCAACCATAAGGCACCGAAACTACAATTTTAGATACTGTTGGTTATGTAAGCTTTTTGGAGAGCCAGGTGCATTTTTTTTTAAAGTCCAATTTATCATTTGTTGTTGGGTAATGGGCAGGGCTTGAACCAAGCCCACTGAGGCATACTATGCTTCTTTTCTGAGTAATTGTCTCACTCACTATTGTATCAACACTTTCCCCTTCTGTCTATGAACTTGAGGAAGTCAGAGTAAAGCAAAAGGAAACTTTTATATGATGCAGCTAAAAATGTATCCATGCATCTTATAAAAAGGTCAGTTTTTAATATATTTAGCATTCCCAGTTATAGGTCTTCAACTGTTGAGCTGTCAGTTGTCAAACTTCAGCCATTTTGATGACTTTAATACCTTGATAATTTAGATGTATTTTAAGGTTTTACAAAGGAGGTTGGCCAAGAATTAGGAAAGGATACATAGATGTTTTTCAATTGGCAAATAATAGAAAGCGATTTCATTAGATGACTATGAAAGACTGTTAGTATCACTTGTGAATGGCCCCTCTGCACGTCCCAGGATGTTTGGATTGCCCGTCTCAGCATTTAGATTTGGGCGTTATTGTCTATATCTCTTTTAACGATGATTTGCTTAATTGTTGGAGCTCCTGGCTCCCTTAGAAGATAACAGCTGTTGCAGGGTGGCTTTTCTCCACGGACTCATGGTGGTCTTTGCAAGAATGTTCCTCAAGTTTGACAGGTGAGACAGAGGCTCTCCAGTGCCACTGCTTTTGGATGAATCTGACTGTGGTCGGAGAAAGTGCATCTTGCCAAAATATATGGGAGAGACCACACACAGCCTTTCGAATAGTTATTGTAGGGTTATTTCAGGAGTACATGTCTTGACAGTTCTTTTATTTGCATGCCAGTTTCATTGCTGTGTATAGATTTTTCATTGGGTTCAGAAAAGGCTATTGTGGACTGAGGTCTCTGTTAAGCTCTATGTATAATTTATGGTGAGTTCAGGCATAATTAACAATACAGAAAGAATATTGAAAATGAAGCAGTGGAATACGGATCTTTTTGTTTTTACAAATTTGACAGTATTCCCACTGGAAATCTCAATTTCTCAGACATTTTAGCAGTTAAAAATTACTCTACTTGAACTTAAAGATTTTAAAAAATTAGAAATATTCAAATATTTGTATTCTCTGGTTATATTAATATTAGGAAAAATTACTATTTCTTAAAGTATATTTAAAAAGCGATATTACTTATATAAACAGTGTTTATAAATTTAACATTTTAGTAAACACTTGAAAGCATTGAAATAAATTGCTGAAGAAGTCAGTTTCTAAGTATGTAGGCGTAATTTTGCAGGCTACCAGTCTTTTATGAGATGATTAAAGCTTTGTTCAAAATTCAAAACTATAATTAAAATTACAAGTCTTTTTAAAAGAAATATTTGGTGCTTCAAAAAACTGACATTTTTAGTGAATAGTAGTGAACTCTAGACTTTTGCAAAAATGTTTCTTTTAATAAAAAGAAAAATTATTATTTGCTATAATTTTATTAAGACAATTCACAAGAATTTTGACTTGATTAATACATATACTTAAGAATATACTTATAATAATTCTAACCTTCTTAGAGAAGTTTGTGTCCTCCCTGCTCTCCCAACACAGTCTACAGAGACACAGGCCTCCTCCCACTGTGGCTGACGTCCTTCCCGCGCATGAATACTGGGGAGACCACTTCTGGCTTTTCAGTGAACAAGTTCATAAAGAGATGAGAATATACTATATATAAATAGGTTGTTTAAAGGGGAACTGGTGTTGATTTCTCAAAGGTTAGCTATATCTGTGAACCTAGATGGATTGCTATGTCAAAAAAAAAGAAAGATAAGAAAAGAAAAGAAAAAAGAAAAACCGAATGGCTGAGAAACACCTAAAGAAATGTTCAACATCTTTAGTCATAAGGGAATTGCAAATCAAAACAACCCTGAGATTCCACCTCACACCATTCAGAATGGCTAAGATCAAAAACTCTGGTGATAGCAGATGCTGGCGAGGATGTGGAGAGAGAGGAACACTCCTCCATTGTTGGTGGGATTACAATCTGGTACAACCACTTTGGAAATCAGTCTGGTGGTTCCTTAGCAAATGGGACATAGTACTACCTGAGGACCCAGCTATACCTCTCCTGAGCATATACCCAAAAGATGCTCTGATATATAACAAGGACACATGTTCCACTATGTTCATAGCAGCCTTATTTATAATAGCCAGAAGTTGGAAAGAACCCAGATGTCCTTCAACAGAGGAATGGATACAGAAAATGCGGGTACATTTACACAATGGAGTACTGCTCAGTTATTAAAACAATGATTTCATGAAATTCTTAGCAAATGGAATTAGAAAATATCATCCTGAGTGAGGTAACCCAGTCACAAAAGAACACACATGATATGCACTCACCGATAAGTGGATATTAGCCTGAAAGCTTAGAATACCCAAGATACAATTCACAGACCACATGAAGCTCAAGAAGAAGGAAGACCAAAATGTGGATGCTTCAGTCTTTCTTAGAAGGGGGAACAAAATACTCAAGGGAGGAAATATGGAGACGAAGTGTGGAGCAGAGACTGAAGGAAAGGCCATCCAGAGACTGCCCCACCTGGTGATCCATCCCATATACAAACAGCAAACCCAGACACTATTGTGGTTGCCAAGAAGTGCTTGCTGCCAGGAGCCTGATATAGCTGTCTCCTGAGAGGCTCTGCCAGAGGCAGATGCTCACAATCAACCATTGGACTGAACATGGGGTCCTCATTGGAGGAGTTAGAGAAAGGACTGAAGGAGCCGAAGGGGTTTGCAACCCATAGGAAGAACAGCAATACCAACCAACCAGAACCCCCAGAGCTCCCAGGGACTAAATCACCACCCAGGTATACACATGGAGGGACCCATGGCTCCAGCCACATATGTAGCAGAGGATGGCCTTGTCAGACATCAATGAGAGGAGAGGCCCTCGGTCCTGGGAAGGCTCGATGCTCTAGTGTAGGAAAATGCCAAGGCAGGGAGGCGGGAGTGAGTAGGTGGGTGTCGGAGCACCCTCATAGAAGCAAGGGGAGGGAGGATGGGATGGGACTTTCCAGAGGGGAAACCGGGAAAGGGGATAACATTTGAAATGTAAATAAATAAAATATCTAATAAAAAAAAAGTTAAAAAAAAAAAAAAAGAACCACACAGGCTATTTTTAGACAACTTGAGGAAACTTGGATATAGACTCTGGGTGTCGGTGAGTTATCCTAAGGCACATCAAGTTGACAATGATAGTATTGACTTAGTCTTAAAAGAAGTACTTGATGAATTACTAATGAAGTCAGTAAGTTCTGAAAAATGAAGCATTTTGTGTTTAACTTAGGAATTAGTTTTAAAATTAAAATAGTGCAAACTTCATTTGTGTGGTATATAAAGAATAAATTAGCTGGGCAGTGGTGGCACACACCTTTAATCCCAGCACTTAGGAGGCAGAGGCAGGTAGATCTGAGTTCAAGGCCAGCCTGACCTACAGAGGGACTTTCAAGAAGGTCAGAGCTACACAAAGGAACTCTGCCTCAAAGGGGGGAAAAAGAAAAGAAAAAAGAAAAAAATTAAAAATGAATTTATAAGAATTGATTGGGTTATAATTAGTAATTTTTAATTTCAGTTTATAGTTTTAACCTTAACCTTGAAGTTTGTAGTGAAGCATCTCAGGACTGAACACCTATAGAGAGAATGGTATGTCATTTTCCTTTCAGTTGGATCCTTCTAGAATGTATAAAAATACTCTTAAAAGTTCATTTATTCTAGCCATGGTGGTGCATATGTGTACAGGGGAGGCTGAGGTAGGAGTACCAGCCAGGTTAAAGCCAGTGTGCACTATGTTCAAATAATGTTTAAAATAAACAGCGGAGATGGACAGAGCTGAGCACTTGCTGCTTTTGCACAGGACCGGGGTTTGGTTTTCAGTATCCACAACCAGGCTCACAACTGACTGTAATGCTTAGTTCCAGGGACCCAACACCTTCTCTTGCTTCTGTGGGTATGAGACATACATGTGTTAGACAGACATGCACACAGACATAACATCTGTACATGTAAAATAAAAATAAAGATAAAATAAAACTAAATAGTTCATTTGCATCAACTAATTACTATTAGCTTGTATTATTTCTTCTAAATCTTACATTTTCAAGAATTAGTCTAGGGAGCAGAAGCCTATATCTAACTCAGAGGCATTGAATCTTTAATTTGTGTCATACCAGTTGATATTCTTCCAAGGGCTGACATACCTTTTCTATAAAGAGGCAGATAATAATAAATATTTTTGGCTTAGGGGTTGTAGACTTTCTGTCAGCAACTCAGCTCTGGTTGCAGTCTCAAAGCTGGCAGCCAGTAAATGAATACATGTGTCTGCATTCCACTAAAACTTTATTTACAAACCAGGCTTTGACTCCTGCACCTGTACTGTTATTCCTAGAGAACTGGTGGTCTCGTGGGTACCAACTACAGAAGAAGCAAGAATGAGTTGTAGTCACGATCAAGTTTCTTATTCTTAGACTGTTTACAAAATCCGTCTTAAAGGTTTATTGCCATGTGAAGCATTGTCTACAGTGCTTCGTAACCATCTGTTGAACTGACCCAGCTACTGACAGTAGTACAGTTTCTATTCATCATATAATTATTATGTTGTGTATATTTGCGAAGTACCTTAGAACACTTTTAGGTATGAGGTTGGACTATAAATAAATCATCTTGACTAGCAACATTTATATATTACATATTCTAGAAGCAATCATATTGATATTTACTTCAGTTGTTCATCATCATTAATAAAAAATATATAATGGAATAATTGAGGAATAACTATAAAAATAAATGGAAAATATTATATTCTTTACCCATAGAAGTATTTCTTCATTGAGAATTCATTAGGTTTAATGCTTAAGCAAAAATGTTTAATTGAAATATTATCAATAATTATCAGTTTTTTCCAATATTATTCGTATATGTATGGTGTGTGTATGGGTAAAAGTGTAAGAGAGAGACACAAGAATATGCACATATAAGTGCAGATGCCTCTTGAGTTCAGAGAACAGAGTGGAGCTAGGCTTATAAAGGGTTATGAGGTGACTGAAATGGGTACTGGGAACTGAACTCAGGTCTTCTCTGTAAGAGCAGTCTATATTCTTACTGGCTGAACCATTTCTCAGACCTTCATTTAATGAGATGACACACACATAAGTCATTGTGAGTAGTGATTAAGATAGCTTGTCTGGCAGGGCACAAAGAAGTGCTCAGAAGCTTCAACAGGGTCCTCCAGGGTCTTTCCATGGAAGGTCACATTGCTCACTTACAATACAGTTTAAAAGGCAATCACTGTTCTTTCTTTCAAAACAAAACAAAACAAAAAATCCATCCCAATCAAAACAGACAAACAAACAAAAACTGCACAGTACTATACCAATGCAAAACATGAAGTTGGGTGGGCAGGGAGATGGGAAGACTCTTGGGCAAGTTGTTAAAAGGAATAGAGTATGATCAAATTATATTATATGAAAAAAGTTAAAAAGTCAATACATAACACAAAAGGTATCATTGCGGTGAAACAATCCAGTAAATTAGAAGGCAGGAAGAAGTCTGTCAATCATACTTAAAGTGATTAAAAGATGCTTAATCAATCACATAGGGGAGATATACATCCAAAACTAATAAATTAAAACAGTTTTGACATTTAAAGTTCCACCATTTATTTAGTCAGAAGGAGAGAGACTGCTGGACAGTGTGTTACTTAGTAATAAATCAGAGTGCACATTTACATGCTTTGCTCTGGGGGTACTGTTTTAAGTCCTCGGGACTCTTGTCCTTTTAGTTTTTAAGTTCATTATTTTAAAAAGTCAGGAACTCCTAAAGCGTGTATATTTCTGACAGTTTACTCATTTTTGAGTATATATCTTATGGCAGCATTCAGCAGTTTAAAGAAAGACAAATGAAACAAATGAATGTGTGTGAGAGAATCCATCCACAGGATGTTCTCAAAAAGCCAGAGCAGCAGAGCAAGGTCAGATTGGCAGGGAAACGGAACAGTTGTGTACACTTAGAACAAATCAGTTAGTAAAAGCAGAAGAGGGGAAGCTGTGGGGCTTGAGAATTGAGTTGATGGCACACTGGCCACACAGTAAAACTGCTCTGCACAATACAGCCAGTGTTGGACACATGACATTATTTATTGGCAACATCTACAGAACTGTTTAACACAAAAGCTTTTTTTCTAAGAGTTGTGACGAACAGTACTGTGTCCACACTGGTCGGGTTCATCAGTTGCAGCACCTCCATGCACCAATACAAGCTATTACTCAACGGTGCCTAGAAGGAGCCTATGGGAACTCTGTACTGTCTGTCCAGTCTTCTCCTAAACTGAAAGCCATACTAAGAAACTCCATTACTTTGTTGCAAACAGCTCTTAGGATCTACCTAAGTCTTCCAAGTGCCTAGAGTGCCTGCCCGAGCTACCAAGCCAGGCTTCCTCTGTCAGTTGGTTTGAAAGGCAAAGCATCTGCTTTCTCAGTTTCATAGACTGCTGCATCCCTCTTCTCCTCCTCCCACTTCCATCCCATTCACTCCCTTCCTGTCCCCTCTCCACTGCCCTCCCTTCCCCTCCTCTCCCTTACCCCTCTCTTCAGTCCCCCTTAATTTGTTGAAAAGATCTCAGTCTGAATGGTGTTGGGTCACATCAGAGTCTTTTCCTGTGTGTCTTGATGGATAATAGAACTTTTGGAGCCCATTTTATTGGATGACTCAGATTGGGAGATTCAACATTTCAAATGTTGAAAGCAGCCTTGCGTATCTGGAAGAAGCTGCACTTGGTTGGAGTATATACTTTTTTAGACATTATTGAAGCTGATTTGCTAATGCTATATCAGTGATATTTATATATGTGCTCTTGGAAGGTACCGTTCTGTAGTTTTCATTATTTGAATTTCTTTGGTTTTGGTATTTGGGTAGTGTTGATATTATAGCATGAGTTAGGAAGTCTTTTTTCTGCCTGTACTATCTGGAACAGATTGCAGCAAATTGATATCACTTCTTGAAATACTGCCCAGTACTTATTGGTGAAAACACGTGACCTTGTGCTTATAATGCCTGCATAATGCACAATACTGTCGTGGGCCTTCACATTGGCTCAGCACTGACTAGCTCTCTCAGGGAAGCTTCAGTCCTCTGAGCGGGCTCACAGTAAGTGTCTGCGCAGGGGATCTATAAGGAGAGAGATTTCATTGTCAGCTTGACACAAGGAAGCATCACCCGTGAAGGAGTCTCAGTTGAGGGATTGCCCAGATCAGATTGACCTGTGGGCATGTGTGTGTGGGAATATTGACTGATGATACCGAAGGACCAGCACACTTTGGAAAGCTAGCTGAAAAATCTAGAGAGAGCAAGCTAGTTTCTGGTTTTGAGCTCCTGCCCTTGCTTCCTTAATGATTGACTATAATCTGTAAACCTAAACAAACCTTTCCTCTCCCAAGTTGCTTTTGGTCGGTGTTTTATCATAGCAACAGGGAAGAAAATAAGGACAGCAGTATTTCTTAGTGCTTCTATAAAAACGACTGTAAGTTTTTAACAATACTGTCTCCTTTTAAATGTTTATGTATATGAATGTTTAACATTGTGCTAAAATCCCTAACTGTATTCATGGAGTATCATGCTATACATGTTTGTAGCCTACGATGAATGACAGGCTGACCCATATGATCCTCGTGTCCTGTGAGATATGCCCTCTGGATCTGATAACTCCATTCTAGACACTTAGACACTAAGAAATCATCAAAAACACATCTAAAAAAATTTAAGCCACGCACAAATGTAGTTTAAGTCTGTCTGTCTGTCTATCTATCGTGTGAATGTGTGCATGTATGAGTGAGAGTGAGTGTGTGTGTGTGTGTGTGTGTGTGTGTGTGTGTGTGTGTGTGTGTGTGTGTGTGTGTGCGTGCATGGTGTGCTGTCTTCCTGGAACTGTGGCTCCCTTTCTCCTATTATGTGTAGAAGATTCCGAGTCACTGTTACTTTAAATATCCCTTTCCCTTTTCCTTTTATTCCCTCTTGCATCAACATTGTGGATGATATGTTTTTAAGAGGAGTACTTTTTCCAGACTCCTCAGCTATTTTCTTTTTCATTTTTTTCTCTGCTGTGGAAGTTTCCTCTGACAGGTTTTTAGCTCAGTGGTTCTTTCCTCTTCCATTTCCAGGCCCCCATTGCGTCTGGTCTGCCAAAGCATTCTTCCTTTCTTTTAAGTGGCTGAGTCTTTGGAAAGCCCTTCCTTCCTCAGCATTTCCGGTGCTTTTCTCAGGGCCTCTGGCATGCTTACACTCCTACTTCATGGCTGCTGTTTGCAGTCAGTGCCTTAGCATATCAGTGTTCAGAGTTATTTTACATTTCTCCTGTAAGGATTTCAAACTTACACCATGACGCTTTGGCCCTTGATGTTTACTCTGTCCTTTCAGATTTTTCTTTTTTATTTACAATCCAGCTGTCCCCCATCCCCCCTCTCACAGTTCTTCATCCCATTCCTGCTCCCCTACCTGTCTCTGAGAGGTTGCTCACCCCCACTAGGTCTCCCCCCCTGAGGCCTCAAGTCTCTGGAGGATTAGCATGTCTTCTCCCACTGAGGCCAGGCCGGGCAGTTCTCTGCTGTATGTGTGTTGGGGCCCCGATCAGCCTGTGTGAGCTGTCTGGTTGGTGGCTCAGTGTCTGGCAGGTTTCGTTCTCTTTTTCCTTTTGACCTTAGAATACTTGTAACTTTCTGATGGAGCCTTGCTGTGCTGTGTTAGACAGCTAAGGCAGGCATGTGAGATGCTGTCTTACTCATGCACTAGTTGAGCTGGCAGAGGACATAATCTCCTCTTGTGCCCTTAGGTTCACTTTTCTCCAGTTAGGCTCTTCCTGGAGACCCCCTCCTTGAGAGTGAGGCTTCCCCATCTTGAGCTGCATTTGTATGTATGTGAGTAATGCTAACCACTCTGTACTTGCTGATTACTCTTCAGACTTCCAGTGATCCCATGTCCAGACTAGCACTTTCTAAATCGCTGGAATATAAAATCCTACTGGTTTTTATGAGTCGTGTTCTGCAACTTCACCAAATTTAGTTCTTAGTCCCAAATTGGTTGTTTTGTTATTGTTTCCTGTTTGCTTTGAGATAGCCAAGTCTATCAAACTATCATGTAGCCAAGTCTGTCTCCAATTTTCTTTGTAGCTCAGGTTATATGACTTTTAGTTCATGATTCTCCTGCCTCCACCTTCCAGGAGCTGGCATAATTGGCTTGTGCCACCACACCTGGGTTAGTACTAATTAATTTTTAAAAGTGGGATCTTTATGCCTTCATAAGTAGGTCATGACACCTTTAACAAAAAGTTTATCTTCTTCCTTTCTGTTTTGGATGTCGTTTTAGTTTTTTCTCTGGGACTTTAAGTACTATGTTGAAGAGGTGGTGAGAGTTGGCATCCTATTTTTATGGAGGAAAACATTCCTTTCATGTTTTCTTAATGTTAAGTCAGGTGTTAACTATGGATTTATTCTATATGATGGCCTCTATTTTGTTGAGCTATATTCCTCCTATATTTAGTTTTTGTAGTATTTTCTACTGTGAAAAGAGGTAGCATTTTGATAGGATCGTGTGACCATCCTTTTAGTTGGTGTATCGCATTGACTTGTATGGTAGCCCATCCTTGCACTCCAGTGCTCAATCCTACTTGGTTATTATGGAGGTGAGTGAGCCTTGTAATCTGCTGCTCAACTTGGCTTGCTGCTGTTTTGCTGAGGACTTTGTATCATTTTCTTTTCAGGGATATTAGGTTATGATTTTACGCCCTTGTTAAGTGGCACAGTAAATGTGGTCTTATAAGAAAGAATTATAATTTCCCCCTTCCCTTTTTCTTTCCTGTCCCTCCCTCCCTCCCTCTCTCCTCCTCCTCCTTTTAAATCTTTATAGGGGGATTGGTATTATTATTATTTTGAATTTGGTGGAACTTAGGAGTGAAGTCATCAAGTCCTGGGCTTTTCTTTGATAGGGGCCATTTATTACTGATTTGGTCTCCATGTTATTGTCTGTTTTGATTTGGTATGCCTTCATGATTGACAATGAGTAGGCTGTGTCTAGGCATGTGATTGTTCTTAGTCCTCTTGTGTCATTTGTGTATCTGTGTGGTGGCAGTGCCAGGGTCTTTTTGTTTGAGCTTTCTCTTTTTTCTCAGTTTGGCTAAGGGTTTGTTCATATTTTAAAATAGGACAACTGGGGTTGGGGATTTAGCTTAGTGGTAGAGCACTTGCCTAGCAAGCGCAAGGCCCTGGGTTCGGTCCCCAGCTCCGAAAAAAAGAAAAAAGAAAAAAAAAATAAAATAGGACAACTGTTAGTGTCATGATTTTTATGTTTTTAAGTTTTGCTTACTTGTCTATATCTTTGTTGTGATATTTGGGATTTCTTTTTAAGAGACTATTTTTTTATTATTGTTGTTATTATTATTATTATTAATTTTAAATTTATGTGTAGGGGTATTTTGCCCTCATGTGTGTCTGTGTACTGTGTATGCCCCTGCTTCTCAAGGAGGCTAGAAGAGAGTGTCAGATTCCCTGGGACTGGAGTTACAGACAGTTGTAAGATACCTCGTGGTTGTTTTCAAGATAATGACAGTGTAAAGACTGAGCAGAGGTGTGTGTGTGTGTGTGTGTGTGTGTGTGTGTGTGTGTGTGCGTGCGCGTGCATGCACGCACATGCATGTGCACACTCCTGAGGATTTGTCACCCTTCGTCAGTTTGTTACATAAACTAGGGCTTTGGCAAGGAAGAGACACGATGGCAAGAATTGTTTGTGAAAGAGTGAAGGCCACCACCCCTGCTCTTCTTCAAACCAGCCAACCAAAAACATCTCTAAAATAAAGTCTCAAAGCAGAGGGAAATCCTGAGCCTAAGTCAAGGATAGAAGCATGAACATGTGCGAAACGGGAGGGCAATGAAGACCTTACTGTGGTTATGTAGCTGGAATCTGTGCATTGGGGGAGTCGTCCCATTCATTGTCACCCTGTGACCCTAGGCGAATGGTGCGGTTGCTCGGGTTACATTTTCTTCCTTAGTGGTAGGCACTGTGCACAACCTACAGGGACAGCATAGCTACCTCACCTCACCTGTGGACCCGAAGACTCACTGTTGCAGTGTTCAGTGCCCGCTTGCCCACAGGTGGAGGGTGACTGGCTGACACATAGGATACAAAGGGTTGCACTTGTTTCAAGACATGATGACTCCCTGGTGCCAGTGAGACTTAACGGCTCACCCTGGGGTTGGTTTGAGGCTAGACGTGAGTTGACCCCATAGCATTGTAACCCGTTGTCCTGGACTGTCTGACTTAGACATAGTCCTTCAGTCACGTGCAGACTTGTTGTCTTAGACTTTGTGTCCCAGGGACTCATTAGCTCATTAATTGTCAAGTACACATTTTTACAGTAGTATAAAAATTACCATTTGAAGTGTATACTTCATTGAGGTCAAAATTATATTTGCAATATTGTTCAAATATTCACTATCTAATTTCAGAGTCTTTTCTTTTGGGAGCAAGTTCCAGTGGGTTCTTAGTAAGATAAATTACCACATCCCCACCCCTCCCAAATATTCTCTAAGATTTTACCAGCCATCCCATCTGAACTAGCTGCTGACAGTGGAACTGATTCCTGGTGAATCAGAATTTTCTTACTTTTTTTTTAGTGAATAATTTCAAGTTTTCTTTTAAAAGGTGAAAAGGTTTCCTCCTCAACAGCCACGTGTCAAAGTATAGCAGCCTGTGTCTTATTAACCCAGCACTACCAAAATGTTGGTGTGGGGTGGGCGGTTGTCAGGATTTGTTTTCAGAATGCTTGCTGCTTGCTTTGCATAGATACCACTGTATTTGATTAGATCAAGACACCCTAGCACAAAGCTTTGAGGATAAACTGTGGAATCAGAGCTTTCCCAGCAATCCGTGTTACAATCCTAAGCCCAGTGAGTAGCCACTTCTAATTTGCCATGATAACCCCCAAACAAACACGCAGCACACCCGCCAATGATGTCAGACTCTGATAACACCTAGACTGGAATTACTGAGTTCATAATAATTTTGTGTTGAATCTTGTTGAGAGGCTGAAGCTATTCCTAAGAGGCTGATTCACTTTACAGGTCTACCAGTAGTGGAGTAGGGTCATTCAGCTGGTTGAGGGGCTTTTCCCTGTATCCGCTAGGCAAAAAAAAAAAAACCCTTCAAATGTTGGCATCTTGCAAGTTTCCTTCTCTGAGGTTTGACAACTGCAGGCAGAGGCAATAGGCAGGTGAAAGCATCAGCAAAGAGTGCCTCTGTGTTACAGCCCTGTGAAATGCTCAGGTATGAGGAACGTTGCCAGCAGCCAGTGTTGCAGCTCTCGGGGAGGTGTGTGAGACACTTGGCACTAATGTCTTGCCAGCTCTGTGGAACTCATTGGTGTCCAGGTTCTTTTCTCTGGCTCCTCAGAATTTTAACAGCTCTCTGCTATCCTCTCCTCTGTTCAGACTTTTCTTCTTGTCCTGGCTACATTTGAACTCTTCTGCTGCTCCCTCTGTTATTAGTGGCTACTTCGAGAGTGACTTAGGCTGCCTGCCTATAACAGCATTCTGGGGCAGGGGCATCTGGAAGCCTCTTCAGGTAGGCCCCAGGCATGGCTGGGATCATTTAGGTGCAGGCATTAACACCCCCTCTACCCCCCACCCCCACACACACACTGGAAGAAGTGGCTAGATGGGAATCTTAGAGCAGATGCCTGCCTATGAGTGATGCCTGTGGGTGGGTTACCACCTTTTCATCTGTCAAGTAGCCATGCCAAGACTGCCACCCTGCTGTTGCTTCAACTGTCAAGCAGTTGTTGACTGGTGTTTGCATTTGAGAAGCTGAGCCCTGGGGCTTGGCACAAGTCAGGATGTTTGGGAGCTCCATGCTAGGTATCAGAAGCTGGGTATGAGCTTCTGGGGTACCTCCAATGCCACCAGAACTTTTCCTCTGCCAAACCCAGAAGTCCAGTGTCAGGATCAGAGGTACCAGGTGCAGGGCAGTACTAGGCAGTGTTGGGTTTGCATGGTTCCAGAAACTGTCAGATTCTTCCATACTCATGGAATCTGCAGGTCACAGCGCTGACTGGATGGGCATACCAGGTGTGTACAGTGAGTGCCTATGTGGTGTGTTCATTCCTAAGTACTGCTTCCTTACCTTGGTGCTTGCCCAGCACTCACGCCTCTCCTATTCTTATTGCTGCTGCTTTAATTCCCATCCAGCTCCTTCTACTGAAAGTAGCCCAAACAATACCACCTACGAGCTACTTTATTAGACCTGATAGCACAGAACAGTGCTCCTCATGTGGCCCCCTCTGGCCTGCTTATGTAGCCCCCAAAGAGATGTTTGTATCAATCATAGATACTTCTTTGGCCAATCACAGCCTTGCCAGTAGTCAGAGTCACTCACCAAGGGAAGTAGTCCTCCTCTGGTTCAGGGTTCATGGTTACAAAAACAATGATGCAATCTGCTTTAAAGAGCAGGGCTATCAGGAGCCAGGGAGGTCAGCTGCAGTCTTACAGAGCTGTGTCAAGGCATCATGGAGTGCTCAAAACAGCTGATGCAGGCAGGAGGGTGGCTCTCTGGCCACCCTTTTTCTCACTGCTACAAGGGTGAGAAAGGCCAGTAGCTGGTAATGAGTCAAGCTGTCCTATTCCCACCATCTTTGCTTATTTACAGGAAAATGGTTTTAACAGTGCTTTCAACCGTATTTGAGCTAATGTCCAAAGGGAGAGGGGACCCCCGGCTCTCACTTGGATCCCACTTCTCTACATGCTTGCCCACGCTTATTTGTTGACAGTTGTTCATTTGGGTGTGCACACATTCCTGCTTGAAATTGAACTCTTCCCAAGATTACATTGACAGTCAAATAACTTGACAGATAAAGCATTTGGAATATTATAAAGCACTATGCGGACGCTTTTATATGTTTAGGCTGAAATCAGACTTAAATCATAGATTCATTCTAACACAGTTGTTACTAAGACATTCCTTGAAGTAGATTCAGTTCTGATAAACTGTGATGGAGACTAGGAGGTGGCTTGACTGGGAAAGTGTTTGCAGTCAGGATAGCCTGAGTTTGATGTCCATGACCCACACGATAGAGAGAACTAACTCTCACATATTTTCCTCTGATCCCCACATATGTGTCATGGTACCAATCCATGTACACATACATGTACATACACACAATGGATGACTGTAACGATAATAAAAGAGTCCATAGAGCCATCCATATATGATGGCTCATACCATTCCCAGCACTTGGCAGGCTGAGACTGGGAGGATTTCTGTAAATTTTGAGTCTAACCTGGGTTATATAGTGAGTTCTAGGTCAGCCTTAGCTACATAACTAAACTCTGTTTCAGAAAACAGCAAACAACGCAGCAGTAGCAGCAACAAAACTTAACCAAACAGAAAAACAAAAATAAAACAAAGCAAAAAAACCTGTTTTGAATCATTATTTTAATCTCTAGTATGTTCCTGGAATTTTGTAATATAAACTCAAACATGAATCTATATGAAATTGGAATAAAATAAAAAAGATAGGGCTGATGAATAAGGCACTTGCTGCCAAGCCTGGACCTGCTTGGTAGATGGAGAGAAATACCGAGTGTCCTCTGACCTCCTCATGTGCTGTGGCACTTACACACACCTACAGACATACACAGATGGTTCCAGGGACAGCAGAGGATTGATGCTAGGAACGTGAAAGAAGAAGAACATACAATTTAGTACCGAGGAGGCGAGAAGCCATGGTGCTGCTCAAGAAAACTACATGTTCTGTATTTGACACGTAACTAGTGTGTATGTGGATCACTGCAGGACAATGAAGCTAAGGAGAAATAAATTGAAATAACCTAAAATTGTGCTCTGCTTAGGTTACCTCAAAGTCCTCCACTGTTGGGGCAGTAATCTGTGCATCAACTCAGTTGGCTACCTTTAGTTTAAAACCTCCTCCTGTAGTTTCTTTCATGTCTTGGCATAGAGTGAGTGTCCATTGGCTGTGGGCAGTGAAAAATGAGGCTAAAGGTGCAGTGGAGTTTGTTATGAAGGGCTCTGAACATCGTCATAAGGTATGCATTCCAGGCTGGTCAAGGCAGCAGAGCAGTGACATGAGTCAAGTTTCCTTCACTTCTCTGTTGAGAGCAGACTGTACCAAGCCCCCGGTAGTACTGGGGGCTCTATCAGAATGGAGGCAGTTATGGTATTCACGTGAGAGGGGGCTTTGTCCACGAGAGTAACTGTAAGAAGTAGCTGCATGGGTAGGATCTAGGAACGTTTAAAAGGTGGAAGCTGGAGACACTGCTGTGCTGAGTGCAAGGAGAGGAGGACTTAAAGGACTCCAGGCCCTACTGCCTACACAACTGAAGTCAGCAAGCAACCACCAGGAGAGCAGGTTCCTCAGCAGTCGTGTTTCCCCTAGGTAGACTTCGATGTTTAAGTTAAAGTACCATTTAGACAGTTGACTGTGAGTATGGAGGTCACAGTTCAATACTGTGGAAACTTTTGTACATGTATCTCTCTTTCTGTTACACATAATATAGATGAAACTTACATGGTCTCTCTCAAATTTGTTTTCATTAAATATGAATATTTTATGTGGACTATAAATATTCTCTCTAATGCCTTGTTTAATGGTTATATAATATTCCTTTCCATGGTTGTACTGTAATTTGGTTTCATTAATTAATTTTGGTCAATCTTTCAAAGCAGTTTTAATATATTTAAAATAGTATATGGTAACAAGTACAAAGAAAAATTTTAATTGTTAATTAAGCACACTTTAAATTGACAGTTCTTTTCCACTATACTTGAGATCTGAGAGTTTTAAATTTCATGAATTATTTTATCATTTCCAGAAATAGCATTCCTTTTGAAATGAGGTGGCTCTCAGAACTTGCACATAGCCTGTTACTTTTCCATGGCTTGAAGATCAGAATAGGCGCTTGTTGACTGTCTTACTCTTTAATGACTTCTAGCCTCTCTAAATGTGTCTGCCTGTTGTCCAGGAATTTCACAGTCAAGCCTTTTCAGTCTGGTGTCTGTCATCCTTTATTATTGTCTTTAATGAGCAAGGCATAAATTTCTCATTATAGTCTTCTCAATATAACTTCTTGTTCATATATTGTAGTGCTTTGAAGAACTCATTAGTTCTTTCAAAATGACACTGAGAATGAAATCAACATTCAGTAGTTTGCAACAGTAGCAGCTGTGACTTTATAGGCTACTGTTAGTGGCTTTGGAAACAAGTTGGTTAGCAAGCTGTCATAATGAGGTTATTTTCCAAAAGAAGATGAAGTCATTTGCCATCTTGTTTTAGTCATAGAGAGCTTTTTCTTTGCCCAAATATTTGAAATTACACATCCCCACCCACTTATTTTTGTAGTTTTTGTGTGTCACAAAATAGAAGATGATACAACTTTTGAACAGCTATTCAAAAGCACTCAGCATGTAATGTGACTTGTGTTTACATGTATCTGAATAGATTAAGGGCCACTGCCTGTTTCCTAGGGAAAACAAGTAGTATCTGGAATCTAACCCTGAATCTCTTCACACAGGATGTAAAATTCTGCCAGGAATGTTGAGCTTTTAAGGGGGGTAGAGATGTGCTTAGTGAGTAGAGGAGCAGAGAAAGACTTGTGTAAGGACTGGTGCTCCATAGAACTAGAAGAGAGAACCTGTCTATTCTGGAAATGCTTTCTACTCTCAGGGCAGCTGGTGCTTTCTGACCAGGAGAAGAATTGACTCACTGAGAGAGGCAGCATGCAAGCATCCCTCTGTTTCACAACGTCTGCTTTTGGGGACTGGGTCAATTTCAGTGAAAAGTATATGGGACACATAATTGCCGGAGGGAATTTACTTGGTCCATCTTTGGCTTTGAGTTTCTGTGCTAGACATTTGCCATTTAATTTCTTACCCCTCCCGTTTTTGCTGTATGTAAAGGCTTCTTAACAATTGTGGCTTTCTTTCTCTAGGATGTCAAAATCTAGCAGGGATCCTTGGGTAGTCCCAGTATGGTTTCTAGCATAATGCACCAGAATTTGAGACCAGGTGCTTTATTCATTCAGACCACACAGGAATCTCTTAGTGATAGGCATGGATATGTAAAGGTCTCTGGAGACTACCTTGGAGTTGTCAGTCTTTGAATCTTCATGCATTGGATGTGGGCCAGGTGGTCACTGATGATCCCATGTTCTGATCTCTGTTAACTTCACTAGGGGTGGGGAAGAAGAGCATAGGTGGGCTACGCATTGTAGTCTGGAACAGTAAAGAGAAGAATTATAGAGGTGGATTTCTGCAGATCTCCACAGCTTCCATTGACAAAGTCTAGATAGTGTATACATTAATATTCATGTCTACATCTGCTTTAATTGTTCATTTATACCTCATCAAAACCCCATAAGGTAAGCACATCAGGTGGCAGCAAATACTCCTTACAGATTTGAAGAGTGACTGTGCATCTGACTGTCAGGTGTTAAGTCATTAACTAAAACTTAAGAGCATTCTACTATTAGGACATCTGCTGTCCTCACCCCGTCTCTGATTCTCAGGTTCGAGAAGGAAGAACTGGCACTACAGACTGAATCTCACGAGCAGAAATGGAAAGGTTAGAGCAGTGAAGCGCAAGAGAGGACTACTGGTGCTTTCCTTTCAGTGAGCTTTGTTCCTCATCCTATTTTTTTTTCTTCAAAACTACCTGCTTATTAAAGAGAGGAAGGGAGCACAGGCAGAGAGATAAATACTGCATGAGTCACCTTACCCTCATGCCAGACATCCAGACAAATGCCACTTATAGCACAACATGAGTAATGGCTTAATTGAAATGTAATAATGTTCAAAATGTTTTTATCATAATTTAGATTGTGTTGATGTTTCTGTCCATACACACATCTCAGGCTTTATCTTTCTTCCACTACTCAAATGCACATTCTCTTCCCCAGCTACCAAAACTAGTTAACTTCTTTACTCCCAGACTTTTATCAGTGCCTTCCTTCCCTGTCTGTTCTGCTGTGCCAGTGGTAATACTGTCCTTCAGGCACTCACGTCATCCCTGATCTACTGTGATGGAAGGTATTTCATGCTTAAGAAGGTATCCTATTTGAAATGGAGCCTTCGATAGCCAGTGTGGGCTTAACAAGTAGGGACACTTAATAACCGTTGATGGGATCCCATCAGTGGTCTAACTCTTTGTCACTGTCTTCAGAGCTCCTGTCTCCAGTGCTGTGCTTCAGATTGTGTAGCTGCAGTTACCTACGTGAAAGCTTTGCCACAGATTTATTAGAGCAAAGGTACCGCTGGTCTGCTTGTGTTCTAGGATACACTGTAGACGATTGTCACCCAGAGACCATAGGCTGTGCTGAGAGGGAGACTGGCCAGTTGGGGAGGTCGCATGCCCTTTCACTAATGAGGAGCTCCTTTCTTCCTTCATTCTTACCTTAGTAAGGTCAGTCTTTCTGAAGAACTTAGGGAGCGAGGTCCCAAGTTGGCTGGTGAATTTTATCTCTCTTTTCTTTTTAACCACAAGTTAAATGTTTATGAAGATACTTTATATAACAGAGTTTAAGACCTTTCTAAAAGTACAGCTTTATAGCTTTATAAGTAATTAATTCAGTGTTAGTTGAGTTCTACCTCTCATGGATCCCCACCATGTTCATGTAATAAAACAAGATCAGTAGCTTTTCCGTAAGTCAAATTTGGTTGCTTGATATGGGTTTGATTTTTACTTTATGTTGGATGGAAAATATTTAAACAGAAGAGTAAGACATTTAAGTAAAACTTACTGATAATTCCATTGTATTATCTTTCTTAATGGAATTTCATATGAAATCTTTTCTTTTTAATAGAAAATGAACTACACTCCTTAAATAACACTCTGAAATCACCACGGTGCTTTTGTGTAGTGGTTACAATTGTATGCTGTGGAAAAGTGTATCTGTGTTTATGAAAGAGAAACTGTGTTTATGTCTTTTACTGAACTGGAGGCTGTTGGGGTCCAAAGCCAGTGTTAGCTTGCTTTGTCTTTGTGCAGCATGTCAGGAGATTTCTCCTGTGTATTTCCATGGTTCTTTGATTCTGTCTCTCTCTACTCTTTAAAAGCGAATTCCTCTCTATGATCCAAGTTAGATTTTAATAGTTTCTAAAGCGAAAAGGTTCAGCAGGGTGCTGGGATGTAGTAAAGAATCACCCTGAGTCATAGGGTTTGCAGCCGTCAAACACACATTGGGTGGGACTGGTCCTGTCTGGTTATTATTACACTAATTCTTTTACATGCATCAGTGTGGAGGAGGAGAGGAGGTGAGAACAGGAGGATGGAGGAAAGACAAACCAATGAAGAGAATGGAGGAAGTGGCAGCAAGTCAGAAAGAAAGAGGACCCCAAAGCACTGTGTAGTCAGGAGACATTGGCGGTGTGCAAAGAGCAGAGTGCCACCTCTGTTGTGATCACTGGCCATGGGCAGCACTGCTCTCTCCATAGATCTCAGTTACTCCGCGCTCTGGGCAACACTGTGCTAATGCCGTTAGTCTCCGAATAAACCTGAAGTGTGCAAAGAGGCAGAGGCATCTTCAAATACCAGTTTTAATTGCAGCTCATCTAGTGTTCTATTTATTTGCCTGAGTCTCTTTTCTTTTCTCCCTTGAAACCTTAACAAATATATGGCCATATACATCTTAATAACTTCTTCACCTGTGGAGTCTGTGCTGTTATTCTCACAATTGAACACTTCCTCCAACATAAAGGTGCTGGGAACAAGATTCAAGGGCTCAAATGATTTGCTGGATCCAGAGTGACTGTTTCAGTGATTTTGGTATAGTTAACTACCTTAAGGCATTGGTGGCAGGCTAAATTATATTTTAAACATGTAAAATTGATGGCGAGAGATTCCTTAGAGCTTTGTAGTTCTGGATTGCATTCTTAGCTCCCTTACTGCTGTGCAAAGATGTTTGAAATTACATTACCTTTGTAAATACTGACCTGTAAAACGGTGGAGGGTGGGTTCATCTGTGGATTATAAGGGAATAATATCAATAACATCTATGATATAAATAACAAACTGCCTTGCACACAGTACATGTTTTCTGTTTCAAAGTGAGTTTTAATCTTTTCTTATTCTCATCTCTTTTCCCTTCCTCTGTTAAATGAGTGGATTTGAAGAAGACATTGATGTACAAATAATTTGTAATTTGTGAAAAAAATCATACTCAATTCCTTATAAACAGGACGTATTGTTTAAATGCCTATTTATTTGAATTTATTTTTAAAAAGACTTCTTATTCTGAGCTTTCATTTTATGCTGCTGTAAACATCGCCCAACTCCTTGAGTGGCTTAGGTGATGTACTGTGGTCAATTTTATCTGCTTAGAGATGTTTTCTACAAAGAATAGCGCTGAGACAGTGACTTAGATGCATCCCAAGACTCTAACTGATTCCTTTGTGGTGATTTATGAAACCCAGTTACCATGTCCAATCTTTCTTTACTTTGAGAGTCGATGTTAAATTATGATGTTCATTTCATTGGCTTTAGTAAGGATTCTTTTGTTTAGAGATGGCGTTGAATATAGGTAGCCATATTGTTTTATTGCCTGCATTAAACTGTAAAGAGAAGGATGATTAGCTGCACTGTAAGACCACATGTTAATAACTTAGGAATGTTAGTGTAATTTAAATGTGACATACCTTTTAATCAACAGCTGGCAGGAAGTTGTGACTTTAGCCTAGGTTTCCAGAATAGTCCTGGCTTTGAAGGTGCACTGATTTTAGATAGTGTGCCAAGTGTGCAGTGACCTTGGAAGCTCTGGCCATGATTATGTAGGTGAACCACAACTAATTCCCAGAGTGCTGCGGACCTTTAGTAACTGCCGAGAGTGGGCAGGCTGTCAACGTGCAAGTTTCCATCTCAAACATATTCTCTCACTTGGCCCTGAAAAACTCAGCGGTGCCCTGCGCGGAACTTAAGTTTATTTACTGAGAAGAAGGAATGGTTGAGTCAACTCACAGGAGATAGATCTGTGGTAGGTGTTGCAGGGCCGAGTTTTAAACCACACAACATCTTGCTCTTTTCGTTTATTTTACTTGCTAATATGTAAATTTTATTGATGAAGCCAGCAGTGCTCATTCAGAGGTCTTTTAGACTTTATTTTCAATGAAGAAAAACAGTGGTTTTGTTAGGAATAGTAAATTAGTTTTACCAGAGTTAACTGAGTTCAAAGCTTTTGGAAGGAGATTAAATTCTTTATTTAATCTGTGTTAAGACGTGAAGAGCATAATTATTCAATGTTAAATCATAGTTCAAAGGTCAGTATACAGTGTAGACTTGGAAGACCCAGTTTTCTGCCAGCAGATGAACTGGAGTGAACCTGTCATTTCTAGCATCATTTTGGAAAATCCGTGTTACAGTGCCTTTCATGGAGGGGATCGGTACGAAAATCTCCAGGCTCCGACCCCGGCCCAGAGCGGGCACCAGTGATCTGCTTTTCCTGAAGTTTGATTTTTGAAAAAGGAGATCCTTGTGCAGGAAAACTTTCTCTTTTAGGATGGGCACACTTCCCAGCAAGAACATGATACTTTAGTACTAATCAGAGTGGAGTCTCAGCCTGCGATGGGACTTGCATTTTAGGCTTTTCACCACATCATTGCTGTTTTCTACGTGGTCAAAAATAGATATAGAGTAAACCAACTCCACAAGTCAATTACAGGGTTTATAGTGATGTACTGTGAAAAATTTGGTCGTGTTTTTCATTATGCAGAATGTTCTTTCCAAAGACATAAACAGAAAAAGCACATATGTTTGATTTTAAAAATAACTCTGCTTAGCTCTTTAAAATGCTGGAGTCATTTTGGATACTTGTAAATGATCATCATTATAATTACATGATAAGCCCTCTATCTAAAGCATGCCTGCTTTGTAATTATTTATTCAATTGCCGGTTCCCAGTTTTAAAAACATTTTCTTTTCTTAAATGAGGAAGCAACATGGATACTTTGGAAGTATTTCTGTTGTAAAAGTAAATGATCTGCTAAACTCATCCCATGTCCACATGCCTCCTGCAGCATCACTCTGTGGGGCAGAAATGCTTCTTTACACGTATTATATATAACAGTATGGAAAACGGAAACCATTTGCCCATTATGGATGACTTCTGTGCTTAAAACATGATTTATGAACTCTAACTTCTAATATAAACACCAGGGCGATATAAAATAGTACTTTGTTTTCTTTATGTTTTATATGCTTTTTAATACTGGTTTTTATTTTAGGTTACGTGTCTGTGTGTCTGTCTGTGAGTACATGCATGTGGGTGCAGGTGCCCACTGATGCTCTTAGAGCTGGACTGACGGGCAGTTATGAGCCGTGAGGTGCGGATGCGGAGACCTGAGCTCAGGTCCTTTGTAAGAGCAGCTGCTCTCCTGATTGCCGAGCCATTTCCTCAGCCCCTAAACATTATATTCTTAAGTAAAACTTACTTAGCCTCATAAAACTTCAAGGAATGAAAAGTTCTGTGAGAAGGATATGACAAGATACTTCGATACTTTCATTTGAAATCTTGGTTTTTATTAGTGATTATTTGCCCTCTTTTCAGCTTTGAACTCATTTCTGTGTGTTTTGGAGGTGTATGCTATATGCAAATGACTGCTTTTTATTTGATGGCTTCCTCTGACAGTTGAACTCTGCGGTGAGATTTCATTCTCAGTTTGGGTTCTGTGCTCTGTTGAAATGGCTGCTTCCTTAGCTGCTGCTGATTTTTTTTTTTTTTTTTTTTGGCAACTTGACATGAAGTAGTGTTACCTGGGAAGAGGGGACCTCAATTGAGTGCCTGCGTCAGATTGGTATGCCTGTGTGGCATTATTTTGATCAATATTGACGTGGATGACACCAGCCCTGATGCTGGGTGGTATAAGAAAGCAAGCAGGGCAAGCCGGTAAGCAGCACCCTCCCACGGTCTCTGCTTCAGCCCCTGCTTCCAGGTTCCCACCTTGAGTTCCTGTCATGGCTTCCCTTAGTGATGGACAGAAAGGGTAAGACAAACACTGTTCTCCCCAAGTTGGGTTTGTTCGTGGCTCCATCACAGCAGCAGAAAGTACACTAGAATGGGGAAAGTCTCTTAGTCACTCATAGATCATACCATCACAGCAGACGCTCTGAGTCTGCTCACTATGCCACTCCACGATGGTGTACACAGTAGGAGCTGCAGCTGTCAGATGACCGAACGCACCGAAGCCATTCCGTTTTCTGTCATCTGCTGGCTCTTCTCACTCTTCCAGGCAAGGACTCGTGAAGCAAGAAGGCTTTGCTCGCAGTTTCCCCCGAGTACTGGATAGTGCGCCCCCCTCTCTTTCCTGACTCGCTTTCTTATTTTCTGATGTGTGATCCTGCTCACTATGGTCCATCATCTTGCTTACCAGTAACTGACTGGCAGGATAGAGTTCTCACAAAGGTTTTTTATTTTTTGAATGAAAAAAGTAAGTTTCATGAAACAGTGTAAGACTGTGTTCCTTTGTGTACCTTCCCCAACAGCATGCCTTCCCTTTCACAGACTTTTGTCCTACTGTAGAGCTCTTAAGCTTGTAGAATTTATACTGGCAGTGTCTGCTCTAGGTCTGCAATTGTGTGGGGAAACCTGTAGCCCAGAAGCGTGCTTCTGACATGGTATGAACTGAGTGAACAGTCAGTGGATCAGATAAAGGAAATGGACTACAAGCGGTACAGAGGCCTTGGTGAGAGCACCTTTGACTGTAGGCTTTTGTTTCATGGTTTTCCTAGAACCACTACAATCTTCAAAGCATCAACAACACATTCGAATTAAAGTCTCAAATCTCATTTAAACTGTAGTAGAAATAACTTTTGGGACAATTCTGTGACGTTACCACTTCCTCATGAACTGTGACCTTAGGTAGTCTATTTGACAATCTGTGGCATAGTCTGTAAAGTGGAACTGATGTCCATTGATGGTGGGCACCGAGGGAAATGTCCATAGACTGATATGTGGTGCATTTCTGAGAGTAAAACACTTGGGTATTGTCCTCTTTTTAGTGTGGATCTGAAATATCCCACAATGCCCACAGTTGGCATTAGAAGGAGGGGTTGGAGCTTCATGGGAAGATGGCAAGTCACTGTGCCCAGATGTGAGACCTAGCCCTTTCCTCCCCTCCTGGCACCAGCCTTCCATCATGGTAATTGGCCTCACCATGGGGTCATAATCATGGCTGAAAAGTCTAAAATCATAGCCCAAACAGACACCTGCTCTTACAGAGTTGATTGCCCTGGGTATTTGTCCCATTCACTGAAAGCTGACTCAGTGTTCTCTGACCCTTTATTTTAAGACGAAGAGCTAGATTTGCTTATATCCTTTTACCTGCTAGTGAGCTGCTTACTCTTCGCAGTTTTCCCATCGCCATTTATAAAACCTTTTTGTCTCAGAGTAATTTCTTGAAAAGGAATCTTTAATATAACGGGCAGGTTTTGTTCTTAGAATTTGTTCTCTTCATTTTCTTGGTGCCTTATTCCTTTTATCCATATATGTAAGCTGTTGGAGACTGGTAGAAGAGTAGTTCACTCAGTTCTCTGACTTTATTTTATTTCTGTGAAAATATATTGAACTTCTTTTGAGAAATAGTTGAATTCGGTAAATGTTCGTGGTTTTATTTATGCTCATTCTTTTCTGGCTGAAAACTTCATCTTTCAACATCACCTTTTGCATTTTAATTTCCTGGTGTTAGTTTGCTGTTATGAAGAGGAGAGTTTAGGATTTGACTACTCTGTCTCTTGATTGCTGTTCAGATCGAAACTGACAACCACTCAATTCTCCATAGCTCCCAGTGCCTCAGGCACTCCCACAGTAAAATGGTAATCCTATTCTGACTTTCTGCTGGCTGATCACACTTCAGAGTCATTTAAAGTATGTCTGGAGAAGAAGCTAATTTGTTTTAGAAAAACGTAATTTAGATGTTGACTGTTGTTGAAAGGTTGTACATAACAAATTTCAAAGCCAAGCTCAACAGTGGGGAATGCATATGTACCCAATGTAGCTGGTGAGTGTCCTCTCATCGCTTTTGCCTGAGCCAAGCAGCCATGATTTTAGGTGCCAAGTCAGCTTTCTCAAAACCTTCCACTCCTTTCTACCTTCCACTGTTGCTTGGGAGACCTCCATTTCTCTCTGACCCAGTGTCTGGAAGGAGGGTCACAATCCTGCCTGGAGCCTCTGCCCTGTGCCTGTGCTGGGCGGCTCCCTTGGCAGACGTGTGTATCCTTCCGTTAGAAATCGTATTGTCTCTCCCAGCCTCGCTTTCTGTCTTCTTTTTGTTTCTTTTGTCTTTCAGGAATCACTGCTATTCAGTAGTTATAGATATTGAGCTGGTTCTTATTATGTCTAGCCCAGTCTCCATTCTCTTTTGTTCTAGATTATTCTCAAATGCATCCTTCATTTTTTATTTTTCCCCTGGGCATAATTTGATTTCTGGAGTATCTTTCTTTTCCTTCTTACTTACTTAAATGCTTATTTTACGCCTATTCATATTTAAGAATGAGACATCAAAATGTATGTGAGGACTGAGTTCTGTGGTTCAGGAGGCTGAACTAGGAAGGATCAGAAGCTCAAAGCCTGCCTGGGCTATAGAATGAGTTCAAAGGTCAGCCTGGCAGCTTACTAAGACTGTCAACCAAAGTTTAAAGAGGACTGAAGTCTCTCTCTCTCTCTCTCTCTCTCTCTCTCTCTCTCTCTCTCTCTGTGTGTGTGTGTGTGTGTTCATTCACAAAATCATGTGAGGTGGACTTTTATTATAGGGTAACCAGAGAAGCCCCAGCTATTTTTCTGGGAGATTTCTCAATGTCATTAATTATAGCCTTATTTTTTTCTTACCCTCAATATTTCATCAAAGAAGAGTCTTTGGTTATCTAGGGCTTATAAGCCCGGTACTGAATATTTTAGCAGCTGAGCCTGAGGCGCAGTTATAAGGTTTTTTCAGGATGTAGTATGTGGACTTCTCCTTAAGCTTTCTCTTTATGTTGATGCATCTCAGTGCCTTAGCCCTAAGTCTATATTGCTGCTCCCAGTCAGATTCTCTCTAGTGTCCTTTCCCAACAACGACCCGTTAGTCTGTCACAAACGCAGTGAAGTGATGAAGGGCTGTTAGAAAGTGGGCTTGGGAACTGTCTGCCGGCACCAGCCTTGCAGTCTGATTGCCAGTCCATTGAGAGACTGCTTTTGGCTCCTGCGTCAGTGAGCTCCCCATTGCAGCCCTAAAGTGCTTGGTTAATGTGGAGGCAGAAAACTTTCTTAAAACAGGAAAAGGTATATTTTGGCTTTCGAGCTTCAGTCTATGATTCTGTGAGGCACATCATGGCAGGGAGTGTGTGGCAGAGTTAGCTACTACCTCACTGCATCTGGAAAGAGGGGACAGGGAGGGAGAAGTGGGGAGGAAGAGAGGGAGGGAGGGAGGAAGGAGAGAGAGACAGGAAGGGAAAGCTGACATCCTCAGAGATGTCCTCAAGCACCTTCAGTTATGTTCAGCCTTGTGAGTGACACCTCCGCCCATCGGTCCATCAGCTTATGACCCATGACTTCCCCTTCACTGAGGAGCTCGGAGCACTCAAGTGCCAACCGCCCCCAAAGCTCTGCCTGTGCACAGGGTCCGGTCTGAGCATTCAGAACACGAGCTTTCTTTACTTTGGGGGCTGCATTTTGGATTTAAATTATTAAAATTCTGAGATTTTGTCAGAATTTCTGTGGCACAAACTTGATTTTATTGGCTTGTTTCCTTCAGGTTAAATTTCCAGTGTCATGGTCTCAACAGTCTGTCCCTCCTTTCCTTTGCGCTCCCTTGTATTCATGTTACATGAATGTGTATCACGTCTTTTCCCCCATTTTCACAACAGAGGTAATGTCTTTTAACTAGACATAGCATTTCTTCCATAAATTATACCATGTGGTACTTACATATAATTTTATCTTACATAATAGACAGTGAAATGAAGTGCAAGAAAATACAAGCAAAATAAAAGTACAGTAGGAAAGGTTGCTATTTCTGTCACTAACGTGGGAAAATGAGGAGCGATAAATGTAAGAAAGTCAGTTCCCAGCCACTTAGGCTGAGCATTCGTACCACAGGGAAGGAAGAGTTCCCATTGCTCACCTCTCTTGCTGCTGTTGGGGTTCCCAGGCAGGTTCCTAGGGGTGGCATGCCACGTCACGAGGTAGTTTATGCTCAATTTTATAGACATTGCCACGTCGTTCTGCACATGGCTAATGTAGTTACATTCCACTCAGCAGTGATCGAGATTCCAGGCCTCAACATCCTGATTGCCACTTGGGATTGCTAGGTTGTTATAGGTTTTAGTGGTTTAAAAAATCTTTAGCCACTTTAATTGGTAAGCAGCGCTGATATGCTGTGCTTCCATTTGTAATTTTCTTAATGTCTAATAATACCAAACGTCTTCACTTGGCGTGTGCTCAGTGCTGTCTAGGATGCTTCTGGCCTGATCACTGTTTCTTATTTGTCTGATTAGAGGGCCTAGTTTTTAACCTGTGAGGCTTTAAAAGCAATACACTCTGGAGTCCAGTACTTTAGAAGACCTTCTGAAGAGCAATGTCCTGATTTTCTCACAGCCTGTAGCTTCTTTCCATTCTTCCAACAGTGTGCTGTAGAGCTAACAGTTTACATTTTGTTTAAATCCAGTTTGGTTTTTTTTTTTTAATCTCTTTTTTATGAATCAAGACTTCAGAATTCTTTGTTAACTGGAGGTCACAAAGGTTTTCTTTTGTTTCAAAACTTTTATGTCTCATTTTAGATATAAGCCTATGATTATTTTAGATTGTTTTGGTGTAAGTTATAATGCAAAGGTCATTGTTGGTTAAAGAATATTTATTTATTGTGTTTTGTGTGCATGGGCATTTTTCTTGCATGTATATGCATCCGATGCACATACAGTGTCTGAGGAGGTCAGAAGAGGGCATTAGATACCTTGGAACTAGCATTTCAAATGATTGTCAGCCCCTCCATGGGTACTGGCACTCAAACACAGGCCTGTGTAAGAGCAGCAAGTGCTCTAAGAGCTGAGCCGCCCCTCCAGCCTCTCATACTTTTGCACAGAAGCAGCCAACTGTTGTGATTGCTTGTGTCAAGGCTGCCATCTCTGTATGGAGTGGTGGCTGCATCTTCATGAATAGACAGTGAACAGATTGTTTGCCCTCTTTCCTGCTCTTGAAATCTAGCTTTTCTCAGTTACCTCACCATTCCAACCCTGTAGTTTTATGGTAAGTAAGAAATATCTTGGGATGAATTTTTTAACTTTTTTTTTTTTTTTTTTTCTGAGCTGGGGACCGAACCCAGGGCCTTGCGCTTGCTAGGCAAGTGCTCTACCACTGAGCTAAATCCCCAACCCCGATGAATTTTTAAATTTAACAAACTTGTCTTAAACTACTCTATTTTTGGTTTTATCTTAATGAATGATGTTTAGAATTTGTTTCTGCCTACCACAAAGTCTGAGATTTGATTGAGATTGATCTGTTGATGTTTAAGAGAATTGATACCTTAACTATATTAAGAATTCCAATCCATGAAACAAGATATATTATTACTTATTACTTTTTTTTTTGCAGTCCAGTTGTTACCCCTGTCCCGGTTCACCCTCCCACAGTTCCTCATCCCATTCCTCTTCCCACCAGTCTCCAAGAGGATGTTCCTACCAACCTCCTCATGATATTATTTTTTAGTTAAAAAATAAAACTACTACCTTTTTCATCAAATTTTTATAAGTTTTGGTGTTAAGTTTTCACATACTTTTATGTTTATTTTATGGCACAATTTTCAATATTAATAAAAGTTTCTGTTTCCAGTTGCTCTATGCTTGTATATAAAAATTAGATCTGTATTTGTCTTTTTAAGCCTTTATCCTGAAATTTTGCTAACCACTCATATTCTAGAAGTTCTGGGCACTAGCTCTTTTGTATGATTTTTTTTATTGAAAATTGTCTTTTCTGTACACAGGAACAGTTTTAAGTCTTTTTTAAAAAATATTTTCCTCTTTTTCTTTTTTTAATATCTTAGGTATATAAGTTCACATGTAACTGCCTTCAGACACACCATAAGAGGGCATCAGATCCCATTACAGATGGTTGTGAGCCACCATGTGGTTGCTGGGAATTGAACTCAGGACCTCTAGAAGAGCAGTCAGTGCTCTTAACCACTGAGCCATCTCTCCAGCCCCTTAAGTCTTCTTTTTCACTTCTTTTGCGTTTTGTTCTTGAACTTCTTTCTCCCCCTCTCCTCTCTCTCACCACTCCCTTCTTCTGCTTTCTTCTCCCTCCTTTAACCCTACAGAGACCTGGGAAATAGCGATAGGAAGAGGTGTTAGTACTTTTCTTCCTAGTTTATACATTAATATTACCATGTGTCATGGACTATGATGTCAGCTACAGTGTCTTCTCTTGTAGTTACGCCACTTTTATGCATGGTCCTTTTATAAACTGCTTGGTTTTTAATCATGCAGTTGTTAAATTTGTCAAATTCTTTCCCTATTTCAGCTGATAAGGGCATGACTTTTTTTTCTAGGTGTTAATGTGGTAGATGGTGTTTGATATTTAGGTGTTGAGTCAGCCTTACATGCTTGGCTTATATACCCTAGTTGTTCATTTAGTGATATATGCATATGTATCTGGATTTAATTTCTTTTTTTTTTTTTAAAGTAGATTTTATTTATTCATTTTATATATGACGAGTACACTGTCACTGTCTTCAGACACACCAGAAGAGTGCATCGGATCTCGTTACAGATGGTTGTGAGCCACCATGTGGTTGCTGGGATTTGAACTCAGGACCTCTGGAAGAGCAGTCGGTGCTCTTAACCGCTGAGCCATCTCTCCAGCCCTGGATTTAATTTCTAATGTTGTATAGGAAGCTTTTTCATCTATGTTCTTAGGGGTATTGAATTTGTGAATTCCTGCATCTCAAATTGCTGTGAGTCCAGACACTGTGCCTGGGTCTGTTATTTACTTGGTATTAGCCATTGCTAGTCAAATTCCAACTCCACCAAGGAAAGGAGAAGTTTATAATACACAGTATTCCTACAAAGCTTCTAGGGAGACTGGTCAGGATTTAGGGCCTAGGGAAGGCAAATATCTTTTCAGTGTGGTAAACAGATGCAGACTCTGCAGTCTGGCTTTTCTGAAGGCAGTGTGAGGTTTGCAAGGCTGATTCTTGTTATTCTAAAGGTTTACAGCTTGGTTTGCTTTCAGAAAATGATTTAAAATTGATCCATAGTCATATTCCTATATTTAAAAATGTATCCTACACTTTTAGTATCTGTAGGGTCTGTTATAGTAGCTCTTCTTGCTGATTAGGGAAATATTGGTTTTGTTAATTCTCAAAAAGAAATGTTTTCTAGTCTCATTGAGTTTTGTCTTCTTTATTAAGATTTTATTAATTTTTGTCACTTATCTTTCTGATTGACTTAGATTTACTTTTTTTACTTCCTTAAGTAGGCACCTTAGATTACTTATTTAAGCCCTTTTGTAATATGTGCACTTGATGTTATAAATTTTTCTCTTAGCACTACTCTATAGATATACAGTAAATATTGATATGTTCTGTTTACATTTCACTTAAAATAGTTTTTCTATTTCTTTTGTAAGATTTCTATTTCTTTATATGTATTTACATTTGTCTTTTGACCTAAAATGTGTTCAATGTTAGCAAGTTTTCATGAGTCTTTGCAAAGATTATGTTGTTTATTGTAGAGGGTTTCATATATATCTTTTGGATTATTTTCTGGCCTTAGATAGTCTTTCTGTTTTTCTCCTAGATTGTACTATGAGTGAAGATTTAAAAAAAAGATGTTTTAGAATTAACTAACATTGAACTTGCTGCTGAATCTTTATTTTAAGGTGTGGTTATAATTGCATTATGCCACTGGACCACAGAATCCAAAAAATTAATGAAAAGAATCATTGTATTTCTGGGAACAATGACCAGGATGTGAGTTCTGAGCCTTGAGTAAACCCCTTTCCGTTCTTCATCCCCAGGGTTATAGTCAGGAGACACAGTGTCTGTCCTGGATTAAGAGTGTTTAGATCACTAAGGGCTGTGTTAGAGAATCTTCAAGTGACATTATGGATATTACTTAGATGTGTGTGGGAGGTATGGCTTTTTTTTAGTAAATTATATGTGTGTTTTGTGACAAGATAATTGTTTTAAAATTATTTTTGAAGTGTCACAATAGGCAGACATTTGTATACTTGTGGAATATTCCAATGGAGTGCTGCTTTCTTTCTCCCACAGTGTAGTATGCTGCATTTGGACTGTTGAAATGGGAACATGAACCATTGTGTTTCAAATAGATTGACGGCGTAAGAGCTTCGATTTTGATGTGACTTTTGTTTTGATCTGACACAGCTTTAAAAAGATAAATATAACTTTTTCTAGGTGTGGCTTCAAAGTGAATAGCCCAAGCTATAGCAAAAGAATCTAATAGATTTCTAGTGTAAATCACTGTATTTTATAGGCTAGCGAGATGCTTATTATTTTAGAAGTTAATATAGTATCTTACTTGTAAGTAGTTATATTTCACAAGTTACTCATGTCAAAGACCTAAAACCAACAGCTAATGCTGTAAAAGTATAGAGAAAAATATTCATAAGGTTCCATTGTTGAGGATTTCGTGGCCATCATACTTAAACCATGAAAAGCTGAAGAAAATGTAGAATACTGGACATCAAAATTAAAAGCTTTTGTGTGTGAAAGAATGTTATCAGGAGAGGAAAAGATGAGCCCACAGAAAGAGAACATACCTGCTAAACGTGCGTCTGAGGACAGCTTAGTAGCCAGAATACATTTATGTGTAGAGAACTGCTAAAGCTCAACATTAAAAACAAACCAAAGGTGGAAATGGGCAAAGGCTTGAGCCAGATACTTCAAGAGGATTATAGGAGTGGCCACTACGACCATGAAAAGATGCTTAGTTCTCTAGTCCCAAGAAAAATTCCTCAGTGAAATACATAGGCTGAGGAGATGAGGCTGATGGTCCCAGTGAGAGACAGGGTGCATAGCTGCTGAAGTTAGACCCCAGAGGTGGTCTGCTGGCACAGTGTCTGGAGCATGAGTCCCTACTGGATCATGTATACTTGTTTACAGGCAGGTTGGGGGACTTTAACTAGTGCTATCAAGTTTCATTTGGGGGATGAGGAAAAGTTGTGTATAGTGGTATTGATGATGGGAGCCTCCTCATGTGAACGGACCAAATGCCACTGAGCTGTAACCCTCAGAATGGTTACATAGTAAAGCGTATGCTATAAATATTTTCTCACACAAAGATAGACTTTGGAAATCAGCATAGTTTTTTATCATAATGGCACCAATTTAGAACTATGATTCCCTGGTTAGCCAAGGTGGCTGTTTTGTGCTTTTATGCATATTTGTTTTATTACTTTATTAAGTCAAATTTTAGCCCAAACCATTAGTTAAAAATATATATGCATTGCATAAACTCATTCCAATTTTTAAAAAATACTCAATAAATAAAAATATTGGGAGAATAGGGGAATGAACATAAGTCTTTGGGAAGAAGTAGAAATTAGATTAGTATCAAAGGGCATTGTGGTTGAAAAAAGGGCTAACAGGAGGAACAACACAATCTGAGGGAAAACAATAATTGGAAGTTTTAAACAAAATGGTAACATTGAAAGTATGACATCTGTGTAACAATTCTGTTGAGGAATTTGCTAGGTTGGGTTTATACTATGTAGCAGGCAGCAGTTCTGAGAAGCTCTTGTGTTCTACTTGGTGCTGCTTTGAGAATGCTGTTCTCGGCAGTATTTAATAGAGAAAGTATAAGTTTGGAAAGCTTATTAGAATACATTCATAAAAAGGATGAGCTTAAAGTTGAGACGATTAGTGACATTAATTGTTCAGTGTAGAGTAGGCGTAGATAAGGTATGGTGGTAGGTCTTAGCTCTACATTGAAACTCTTAGGTAGCTGGATATGGTGGCGTATGCTTGTAACCCCAGCAGTCAGAAGTTGAGTCTAAGTTGATTATTGAGTTCAAGGTTGGTCAATAGACATAGCAAGTTCCAGGCCATCCTTTCTAGTACATGAGCCCTAGTGGTACCAGCTCAAATCAAACATACCTAGTGGCAGTTGGATATAGTAAAACATCCACCCACATGCTCCCTGGTTTCTCTTGTCACCTTGCATTTTGCTCTCAAAAGAGACTGCTTGCTCTTCTTGCTTATTCCTAATTCCATTCCTCTTTATTCTGCCCCTTTTTCCTGTTCATTATTTTTTTGTCTTTTTGTCTGCTGACTGCCACTTTTCTTGGTTATCTGTTTCTTACCCTTTGTCTCTGGTGAGTTTTGTCTGCTCCAGCTCCTCATTCTCCTGTGCTGTGGTCGCCTGATTTGTACCTACTATTGTCGTGGTACTTAGGTGGATGGCTTTTATCTGCAAATGTAAAGTATATGTCTGCGTGCTATTAAGTTTATGGTGCACAATGTAGGTGGGAAGCGTCATGTGTTTGTTAGCCTTTTTGTGAAGGAAAACTGAGATGAATTTTCAAATGGATTGGATCATTTTACCACAGCTGATCTGTTTTCTATCAGTTTCTCCACAAACATGATAATAGTGTGCATGGACTAAAGCAGCAGTAATGCACATAGCACAAACATTTAGAAGATGACTCTGATTTTCCTCTGAATATAAGAGCTAATCAAATTATAGATGATTACATTTTCTATTTCTTAACAGCTACCCTTTATCCTTAATAGTATTTAGACTAGTATGTACAAGTTTGTTTCTCAGTAATGTCACTTGAGCCACGCAGCATTCAGAAGAGAATTTATCTGAATTTTAGTACTTTAGTGAACATTAAGCCATATGTATGTGGAGAATGAGTGCAGTTGCTCCTTATGGATAGTTTAAATTAAAAAGTTTGCTATGTTTGTATGTATATATGTATGTAGTGTGTGTGTGTGTGTGTGTGTGTGTGTGTGTGTGTGTGTGTGTGTGTGTGTGTGTACTCATGCATTGTGGAGGCCAGAAGGCAGCTTGTGGGAGTTGGGTCTCTTTTTACCATGTGGGTCCTGGGAATTGAACTTAGGACATCATGCTTGGCTTTACCTGCGGAGCCATCTCCCAGTTGCTTAAGCTCTTCTGCTATTAAATTATTTATTAGTGTTTATAAAGTTGGGGAGGCTAAGTAAGTTTAAAATGTAGTTGAATAAACTCCTATTTTGATTCAGACAGAAACAAAAACCAAAAAACAAAAAACCCAGAAACTGTTTCCTCACATAGTAATTTAAAGTATTCTACCCATGTAGTTTATATAGTTTTTGATCCCTATTGCCTAGGGTTCCTTTATGGAGTTAATTCCCTTCTTTTGACTCTTTTTGTAATCTAAACTCCTCCCTTTTGTGTCCCTCTCTCTGGCTCTGATAAGCGTTCCTGAGGGGGAGATGTTGGAGGTGGGACAGCATTTTGCAAGACATCTGGCACACCCAGCTGTTAATTGAAGAAGGCTTATGTCTTACCTGTTGAAGGGTTTTAAGGACATGGGAATGTTATGTTCTATAAAACTCTAGTGTCTCATCAAGTAGTTTCCAATTAGTAGAGAGATCTTGGGAGAGTTTCACTTAATTAAATGAATACACTCAGAAATTGCTATAGTTTGATAGGTGGGTTTGTTTATTGCTAAAAATAAATACAATGGCATGATGATGAAATTAGACTAAAAAGCCACAAAATATGTAGTATTTCAACTAGTGCTTCTCCAAAGTTGAAATAATTATATAATTTTAAAATGAGCCAAGTTGAAAGTCAGGAACTTATTGCCATATGCCCACTGTTTGTAACCAATTGTAGCTTACCAAGTAATAAGCGGATTTTAGATCCTTGTATTGGGACTGAGCAGACATAGGGAATAAGAGAACGTGAGTTTCAGGAAGGCAGCGCTTGCTGTGACACGGGAGCAGACTTCCCACTGAGAGTGTCCATGGACAGCTTTCATGGGTGGGCAGCTCCACATAGGTGTGTCAGGACTGCACCGTTACCATTTTTCTCCTTTTAAGTGACAGGGCATGATGGGAATGCAATTGCCAGCCTGACACAGTGAAGAATAGAGAACTTCAATGAGGAACTGTCTCAGACTAGCCTGAGGGTGGACGCATTTATAGAATGCTTCTTGATTGCTTAATGATGTAGGAGGGCTGCCCACTGTGGACCTCTCCTAGGCAAGTGGGCCTAGGCTCCATGAGAAAGGTAATCCAAGCAGGCTGGAACCAGCATGGTTTGATTAGTTTCTGTTTCAAACTCCTGCCTCAGAGATGAAGTCTACAACTGGAAAGCTAAATAAACTGTTTTCCCTCAAGGTGCTTTTGGTCACAGTGTTTATCACAGCAACAGAAAAGGCAAATTAGGACACAAGGTACATTGACTGTCACTGTAAATGGCAACTGTTTTGAAGGTTATTTAGAAATTAATATATTATATATTTACATAATTTATATACTCTACTAAAATATATATTATATAAAATATATAATCTATAATTGAATATAATCTTGTTCTAAAAGATTTAATGAAAACTCAAACATTTTCCTTTGGGGCAACTGCTTGATATAGGAACTGTTTTGATATTTAGGTGCTGAGTCAGCCTTACACGCTTGGCTTATATGCCCTAGTTGTTCATTTAGTGATCTATGCATATGTATCTGGATTTAATTTCTAATGTTGTGTTGAAAGCTTTTTCATTTGTGTTCCTAGGGGTATTGAATTTGTGTGTGTGTGTGTGTGTGTGTGTGTGTGTGTGTGTGTGTGTGTGTGTGCATGCGTGCCTAGAAGAGGACATTCCATCTTCTGGAGTTGGAGTAATAGGTATATTGGGAGCTTCATGATATGGGTGTTGGGAACTGAATTCTGGTTCTTTATAAGAGCCAAATGTGTTTTTAACTTAACTTCCATCATATGACCTAAAGTTACTTTTTCATTATTTTAGTAAACAAGTTTTATTTTTATGTACAAAATTTATATATATTAGTCATGAATGCTCAGTGGAGACTACAAACAAAAAAGATTTCACCTCCTTATAATTGGACAATTCTGAAGCAAAACATCCAGTGTTAATAATATCAATAGAAAGAAAGCAGTATTTCTTGAATGTGCTATATTTCTTAAGAACTCATAGCTGCGTCTGCAGTGTTCAGGAGCAGATGGCAGGATGCACTTCTCAGAGCACACTAAGTACACGATTGCTTACCTTTGCAGAGGTTCACATCTTGAGGTCGCAGGGGCTGACAGTGTTTACATTAACTTTGCATCTGTTGTGTTATCTTCTCAGCCCCTTTGCTTCATGTTGGTTGCCAGTGAAGCCAGGATGCTTTAGTCCTACTGACAGCCCACAGTTGTGGTGAGGGGGACAAAGGCAATAACTCTGTGTCCTTTGGGATTATTTTTGACATGTGGGTTTAAACGAGGTTTTCTGACATAAGTAATAAGGACGTTGGGAAGGAAATATAATAAATTGCATATTGTATTTAAAATATCACTGTGAAAAAGTAGATTCTTGTTTACTTTTGTGACATATGTCCAGCAAACTTTCTGATTGGGGGGGGGTATAAAACACTGCTGGGTTTCTTTACCTGCAGCTTCTACTTTACAGTTGACAAACTGTAGCTCAAAATATTTAGGAAAAAATTTCATCTATAATGAGTATATGTGCAGTGGCTTTCCTGTCCCTCTGCCATACAGTTATATAGCACTTACACTGTAAGATGTGTCTAGTAATCTAGGGACTTAAACTATGCTGGAGCTTGTGTGTGTGTGTGTGTGTGTGTGTGTGTGTGCGCGCGCGCAGATATGACTACATATGACAGATACAGAGACTGCCTCATTGGGGAGCACATTGTTCCTGGGTTCTGAGACAATGATGGTAGTTCTGGAACCAGCCCATCTCAGAAGGATGGCTGTGCCAGTCAGTCCATCTCTGTCTCTGTGAAATGGATAAAACATTGAATATGACTATGGCATATATGAAATTCCATAAAGTATACATTAAATGAAGAAGCAGTGTTTGGCCTGCCTCTTTTGGTAAGAGTTTTTCTTCATAGGCTAGATTGTTCCGACACTGCATCAATTTAAAGGCGTTCACCAACGTTTTTGTTATGCCTGAATTTATTTCAGTGCACAAATAGCCTAACTTACAGAGCTGACCTTTGAAATGCATACTAAAGTATGAGTGAGGTTTTAAATTGACCATTGTCTTTATTGTGATAATGTGCTGCCTTTGGTCTCTGTCATCCTCCGTTGGTAGTTAGAAGCAGTACAGTGCAATGTCTTCATGCTATTTTCATTTTAATCATGAACTCCGTGGATGGTGAGAAGCATTCCTGCAATATGTCATAGTTTGCTCCGAGCAAGCCGGGAAGCACAATAGATAGATCATGTGCTAATCCCATCGAGAGAACCTGCTGTCCATTAGGGGACTTCCTTCCGGGTAGGTAATGGCAGTACTCTTCAGTGGGTTCTGCAGCTGAAACTGGAGAGCTTCAAGTAGTGAGCAGCAGGAATGTGCTGTTACTTTAACGCTGTCCTCACGTTGTGTACGCCTGTAAATGGTGTGTGGTGGTCAGTCCTGCGAAAGAACTCTCTCAGAAAAGACACTGCCTTTTATGCAGTTTTCTTCAAAAGACTTCTTTTGATACAGTATCATTATACACCCTATTTTGATACACATTTATCTCATATTTACACATTTTATTATGGCTTGTGGATGTGGTTAATCACAATTAACATTTTACTCAGGTTTGTAGTGTACTTTAATGTCATTTGATTAAAACTATATTACTATTTTAGATTAAGAAATTTAAAATAGGACTTTAAAGCTTTATAGTAAGGTTTTAAGTAGATTTTCACATTTGATTATACTAATGTGTTTGTAATAATTACAGCATGATTTGATAATTGTAGCAATGTATCTTTAAAGTTATTAAGATAAATTAGAGGAACGTATCTTTAGGCTTTATCTAGTTTCTCACTGAACTGTTGGTTATGTTGCTTTTAGGTTTGAGAGTTCTTCTGGTTTGTAGTTTATCTTTATTCCCACTAGAGGATTTTACTTTTCAAAACAAAAATTTTTAATTTCTATGAGGTCCTATTTATCTTTCCTGTGAGTCTGTCTTAGTTTCCTGGCTACCCCTCGATCGCACAGACTGTCTCTGGCTAACAGGGGCAGGAAGTAGCGTTTACTGTCTGTTGCACACACTGTCGCCCTCCCTGAGCTACAGCTGTGAGCTTACTGAGCCCTTAGCTGTGGCTTGGCAATCCCTGCCCTCCTCATGCTCCAGGGGCTCACCAGCTCCTGAGCGGCACTGGCCCATCCTTCACTGCACGTGGGAAGACTGAGCCTTCACACCATCCTCACCAGTCAGACATTGCCTTGTCCATCCCAAGGGTGGAGTTGGGAGCAAGCCTTCTTACATCTTCCACAACAACTGATGGACTGATGGAGATCCACACTCCATCTTACCCATAGGTTAATTTGATAACCATTTATATCTTTAGCATGTGTAGTTTTCTATTCCAGGAACATAGTGGTACTATATTAAGCTCATATTTGATTTCTCCTATTAGCATTTTACTATACAACTGTTTCAGTTTAAAAAATTAGTGTTTTGGGTATAATTGTAATTTCAAAGTAGTGTTTTGATTTTTATTTCCACATGTTCCATGGTAGTGTGTAGAGGTAGCATTGACCTCCTACTTCCTATTCTAGAGGCTTAGTTAATTCACTTACTCAAAATAGATTTTCTTTGTCCTTTGCTACTTAGACTATTGTACCAGTTTCTTTTTAAATTTAGATACATTTCCTTTTCTTGCTTTGTTGTAGCAGTAGTTAGAATTTTCAGTAGTATATTGATTAGCCAGTGTGCGTGCGTGCATGTGTGTGTGTGTGTTTGTGTGTGTATAATCAATTTCATTAGTTGCCACGGAAAGGAAGTGCTTGGTTTTTTTTGTTTGTTTGTTTGTTTGTTTTGTTTTACGTTTTAATAGTCACGTGGTTTTCAGGGATTAGTCCATTTTATAAGCTGTGACATTTTAAGTCTAATGTTCTAAATTTTCCCTCATCATATATTAAAATGGCTATAAAATTCATAGAAGTAACCTTTTCCCTTCTTCTGTTTGTGACTTGTACTTTTTTTGTTACTTATTTTTGACAAAGGAGATTTATCTTTTTTCCATTTCTCCCTCAGTGTTTTGGTATTTTCAGATCTCTGTCTTGTTTCCTTCTTGCCACTGCTTTGTGTTCATATGTCCCTCACCCCAGTTCTGCGAGGTGATTTATAGTAAAGATTGACTTATATTTCTGTGACTGTGTATTTCTAAGTATACGTTGTGTGTGGTTGCCCACGGAGGCTCTAAGAGGCCATCGGATCCACTGGAGCTGGGATTCTGGGCAACTGTGAGCCTCCTGACAGGAGTGCTGAAAGAGCAGCAAGTGCTGTCCACCCAGCTTCTCTCCTGCCCATGGTCATTTCTTTGCGACAGTTTTCTATACCCTCTCAGCTTGCCTATGCCCTTTTCTGATATATACTCACCTAATACGTTATATTCCAATTTTGATTTCATTTTATGCATGTTTAGATTTTATCATGATTTTCTCTTTACTTTTCAATTATATAGAACTATTCTGCTTAATTTCTACCTATTTAGGGATTTTCTCTTTTATTTATTCTCATTTTATCCCATTGTGAATAAACAGATTACTGGTTGAAATTTGTCTTAGAGCCCAGGATATGTATTAAGGACCTCCTGGAAGCATTGCTATAGGGTAAAGTATTACAATATGTTTTCAATTTGGTGTTCTTGGTGTGTGTTTAGAGTTCTTAGATCCTTGATGACTTTCCGACCTGTCCTCTAGCTGTTGAATCTACACTTGTTGAGTCTACTTCTTTTAGTTTTCCCCTATGTCTTTGAGACTTTATATGCTTAGTGTTGCAGTTGATTCATCTGCTCTAATCTCCCCCTCAGAGTTCCTTGCTACCTACCCCTGCTAGATTCTCAAATGAAACACACACACACACACACACACACACACACACACACACACACACACACACAGAGCCTTATATTTAACATGCTTTAATCTTTAATCAGCTCAATTGGCTGGGTCACTCCCAAACTCCATGTTCCTGACGCCTCCCGTCCGATACTCCTGAATTATTACTTGCTAACATTTATATTCCATCTTTGCTACCCCCAACCCAGTGAGGGAGGGGCTTGGCCACTCTTCCCTGGCTCTTAGATGTCTGTATCTTTTCCTGAAGTTCCCAAGTCTTGATCTTATAACTTCTTCAGCATGGTGATTCTGCTTCTTCCTTGGGTCCCCTTGCCCATGAATCCTAAAGTCTGGCTTCTGTCTCCTTGTCCAGCCATTGACTGCTACCAAGTTTATTTACCATCGGGAAGCAGTTGGAGGGCAGGGAGCCTCAGCATCTCACATACAGGAGCCCAGATAATACAGTGCGAGCATTAAAGCCGGTCCACAAGAGGCCCACCTTGCAGATCTGTAGAATCACCCTGTTCTCCTACTGAGGGGTCCACACTACCTCCCTCCCTTTCCACCATGGAGGGTATAATCAGAAGAAATTTCAACAAGGATGTACTCTGTACAGAGCAGACCCATTAGCTACATTATGTTTATGGAGTACAGTGTGCTATTTTGATACTTTTAGATGTTATAAAATATAGAATTTGGAAAATTAATGTCCTTTATTATCTTAGACATCTGTTACACGAAGGATTATTTTTATATACATTGTCCAACCCTAACTTCTTTTTTTTTTTTTTTTTGGAGCTGGGGACCGAACCCAGGGCCTTGTGCATGCTAGGCAAGCGCTCTACCACTGAGCTAAATCCCCAACCCAACCCTAACTTCTTAAATGGTGTATGTTAGCTATTTTCATAAAACTTAGTTTAATATTACAGATTTTTTCTCATTTAATTTTTTCTAATGTACTTTTCTAGTGTTTTATTTCTTTCCTTCCTATATAAGTGCTTGAATGTTTTTCTCTTTTGATTTACAGTAGGTTGCAGTACATTTTATGTAATGGTATATAACTTGCATGTTGATTGCTCTGTTGTAACACTCTGCGTAAGTGAATTGGAGTCTATGGCCGTAGCGTTTTGATTCTTCAGGTGAAGCCCACACTCTTAACTTCTACTTGGGTTACCTTATAACTCACTCACAGTCAGTCAGTCAGTCTGTCTGTTTGTCTGTCTGTCTCTTTCTCTCTCTTAAATATTAACTTTATCATTAGTTTTTTTTAAATAGTTTTTGTTTAAAATGCAATTTTAAATCATGGGAGAATGTCATTTTATAGTATAGAGCCAGCATTTCACTCTTTTGTGTTTTGTTGGTAAATGATTCTCCAAGATTCCTTTCTTTCCAGTACTTTATTAAGAACTTTCTATTTTTAGTTTTAAAGTACAAATTCCTTAATTTATTGAGACCACTCCCAGAGCACCATGTAAATGGAGTATATTGTTCTTTAGAGTAATGTTGGTTTGCCATACACACCGAAGAGACAGAGCGTTTGGTGTAAAGGCAATGACAGCAGTGCTTTAGAGCTCTTAACTGTGTTTTTGTTTGTTTTGCTCTTTACCCTTAAGGAGTTAAAAGCTAAAACACCTTAAAGGTCACAATACTATGAGTCTTCATCTTCATTTATTTAGTTTGCATGGGAGGTGCTCATGTGCACTTGCTACACACAGCGGGGAGATTC
This sequence comes from Rattus rattus, assembly GCF_011064425.1. Taxonomy (NCBI): domain Eukaryota; kingdom Metazoa; phylum Chordata; class Mammalia; order Rodentia; family Muridae; genus Rattus; species Rattus rattus. Next base: position 85,006,463 of record NC_046157.1, on the reverse strand, counting down.
GAGGGCAAAGTGCATTTGTCAGCGCTCTTCTCCAGGCGCAGGGACTGGAGCCCTACCCACTGAGCCACCCGACTGGTGCCAGCTCTTGTTGTAAGTCCAGTGTGCTCAGTTTGTTTGGCAGTGTTAGAAAGCAGGTAATTAAAATTCTTTTTGTTTTCACTCTTCTTCTGTTTTTGAGAGTGTGTCTCATTATGTAGCCCAGGCTGGTCTCCAGTTATTATTATTTCTTCCACCTCCCAATCGTTGAGATTATAGGCATAGTAAATACTTCTATGGAAAGGTCTTTGCCCTGCAGGAAGTTGGGGCTGTTTATGCTCTTGGCACTTGTTTTCCCTGCTTTGTGAACTGGTATGCAACATCCACCCTTAATGTTCTCATACACGTGTGTCTCCTGACCGTTCGTAAGCGGAGGGTTGGAAACATCTCATTTTAAGCTCTTCAGTAGCCTCTGGTCCATAGTTTACGGTGGAGTGTTTTCAGTGTTTTCCCTCCCTACAGTTAACCATTGGGCAGGAATGTTTCACTGCTTTCGGACTTCTCTGTGTTAGAGCTGATTTCCTTTCCCCTGACTTTATTATCTTCAGGTTTTATTGCTGTCAGTCACATGACTTTCCTGTTTGGCATAATTTATTCTTTTGCTTAAATTTTAGATAATTTTCCCTCAGTTATTTTCTCTCCTCTAAAACTGCATGAATTGGGCATGTGTGTGGTCACATTTAAACGTTTTCCTAAGGTGTTGTAGAGAACTGATTTCTTCCTCTGAGCTGCTCTGTACTTGGGTGGTCACTGCGCTCTTTGATACTGAGCTCGGGGTCCTGCTTGCTCATTTATGCATCGCTTCATTGTTTCAGTCTCTTCCTGCAGTTAATTGCTTTCAATACGTTAGCTTTTTTTTTTTTTATTTCACAATCTTGGAATTATTTTGAATGCTAATGACATTATTGGCATGGCTGTTTACATTTAAGTAGTAACTTATGTAAACTCAATGCATGTTAGGAGCTTTGAAGTAGTCTTTGTTCGGTACCAAGTTTCAAAGTTCCCCATAATGTATTGAGTCATGAAGAGAATCCAGTAAGTACAGGCAATTAGTGATCAAGCCCACTGTCTTAATCTAACCTTTCTTTTAAAAAAAGATTTAATTTTATCTTATGTGCTTAAATATTTTACCTATATTTATGTCTATGCACCACGTGCATGTCTAGTGCCCTCCAAGTCCAGAAGAGGGTTCTAGCTCCCCTGGGAATGGAGTGACAGCCTCTGGGAATGGTTATGTCCTGCTGTGTGGGTGCTGAGAACTGAATCTGGGTCCTTGTGCAAGAAAGAAAGGCCTCTGAGCCATCTCTCCAGCCCACATGTTTTTTTTCCTCTTTCGTGATTAAGGCTAGGAATACCAGGCACTTGCATGACAGACTTAGTCAACAGCACTTGGTCGGCTTCTTTGGTGTTAATAACTTGGTCCAAGATCGTTATAGACTTCAATTCCATAAGTGGGATCAGGGTTTTCACAGGGTGGAAACTGGGAATTATAACTAATGGTTTTAGTGTGAGTGCGAATGTCTTTTACATGTATGCGTGTGCATGTGTGTGTCCATGTATGTGGGTGTCTTCCTCTATTGCTTTCTACTGCATTTTGATGAGAAAGATTGTCTCATGGAGCCAGGAGCTTGTGTGTTTGTCTAGGTTTGTCTGGACAGCGAGCCCTTGTCACAGCTTCCTGCCTGAGAGATTATGCACGCCACATAGACCACCACCAGATCACTACACCTGGCTTTCTTTTTAATGTGGGTTCTGGGACTCGGGATTGAACAGAGGTCTGCGTTCCTGCACAGTAGTCACTGGATTGACTCAGTCCCGTCCTCAGTCCCATTATCTAAATGTTAATGACCGTTCTGTTTCTGCTCATTAACAGTGGCTGTGAATAGTTGTTTCTCTAGGAATTTACCAATACATTTTGTCTTTGCCAAATAAGACTGCTAATTTGTATGATTTTCATGTCTTTTACTGATACTGAAGAGTGAATCCTGACTTGTTATGTAGGGCAGTGTGCCGAGATTCTCAAGCTAAGAGAAACAAGAGGGTACCAAGGCTGAGTGCGGAAAAATCAAGAAATAGTCAGAAAACCTTGAGTTGTGGATCTGCAGCACAACCCTGTACATGTACATGTAGATCTTCTAGGCTGGAATCAGAGCTGAGACCACAGGAAGAGCAGGTCCTAGGAAAAGGATTCCTTGTGATGAGTCCTAACGATGGCCAAGTGGGAGAAGTGGGAACAGTGATAAGTTTCAGCTAAAAGAAAGTAACCAATGACCTGACTGAAAAATCACAAAGGAAATTGCATAAGGAAAGAGATGAACCCCACAAAATGAAGCATGATTTTAAGTGAGCAATGAAATAGCAGGCAGGAGTGTATACACCTTGCTACTAGACTATTTCTTTTAATTAGCCTAAGTGTAGCCTGATAATCTCCGACGACGACGACGACGACGACGACGACGACCACCACCACCACCATCACCACCACCACCACCACCACCACCACCACCACCACGTGAATTGGGCTTTAGGGTCATTTTGTGGTTCAGGCACAGGTAACCTAGTGTCTTTAAGATTCCTATCTTTTATGTGTATACTGAACCTGGAACTGCTGATTGGCCAAACTGGCTGGAAGATAAGCCCAGGACTCTCCCTGGTGCTGGGATTACAGGTGTGTGCTGCCATCCCTGCCTTTTTACCTCAGCGCTGTGCCTTTTCAGATATCAGATCCTCATGCTTGCATGGCAAGCACCTTGCCACCTGAGTCATCACCTTAGTACCCAGAATATGCATCTTAATAATGAAGAGGGTTGTGTGTCTTTCAAAGTTTGGCTGTTAGAAACTAAATTCTTGGTGCCAGCATGCTAAGAAGTTACGGCATGAAGAGCCCTTGGGGTGGAGGACTGAGGGGGTAGCTCTGTCAGCAGAGCAGGTGTTCTGGTGTGTGCGCGATGCATGTGTGTGATGTGTGTCTGAACAGTGCTGTTCCTACAGTTCCACAAAAGAACTAAGTCAGACACAGAGGGAGTCAGACTTAAGTACTTTCATTTCTTAACATTCTACATATTTTTGTACCAGGAAGACAGTAAAGTATTAAGCTTTACAAGAATTAGTTTTCTAACCTCTAGTTTGTATGCTTACAGCTTTTCTATCTGTTACTATTTTAAGTTGCATTTGTTGGAAGACTAATAGCTTTTTTGATTTCCCCCCCTTTTTGTACATGAAGGGGAAACCTAACAGTGCACTTAATACATATGTCCTGAATGTCACTGGGGTGGGAAGGTTTTGGGGGCGGTGTACGAAGGGACTCAGGTCAGCTAAGGGCTCATCTTATTTTGCCCTGTCCTCTTGAATTTGGGCTTGATAAGGAGCTTTGACAGCTATCTTAGAACCATGGACCTAAAAGTACTATCAATTCCACCAATTATTGTGGTAGACAGAATAATGGCTCCTAGGGAGGTTTTTCGTCCTAGGGAGGTTTAAGTCTTGGGATGGGAGGCAAGGTCTTAATCCTTGAACTAGTGAATGTGTTGTTGTGCATGCTGAAAGGGATTTATGGATGTGATCCAACTAAATACAAGAATTAGTTTAGATTCTTTAGATTACAAGATGACTAGGATTATCAGTGTGGTCCCCAGCATGTTGACAAAAATTCTTAAATGAAGGAAACAGGAGAATTGAACTCCGGGCAGATGTAACTTGAAAACTGAGCCATAGACTGGTGACCGAAGGATATACCCTGCTAAGACTGAAAGTGGGAGAGGAAGCTAGAAGCCAAGGAATGCAGCCAAGTGTTAGGAGCTCTTTATAACAATGCGGCAGACTGTGTCCAAAAGTCTAGGTAAGGGGGCTAGGAATGCAGCTTATCAATCAGGGCAAGTCCTGACTGGGAAAGCCTAACAACCCGAGTCTGGTCCCTGGAGCCCACAGAAAGGAGGGATGAGAGAACCAACTTTACACAGTAGTCCTCTTGTCTCTCTACATGTGTCCTCTGGTATATTCATGTCCCCTACATGCATCATACATATACAATAATGATAAAACAGACAACCCAAAATGTTAGGTGACATCTGTCATCAGCTAGTACTAGGTCAGTAGAAACTAGGCTAAATACAAGCATACAAATGCAGGCTACAGAAAGGAGAGCCTCTATAACTTGGAAGCAGAGTCAAGATCAAAGGTGTAGAATCTTGGCCATCCACTCTTACCTCCTCATGGTCATGGATGGCAGCATTTCAATAGTGCTCATAATATATCCATTTTCTGCTCACATTGGATCAGCGACTGCCACTGCCTTTCCATTGGAGTTTTAAAGAAAGCCCCATCTGTCTTTCCCTTTGATTCCCAACCCCTAACCCTGTCCCTACCCCTCCCTGTAATCTTCACATGATGACCAGAGAAACAGAAAACCCAATGAGGTTCCTTTGTTCCAGTTCAGAACTCTCTCTTGTTATAGAATGAGAACTGCATGTTTCATGATATGCATATGGCCTCACTCCTGTCTTCTGGTGTTTGTTCCTAGTGCTGGCAGCATCCCTCTTACCATCGGCTGGCAACCCTACAAAGAACACTGCAACTGAACCAACTGCCTTAGGACCGTTCAGTCCTTACCCTATGTCCTTCCCTCCTTCATGTCTTTGCCTCAAGATTACTTGATCATTGAAGGCCTCATAAGTCACCACATTTAAAACAGCACTTGTCCCCTTCACTAGTACTTAACATCTACTATCTGACACGGTGTGTGTTTTGTATTTGACTCTTTCTATGACCTCATCAGGAAGTTTCTTTTCAGCACATGGCAGGATCCCAGAAAATGGTTATTAAATGAAAGCATCTTGAACAAACAGAAAAACAAATAGCTAAAACTTAATACAAGAGAATATTAATTTTACTCAATCACATTTGTGTGTGGAATCCTCTCTCATGGTTGTGCTAAGATGGCCCCTGTGAAGATAGCTGGACTATGAGAAAAAGCTGGGAGGTGACATGAATTACCACCAGCACTACCAACTGACTCTGTCACCTTGAGTACGTTGTTTACTGTCCATCTGTAAAGTGCACATTGTAGGTGCTGCCCCCTGTAGTGGACATACAAGCTACAGAAATGGAGGAAGAACTAAAACTCCCCCCTAGAACTTCAGTAATGTGCTTCCATTCTTGGACCGTGCAACTTTAGGTCTCTGTGTGTATAAAGAAGGCAACACGTGCGCTCGAGTGAGTGTGTGTTTTAGGGAACAGATGAGCTCAATCAAAGAGAACAGGAGGCCAGTATGGTTTGGGCAGACTCTAGAGCAGTGGTTCTCAACCTTCCTAATGCTGTGACCTTTAGTACAGTTCCTCATGTTGTAGTAACTCCCACCCATAAAAATTACTTTGTTGGTACTCCATAACTGTTATGAACCATAATGTGAATATCTGTGTTTTCTGATGATCTTAGGTGACCTCTGTGAAAAAATTATCCACCACATCAAAGGATCACAACCCATAGGTTGAGAACTACTGTTCTAGAGGAAGATCTTTTTCTTTTTAAACAAGTGAGGGACTTTGGTTTTGTTAGGATATGAAACCATAATTCCTCACATTTTTTTTATTGGTGAAATGACAGGACTCTGAGAAATATGAATCCAGTATGTGGGTATTTCAAGGAATTACTGGAATCAAGTGTCCTGCTTTAAGAAGCTGCTGCTTAATTCCAGGAACAAGCCCTTTATTTAAGCTGGCAGCAGTGAGAGCAGACAAGAGGAGGAAGAGAGAATCACCAGCACACTTAACTGGTGGGAGGTGAGAACCAGGAGAGGCCCTCAGTGCTGTGAGCTCAGCCTGGGTGGCTGGGGTGCTTTCTATCAGATGCCTGTCACCTACACTAGCAAGAAGACAGGACAGTGTAAGTGAGTCCATCAGGGTTTGGACATGACTCAGAGTACTGGCTTTCAAACCTTTCCCACCTTTCAATGGAGTCTTTTGTGAGAATCAGTAAGTAAAATCCCTGAGAGAGAAAAGTGAAGCAAAGGTGGAGGAATGTGTGGTGGGAGTGTCTCCAGAAATCAGGATTTTCTGTGTGCCTCGATATGGTCTTCATATCATCTTCTCTATTTCTTGCCTTAGCAGTCAGTCAATACTTATTTTAGACTTTTGTCCGGAGTTTCAGGACTAGTAGGATATAAGAGCGATTTAAAATTCCTTCCCAGCGGAACTTGCAGAATTTTTAAGAAAGGCACAGTTTGAAAGAGTTAAATATGAAATCACCTTTAGATCCCTCTAAAGGCCTTGTGCTTGAGAACTACTATGGAGGGATGATCAAGGACATCTTTCAGAAAGATGTAGTTGAGCTCAGAGAATGAGAGGATAAGGGGAGGAGGAGGGGAGGAGAGAAAGAGGAAGGGGAGGAGGAGAGAAAGAGGAGGGGGAGGAGGAGGGGAGGAGAGAAAGAGGAGGGGGGAGGAGAGAGAGGAAAGGGAGGAGGAGGAGGAGAGAAAGAGGAGGGGGAGGAGGAGGGGAGGAGAGAAAGAGGAGGGGGAGGAGGAGAGAAAGAGGAGGGGGAGGAGGAGGGGAGGAGAGAAAGAGGAGGGGGAGGAGGAGAGAAAGAGGAGGGGAGGAGAGAAGGAGGAGGGACAGTTAGGGAGAAAGGCTGAGAAGAGGGTTGAGGGTCACTAGTTTTGAGTGTCCAGCTCCCTCATGTCTTTCCTACATTGTCTTCACATTCTACATCATTGTCACCATCTGCTCCGCACCTTCGTACTCTCTCATGAGGTTTTTGACCAGTGCTTTAAATCATTCTGGAGTCTTTTTCCAAACTGCCAAACAAGACTTCCCTTGTGTAGTCTGCTCTCAGTAGGCCCCTACTGTTGTGTGTCATGTACTTTGTTGTTAGTAGACAACACCAAGGCTGCTATCCATACACGTTGGGACTTCTCCAATTTGCATTGCATTTTCTTTCAAAGCAATGAATATGTGTCCCTGAAACTTGGAGAAGTAAAACCCATCACCTGAATTGGGGATTTGCTTTGAATGGAGATTTCTTGCCTAACCTTAGTCAGTATTCTGCATTAAGTGGCAAGGCTGCTTCGAGGTAGGGATCTTTTTGAGGAGTAGTGATGTTGTACATTTTCATAGTGTTAACTATTAGGAAAAGTTTATGAATAAAATTATTTAGGCAGTCTTTCTAAATGGGACATTTGACCGTTCAGTACAAAAACATCATTGAGTAAAACCAATGTGATTAAATTTCCATTAACTTTATTAATGGTTTTGAATTTACTGTCAGATAAATAGTAGATTAAAGTTGTGTTGTCCATGTCAGCTTTTTAATATTTCACTAGGAAGTGTGAAGGCCTCTATTGTTTGTCTTTTCTCGGTGTTTTTATATATTTTATTATTTTTAAAATAATGGATTTTAAATATCTTTTAATTTATTTCATAGTTATCTGTATTCTTAACATATTTGCATTATTTTATACAAGTTTCAAAAACTGCATCATCACCAGTTAGATATTGTTACGATATATCATTGACTTAATAGCATATGGGCTGTTACATTTAATTTCTAATTATTGTAAAGGTCCAAAAAAGAGAAAAAGTAAAAATTGTTAGCATTGATTATGACAGCTCGATTTGTAAAATTGATCCTCTTTTGGGAGGAGATATAATCAAATTTGTAATTGAAAATTTATAGGATTTGTATCATTCTAGGAGGTTGCATGAAGATCAATTAAATGCAAGGGAAATTAGAAAGCTTGGAGAGTCACTGATGTAAAATGTTGACTAGGTGCCATTCTACCACTTTCTAGCATGTTAACATAATTTGGAAAATTGAACAACACTTTATTAGTTTAACTAATTGTAAATTAAAGCAAAACAAAGTGGTAATATTTTACGAAGTAAGCATAGGGCATGATGGTAAAGCTTAAGGACACGACTGTTTTTGTTGGAGCAGATGTGAAGCCATATTATTTTAAAGGCAGCCGAAGTCTGTAGCTATCTGTTCAGAAACAGTCTTTCAATTACAGTGGCGTCCACAAATGTTAGATGTGAATGAAGATCTGGCTGAAGCTCTCGTCCTCTGTTCTTCCTGTAGAATGAGTAACATCGTGTGTCCAGGACATTCATTCTAGTCCATTCCATACTGGGCAGTTCAGGTCTGTGGGGAATGACTGTGCACACTCTAAAATTAACCCCATTGTGCCTTTCACTTTCTGCTAGGTAGTATTTTAACGTTCATTCAAATGTTATAGCGTGTTGATATGCTAATTTATTGTTTAAACAGGGAACATGGACTAACTAACTCTCGTTATAGACAATCGCATTCTGTTGGTGGTGTGACTTCCCGTATTTATCTAAATAGGAAACATTATTCATTGAGAAAGAAGTAAGCCACTTTTTCATAGTGAACAGCAAACCAGCATTTAAACGGAAGGCTCATGTTTCAGTTGCTGAATGAGAATATTTTCATTTGCCAATTCTTAAAGCTAGCTAGCTATAGAATTTCTGTTTTGTTTTTTAATGCAGAAAAAGCAGTTACAGAATAAATGTTAGTTCACAATAAAGTACAATAATGTATGATTATGTTTAATAATATATGATTATGTTATCTGTTATTTAAGTATGAAAAATTCAATAGATTAAGATAAGATTAAGATGTAGTATGTAATCATTTTCTTATATATGAGTTATGATCAGAACAACAGTTTTGATTTTAACAAGTTTGCCTAGATTGAAATCTTCATCCTCTCATAACACAGTGACATCTGTGAACTTATATGAATATTTATACATGATTATTTAAAACCAATAGCTCATTTCATCTTATTTTTAGTATAGATGGGGAAAATGATCATTACAACTACATTAGTTTTCTAGAAGCTTTCTGTGTAGTCAAGTATGTATATGCTACAAATGTGGTTGAAAAATGATAGCAGTGAGTGCTGTGTTGTTGTTTTTATGTCCCTATGTTAAGGACCCCTGTGTTGCTGTGATGTGTACACAGGTAGGTAGGCTTCATGGACAGGGACCTCCGGACCCCACTGCCTGCTGCTTTGTGCCTGTGCCACTGCCGTTCTTTAGCGCCTCTGCTCATCTGTTAAGTGCAGCATTTTGACTGCTAGATGCTTTCTTAGAGCGCATTCCTGGTGGGCTCCCTTAGCATGTATGTGGGGCAGCTGTACCAATGCCACATACAGAAGCACATGATTTAAGATTATGTGATATTTCTATACTAGCCATTTACTAGACATTTTGGTTGTGGATTAATTTTTCATTAATACATTCTTATTTTCAATTAACACAGCAATTTTGAACTTATATTTAATATTGCTAACATTTTAGAAATAAGTAAAATATACATGAGCATTTAGTGAACAAACTTTGTACGATAGCACTGAGGGATATCTAAATGCTTATTGTATGGTAGCGTCAAAAGTCCGGCACTCACCGTATTCACATAATTTGGCTTTATTAAGTATTTGCTGACCTAAATAAGAGATGTTGCCCAAGTGTTTACATTTATGATGCATTGTAATTTTAAAAATTATAAACTTTTTTTTCTCTAGTTTGGCTTTTAGTTTTAAGTCTCTGATTAAATTAATGAGTTATAACATTGATCTTGGTGCCTTTTCCACAGGATTCTATTGGCGGATGGAGGCTAGTTTGTACGTTTCAGACTCAAACTGACTGACTTTCCTTGGAACAGAAAAATTGTTTTCAGTTAAGCCACAGACTCCCATAAATAAGGCTCTGGTCCTAAAGAAACACAGCCTTTAACTGTGTTTTTTTTTTTTTTTTTGCAAGTCAGAGTTCAAAGTCCTGCATTGCAAAAAAAGGCAAACATTTCTGAATTATGAGTGCTTCTGGTGCCGCTGACAGGTAGAAGATAGGACTGTCAAGGCTAAAGATGGCATACTCACAGCCAAACGAAATGATGCTCCCCTGAGCTCCCTGTTATCACCTCACTGTGGAAAGCTGCCTTGTCACTTCAGCCCCGGACGTCTCTGCAGGCCTGCCTCGGATCCAAGAAAAGGAGGCTAGTGCCTTCCCTGGTCCTTGTGATACATTCTTTGCTCCCAAAGTAGTGATTAATTTCTTTACTATACAAAGCCCAGGAAAACACTCTTAATATGAAAAATTATTTTTTCATAAAAGGAAGATGTAACTGACCATGAAAATTCATACTTTAATTGCTAATTCCTCAGGTGGCCAGATAGAATAGGTCTTAGATTACATTATTTGTATGTAATTTAAGATCCAAATGATGTGAAAAAGTAGTTTAAAGTGATGGTAATTTTTAGGGGGGAAGGTGCAAGTAAAATTAAACTTACTATATTGCAAGTAACTATTAATCATGTATAGATATTTAATCCAGCTAAATAAGAACATTTAAAAATTATTTTAAAATAAATGTAGACCACTCCCTTCAGTTAAATACAATTAAAAAACAAATTTGTTTCCATTTCTGATTTAAAAGAACTTGTCTGCAAATACATCTATATCTTTTTAAAGTAGTAGTACTATGTACTTACTTGTTAGGGAATTAAAATGTGATAAAACAATGAAAACATTCATTAAGGATGAGGCTGTTGTCAGTCTATTGATAGGTATTTCCTCCCATTTCTGATTGATTTCTGGTTGTCTAGAGCTCATGATAACAGTGGTGGTCGGTTAATGTGCACCCTTGAAGGGGACACATGCCTACTGCATGGTCGGAACTAATATGTTGGTATCCCCAGTGCCACAGTTTCCGGTAGGGTGGTTTTCCTCAGATCACTCACAGACTGTGGATGGACTCGTCAGACCCTGTAATCAGCTCAGTACTCGAGAGCTTTCTCAGGAAAGAGAGGCAGGCTCTGTGTGCTGTCATGGAGGAGGCATGGCTCACTCCTGTGTGGCCATTCCCAGGTCCCCATATGTTAAATATTCAGGAAGTCCTTGTGATGTGTTGGCAGTGATTTTTTTCATTCTCTCCGTTCCTCATGGTTAATTTAAGGGGAAAATGTTCTTTTAGCCCAAAGTGATTATACAGTATCAGGAGGAAGCTTTTTCATTTTAAATTGCAAGGTTTGTACGTTCCATTAGCTACTAGTGTTGAATTCTGTATTTCTTTCCATTTCAGAACTTATGATTATAGCAAATGAAGTAGACACATATACTTTCATTCTTTATTCTCTGTTGTTCTGAATGTTTCATAAAACATTCAGTTTTATGAAAGTGATTTTGTTTCAAATCAGAAAACTGCATCACTAGAACACATATTCACATTTGAAAATCCCTTCGAAAAATGTTATTCTGTTTCTAGCTTTCATATTGATGAGATCCACTCTTATTTTTAGGAAAACATGACTAATTGACATTCTGAAGCATTGCAGGACTGTTTTGAGCAGCTAACCTTAGTTATAGAATTAAAGAGACCAAAAGACATAGCTGTGACCTCCGAGACTTCTAGAGAGTCCCAGAAGCACAACCATGACATACTGTCAACCCTGTGTCTCCCGCACAGCATCCAGACCAGGGAGGCGCTAACCCCAGCTCACAGGTTTATGTTGTCAATCAGTGCTGGTGGGCAGGAGACAAGCATGCATCTACCTTTCTTAAGCCATGGGATAAATGGATCCTTCTACTTTCTTCAAAATTTAACTCGATATTTATAGGTTTATTTTCCAGTTTGCACATTCAACATCATCTGGCAAAATCACATGTTTAATGGAAGCTAAGAAAGAGCCAGTGCTTGGCCAGTAGAAAAGGCTTCACAGTGCTGCGGGTCTCAGTCTTAACCTTGTTTGCAGGAAGCTAAGAAGGCAGTGCGTTCATTTCACACCCACGCTCGAGAGCAGTTTAGAGGTCTCTCTCATTCAGCTAATCTTAGTTTTGTTCCATTGCACAAATTGAAATTCTAAATTTTCTGTTTAAAAAGACATAAATACTGTCATGCAGTAAAAAAAAATGTATGTAGTAAGTGTGAAAATGCTTACTTATGAAGCACTATTGCTAAAAGTCTTAGGATGAGCGGGGCCCCTTAAAAATAGCTTGTTAGGTTTACTTTCCTTTGAACTCATTTAAATAAGTAGATTAAGTGTAGACTGTTGTCATTAAATTTTGTTTTGTTTGTTCTTAAGAATGGTTCTAATGTTGCCCAAGCTCGGTCCTAGGTTCAAATGATTCTTTTACTCCAGGCATGGGCCACTATACCCCAAATCACCAAGTTTTGAATTATCCATTTATTTTTTTCCAAGAAAAGCAAAATATATAAATAAATTCTCTAAAATTACCGAGGGCTATTTTTTCTCCAGGCATTTAATCATCTGGTCGTCTGTCCCTTCAGTGTTAAGTTCTATGGGTTTTAAATCTTTTAGTGTTTCTTATTTACCTATGTAAAGGAAGACACGTTAACCTTGAAGAAGGAGATAGACTTCTGAAAATTATTCCTAGTGTAAAACCATTTTTCTTTGTTGAACTTAACTTTAAATATTACTTATTTTAACAACCTCACACACCATGAATGTTTTCTTTCTTTCTCAAAACCTACAAGCAGAGGTTGTGTTATTTCTTACATACCCAGAATAGTTAGGAGACATACAGTATATGTTGTGGCCTTTTACGTATTTCCTACTGTTTTGTTTCCTTCTTTTAGTTTGTAGCTGCACAGCCGGTATTCATGCCTTTTCACAATACCTTTTATGGAACCAAATACCTCTGAAGTTTCAAAAACACGATTTTGCCAGTTAATGATATCCAGAAAGTATTCTATTCTGGAGAAAGATCATCTTTTCAGTGCATGTCCAATTAAATGCCCGATGCGAAAGGATATCTAAGGTGAAGGATGTTTGTGTAATGCTAAACATAACCAGAGAAACTGTGGTTTTAGCAAAGGTACCATTGCTCTATTTTATCAAGTGCCAGAAGCTGCATAATGAAAGTCTTTCAGCAAGCGAAAATATAAGTGAAAAAACATAAAAATACCACCCAGCTGGTAGAGATCTTCCTAATTTCTACCTGATTGTATTTCTGAAGAAATATGGCAGGCTGTCGTAAATTTTCAACATGAACTGCGTTTTTGTTGCCAATTTCCATATCCTTTAAAAAGTGCTGAAGCGTGCATTTGCTATTTATGTTTGCAGTAGACTGAGTACACTTTTACTATTTGTGGTCTGAGAAATTGGAAACAACCAAACAGTGGTGCTATGGTCTAAAAAAAAAATAAATTTTAAACAGCTGCGGGACAGTATTTTTAGAATGTTAGCCTAAATCCTAAAGCCATGCAAGCGCCCCTACTCCAGTTTTAAAAATGGGGGGCTATTTCCACCCATAGAACGTCAGGCTTCCTTTGTCTCCTGCGATAGATTAAAACATCGAACCCAAAGTCTGCTTTTGACTGAGGGAAAGCACAGTTAGCATCCCTGTGCCAGCCGCTTACCAGAGTGTAAACGCGTGTTACATGCCAGGTGCCAGGCTCTTCCCCCAGCACTCCCACAGTTAAGACCGTCATTAACATTGTCATACAAGTGAGAAAACTGAGTAGGGGAGGAGCCAAGGTCTGTCACAGCACCTATCAGCAGTACCCTAGAAGGCAGGATACCTCCCTAGCTATAGACTCACTGGTCCACGTTAGCTAGGCTTCTAGAAAGACACTCCAGACAACATTTAAATATGATGGAATTACAAAGCCAAGACATATTTATAAATAAAAAAGAAACATGATCTTATTCAGAATCCAAATGATGGCTTTAATTTGATAGAATTGTTTTTCTGTCCTGCAAATAAGTGTCATTACCATTACATAAGAGCTTATCACTGATTCCCAGTGGTCAGCAGTGTTTTACATTTCATGGGGAAAACACAATATGGTAATATTCCCAGTGCCCTCAGTGTCAAGGCTCTGGGTCTTCACAAGACAAGGGGAAACCCAAGCAAATTCTTCCCTCCTCTGCCCTGACAGCACTACACAGGACGAACTAGGCAGCTAAGACACACCCTTCACCTCTCCCTGCACAACTGGGAAGCTCTTCTTTTCGTACATCTGTATGTACGTCTGTGTGTATGTCTGTGTGTGAAACCCAGATTCAATTATGGCTGTCTCTTTAATCCCTCTTCACCTTATTTTGAGAGTATCTCTCATAAACCCTGAAGCTAAAATCAGCCTAAGATCTGGCTTAGCCTGACTAGCCAGCAAGTCCTAGAGATTTTCCTGCTTCTGCCTCCCCAGTACTGAGGTTGCAAGCATGCACTGATGCACATGGCTGTTTGTAGGTTCTGGATGTCCAAACTTGGGTCTTCACAGTGCCTGGCAAGCCCTTCACGACTGAGCCATTTCCCAACACAGACAGTTCTGCTTATTTCTCCCTTTTTATCAGCCTCTTCCATTTCCACCACCTTTTCTCTATTTCATTTATTACAAAATCACACAGTTGTTTGGCCACTATTTGTGCAATAATTTAGCCTCACTCCCTATCTACTTTGTCTCCCCATTTCCATTACCCACCAGTTCATTCAAAACAAAACCCACAAGTGCGTATAAGAATACAAATAATAAAAAAGAATAAGAAATATTACTGAAAACTTACAAGTTCTCAGTATTACATCTGTAAACTTCACTTGAAAAATGGTATCTTGCAAGAGTATAGTTAATACCATAAATGATGACTGAAAGCTGTGTTTTTGTCACTGATAAATTTAATTAAAAATAACTATAGATTGTAGCGCTAATAGAATTTCTTGGTTTTGAAGTCATGTCATTTGGGAAACATCAACATAATCAAAGTGACGCCACTGATTTCTGTATAGTCCTCATGTTGGCTAGTTAGTTAATTAAGGGATTAGTTTTGAGATGGGGTCTTATTATGTATGTAGCCCTGGTTGGCCTGCATCCTGCTATGTAGATCAGGCTGGCTTTGAACACTGACATCTATGTGCTTCTGCCTCCCATGTGCAAGTGCTGGGGGGTATAAGGGCTGTGCATTGTGACTGCCCATGTCAGTGATTGCTAATGAATGAACGGACTGGCAAAGGAACATGTAACACACATGTATATTGTGTGAGTGTGTGTGATTTTGTGTGTGTGTGTGTGTAGCATATTATGCCTTCTAAATTTAAGATAATTTTACTTAAATAGATAAAATAATTTCAAAAGCATATTAGTTTAGAGGATTAACATATCTTTGATGTGTGTCAAAATCATGTCATCCATGAGTTTCCATTATCTCAAATTCTATATTTATAATCTTAAAGTTCAAATTTTTACTTTCCTAATCTCATATAAGGTACTCGGTTTTTCTGAGGGATACATGCATTATATTACATTTCTTCAGTGTGTATTTTTGAGGCACATACTATTAGTTTCTGTAGATATACGGGCAATAATTTGATGCAATGTCTTATATACTTTTATATTACAGAATGGTTTTATTATGATATAATCTTAAAATATTAAAAGCAATCATTTTTAAAATGTCATTTTTAAACATATTTCAAATTTGAAACTGAATGTGTAAAATTATTTATGACTCCAAACTTTCCTGATTATTGTATATTTGTAGCGTGTAGCTTTTGTCGTCCTGCTTTAAGCTCAGGGAACCTGCGCTACCAGACCCCGTCCAGAGGATGTATTTTATTGGATAGAAAAGATGAGATGTAGGAGTGGTTCTGTTCTCCAATTGGTTCTTGATCCATCCATATGCATTTATAAAGCATTTCTATTAAGCAACACACACATATGAATATATAAACATTCTCTTAATTTGACTTTATAGCTTCCAAGAGCAACTCTTGGTTCTTAACTGCACAGACTTGCACTCTAATCTTGCCTTTCCTGTCCTCGTTCCTGACCCCTTTCCTGTCCTTTTCCTTCTTGCTTCCCTTCCCCATTATCCATACACTTTTATAATTCCTCTCCCTATTTTCCTACAGTGCCAGGGTTACAGCCTGTAGCCTCCCACATGATAGACAAACTCTCTAGCGCCAGATACATCCCTAACACCATGTTTCTGTTTGAAAATAAATGGTGCTGATGGTTGCTTAATGAATCTCAACTGCCACATTTGAAAAATAGAATCATTAAAGTTCTTCACAAGTATCACCATAGTTACAATAGATAGCATTGAGTCAGAAGAAGTTGACCTAGCCATAACATGAACTTTCCGTGCAATGCAACTGAAGGAAGATGTGTTTTCTCTTCAACGTAGATGATGTCTGTGTATCCAAGGTCAGGATTGTTACTTCTGCATTTTAGATTTTACACATAGTTTTATTTCTGATTGACTTTATTTAGTAGTTTAATTCTCTGCAGGACATGGCTACCCCATGTTGATATTAGCTGTAGCCTCAAAGTTGTTAAATTCCTTGTACTTTTCGTTCCCAGGACTATCTGTTTGACCATTTTAGAAATACCAAGTCAGAAGAGTATTGACAGAATTTTCCTTTTATTTTCTTTAGAGAAACCTTTTAAGATTCAGAAAAAATTTCTGAATTTTGATTACAAACATTTTATTTAAATAATCAATTAGTATAATTTAGAGCAAAACCAAAATAAAACTTAATTATCTGTGGGATACCAACTTGAGTTAATAGTACCATACCTCTTATAAAAAGACTTAAACTTATTCTTTATATTTAAAAAAGTTTATTTTTCAAAGTGTGCATGTGTGCGTGCGTGCGTGCGTGCGTGTGCGTGTGCATGCATGCTGGTGCCAGCAGAGGTCAGAGTTATCACGTCTTCCTGAGGCTAGAACTACACACAGGAGGTTGTCCGTGACATGGCACAGTGTGGGTGCTGGGAACTATACTTATGTCCTCTGGAGGGGCAGCAAGTGTTCCTAACTACTAAGCCGTCTCTTCCGCACCTCCATGTTATTTAATTTTTCAATGTTATCCAGATTTGTTTATTTCTTCTCATTTTAAAGCATTGTTCCTACTGTCATACTTTTTCCATAGTCTTTTGCTTAGATAGATCAGAATGTGGTAGGAGTGTCATATCCCCCATAAGCCTTGATCAAGGTCAATATCAGAGACAGGATCTGTAATGTCAGACTCAGAACCTGAACTTCTCTGATGACCAGAGCACAAAGCACCCATGTGAATGGCTGCAGAAGATGGGAGAAAAGTCTGTTCCAGGAAGCAGAAAGGCTTGGGTGAATGGGGCCCTGAGCTGGGGGCCAGGGCTGGCTCTGCACAGTGACTGGAGGTGAGCCTTTTTAGGCATTTTATTGCTCTCTTGAACGTCTGTGTTCTTTCCATACCACTGTACTCGGGAAACTGAGTGAACATGCAAGTGCGGTAAAGATCGTTAAAGACATGTAGGTATCCAACATGAGGAGGCCAGTTTCAGAAGCCCAGTAATTCCCGATTGTTTGCTCACACCTCATTCCTCTGTGACATCATGGGTTCCGGGCATATGTGCTACATGGTTTTGCTGCAGGCAGTGGCAGGCATAGCTTTGAAGTGGACTTACCAGAGAATTTGTGCTTTGATAAAACTGTTTTGAAAAACTCTTTTGTCATAAAATTTGAGTATAGATAACTTTATTATCAAAATGTCTACATTTCTTTTGCTTTCATCAACTCTAGTTATTCGTACAGTTTTCTGTTGCAGAAAGGCTCTTCCCCTGTAGCTCATCCTCCATTGCTCACTCACCCCCTCCTCCAGTGTTAGCTGCAGTTGGTCAGCTAGCTTCATCAGTATTATCTAACGCCAGGTTTTACATTACCGGTTAGACTCAGGTTAGACTTGGTGGACTTGGACAGCGGTCTGCAGTGATTATCCGTGATGAGAGGGCAGCCTCTGTAGTTTGATTGCTTTGTCAATATCTGGGTTCCACCTAGACCACTTGTCATGTCCTCACACCTCTGCCTTGCCAGAGCCCAAAGCTGTAGAAGACACAGAGTTCAGCACATTTACATGTGTGCTGCCTAGGTTTTGTCAGCAGGACACAAGCTGCATTCATCTTGGAAGAGGGAGCATTGATGAAGAAAGGGCCTCTATTATAGTGGCATGTGGGTAGGCCTGTGGTGCATTTTTTAAGTTTTATATTCCTAATGGTAAATGCCAAGAAACTTGACTGCTAGATTGTATAGTAACCGTGCAATTTTCTTTTCTTTTTTTTTTTTTTTTTTCTTTTTTTTTTTCGGTTAGGGACCCAACCAGGGCCTTATGCGGTTTAGGCAAGTGCTCTACCACTGAGCTAAATCCCCAACCCCCTGCAATTTTCTTTTTATGTCCATAGTAAAATTTTTGTAAAGGTTTATTGGTAACTATCTGTATTGCAGTCTGTTGTTGGTACTTTGCATATTGATCTTCCGTATATGTGGAGGTTATCAGTTAAAACTTGCTTGCTTCTGGGAAGGACATTAAAAACCTGCATTGAAGAACATTGTATGTTAACTATAAGTGCCCAATGTGCCTTAGCCCAAGCCATCCTGTCTGGCCGTGGTTTGCGCTCCTCAACCAACGTTTCCTTATTTCCCTCTGTGTTCTCTCCTCTGGCCAATACTACCCACTGTTCTTTCAGCTGTTTTTGTTTGTTTTTGTTTTATTTTCCTGAACTCAACCTGTTTATATTCTATTGTATACAGGTGAAAGCATGCAATAATTTGTCTTCTCTCTGCCTGCTTTATACCACTCAATGTCTTTAGTTTCACTAAAATGACAGGATTTGGTCATTTTTTGTGCCTTAATGATAAATAGTAACAGTTTATATTTTCATTCTCAGCTCCTTAATTGCACCTGCTGACTATGTTTTCATATTTGTATTTTCCATCTGCACATTTTTTCTTTTGAGAGAACGTCTCATTATGAAGCCCTGTGTAGCCTAAAACTTGTAGACCAGTCTGGTTTTAAATCCACAGAGCTCTGCCTGCCTCTGCTAGGGCTAAGGTGTGCGCCACACCAGACTCATCAGAATCTCTTCTACTGGGGCTCTAGGCCTCTCGTTATGAGCTGTTTCTCATGGAGTTGTAAGGCCTGTTTAGTTACCTTCGTGTCAGTCCTTTATCAGCCATTAGAACACCAGTGGGTATCTTCTCTTTAAATCTAAGACTTAATGCTTCGGATCTGTTTTTATTCTTTCTTGACCATCTACTCTCTAGTCAGTCCAGTGGTCCCAGTGAAATACCTGAAATCCTTACATAGTTTTCCCCTCATATATTTCACAAAAGATTGTGTATAGAATTTAAATATATAAGCACTCATGAAAATGAATGGTTGGACTTAAAGGTGCTCACTGTGTTTTGCTTCAAGAACTCATTTGATACCTTTGGGAGAAATTAGAATTCCAAACTCTATTTTATTTAAAATGTCATATACTCCTGTTCCTGGAGTTTGACTATTTTTCAAGAAGTCTGCACGATTCTTTTCATTCCATTGATTTTTTTTTCATTCTCTTGTCTCATTTTGAGGAAGTACCTCATTACTGTATCATTTACAGAGTCTCAGTATGTATTAAAACTCTAACTCCCCATTGAAGGACTCTATTCCATTTGTTCCATGAAAGAGGTTAAGTTCTTTAAAGCAAAAACGGTTCTTTGCTATAAACTTCTAGAACTTTTCCAGTGTCTCATGTAGAATAGTAGTGAGGAAATTAGGCCAAAAGGCCACATGATGTGGAGAATTCTTGGCCTAATGCCACAAGGGAGGTCTGTTAAAAAGTTTAAATTTTTGCTGTGACATTTTTCTGTAGTAATTTTTTTCAGAAAATATTTCCAATCCCCTACATGCTAAACGTGGCCATTTGTGTTTCTTGTAGTGTGAGATATGAAGAAACAAGACCTTACTACTTAATGGTTTTCTAATCAACATGTCACTGTGGTATTCATCTGTAGAACGGGGTCTCAAAAAGTATGGTTTTTGGTTTATTTTGTGAATAAATTCTGGAAGAGAATTGTTTCTGTTGGTGCTGCTGAGTTCCGCTTTGACCTCCTCAGCTTCACCAGGGACCATGTCTTTGGGTGGTCTTTTGCTTTGGGTGTGATATTACTTTCTCTCTGCTGACAATAGCCACTCCCCTCTCCTACTTACCAGCCCCCACTCCAGTGGCCACTCCTCCTCTAACCCAGCCCCCCACTTCAGTGGCCTCCCCCTCCTACTTACCAGCCCCCCACTCCAGTGGCCACCTCTCCCACTTCACTGCCCCCCCACCCAGTGGCCACTCCCCCTCTCCTACTTCCGCCCCCCACCCAGTGGCCCTCCCCTCCTACTTCACTGCCCCCACCCAGTGGCCACTCCTCCCACTCACCTGCCCCCACCAGTGGCCCTCCTCTCCTACTTACGGCCCCCCACTCCAGTGGCCACTCCTCTCCCACTTCACTGCCCCCACCCAGTGGCCACCCTCCCACTTACTGCCCCCACCCAGTGGCCACTGCCCCCCTCCTACTTCATCAAGCCCCCACTCCAGTGGCCACCCCTCTCCCACTTTCACCCCCCCCACCCAGTGACCTCCCCTCCCACTTACTGCCCCCCACTCCAGTGGCCACGCCTCCTCTAACTCACCCCTCACTCCAATGGCCACTCCTCCTCTTCCATTTGCTCCGCCCACTACCCCTGTTTCCTCTGTAATATTGGCCAAATGAATATGATAGGCTCATGGGCTTTTTTGAGGCTTGCCTTGTGAAAATTTGATTAGTTGAAATGAACCTGAAATACATTCCTATTAAAATCATTGTATTTGCATTTTAAAGACTATTTCATAGGTTTAGTTTCCAACTTATGATTCTGAGTATTTCATGCCAGTCTGTAGTTTATAAAAATGAGTGGTCTTTTCTTTGTTCTTAAAGCATTTTGTGCATTTGGATTTTTTTAGTTTAAATTATATTTACTTTCCTGAATCTCCTTATTAGGCAGATTGACTGTTTTGTTTTTGCTGTTCTACGAATATACAATACATAATTCCTAATTTGGGAGACTATTAAAGATGTTTTGTGTGTTAGTTTAAAAAAAAACTCAAAAGAAAAGCAGAATATGGAGAATAATGTTCATTTCAATGTTTTTAAAAAATATTTTATGTGTAGGAGTGTTGTGCCTGCATGCATATTTATGCACTAACATACTTGGTGCCCGTGGAGTCCAGAAGAGGGCATCAGGTCCCCTAGAACTAGTGTTTCAGATGGTCGTGAGCCACTGCATGGATGCTGGGAACTGAACCGGGGTGCTCTGCAACAGCAGCAAGTGCCTAACCACTGAGCCATCTTTGTCCCATCTCTGTCCCTTCTAGCTCCCATAAGCAAGATGGGGTGTCAGAATTACTGCACGATCTTGCCAAATGACACAGTGGTTCTAAAAAGGTTTTATTTAATTCCTGGTATTGTTTTTTTCCACAAAAGGCACTGAAAGTTTACTGATCATTGATTTTTCGTACATGACTTCTCAGAAGCGGTGGCAGGGCCAGGCCTTGCTTTTGATTATAGCTGTTTTCCCTTCATCTTCTGCCTGAGACATCTCCAAAAGACTCTCCAACCTAAGCAGACTTTTAGTGCGTAGCTGCAGAAGCGGGTGTGCGTTAGTCTTTTCAAAGTCCTGCATCTCCCGTTGCACTCGGTCGAGCTTCTCCAGGGAAGGGAGCTGGCTCTCGCCTTTCCTCATGAGCTGTTGCTTGAGTCTTTGCTCTATCAGTTCCCTCCCTCGGAGCATGCGTTCCTGGTGGTCTTTGATTTGCACCTGTTCCCTCTTGTTTACCTGCTGTCTTCTCTGTGCTCTGGGGACATTGTGCACAATTCTCGGCAGCCCGTCACTAGGGAAGAGTCTGCACATTTTGTTCTTACACTCTCTGGCCTGGCCTGTGTTCAGTGGCAAGAAGACTTGCCGTTCAGTCTCCTTCCTCTCTCTCTCTGGTATGAAACAGTGATAACGTCTTCGTCCTTCCATGTGCTGTGTCGCTTCTGTTGTTCCACCACCTGAGTCGTTCTCCTCATCATGCCCACTGTTGTTTTACCATGGTAAGCCTGCCTGGGCAAGCCAGTCGTCAGGAGAGCAGGCCCACTCCCTGACGCCTTATGGTCCTCCGGTCACTCAGGGACAAGTGCCTTGCTGCTGCTGTATGCACGCCACCTGCATTCCAGAGGCCAGAACCTTCATGCCAGTGGAGACTTGCCTTTTAATCGGCTGGTATCTTTAGATGCATTTGTCAATCTAAAACCGTCCAAGTGCTCAGAATTCCTCCCAAAGAAGGTGAGGGAGGGTAGCTTGTTCAAAAGGTAACGCGGGCCTAAGGAAGCTGAAGAGTGTGTTAACTGCTCTTAGCCGTTTCACAGCTGCAAAAGAACAGAGTTTCAGGACCAGTGGAAGCTGTAGTTTCAGAGTCAGTATTCAGGAAGTTAGTACAGTGGCTTCTCTTTTCCTCTCACTTCCTAGGTTTTGTATTGTATGAGACACAAGTGAAGAGATATTGTAGGAGGGGGCCAGAGGTCCCGAGCTACTATTACCTTAACTGATAGGACATCACAATACCTGACTGAAAATGCCATGGCAACACAGACCTCCTTTCTGAGATGGTCTGCTCCCTTCTCAAAGCCAACAGATGAAGTTCCACACTTGCCCACTACTTTTAAAGACCAAAATTTATTTTTGCATAATGCAGTTTCATTGGCAAACAAAACAAATGACTTCTTCGTTTATTTTTATAAAAACTTTTCTTGTTGGACTTGGTGGCATTGGCCTGGAGTTTAAGCCTCCCCAGAGGCCTAGTAAGAAGGATCACCTGAGCCTGGATAGTAAGACACCTCTTAAAACAATATGGGGGAAATGTTCCAAGAAAATGGGAGTGATGTAGCTAATTTAAAGCATATTGTATAGTGACTTTGTTCCCTCAGAACGACTGTAGTGATTTGTGTTCACATTACCTATAAAAATGAATGACATGGTATCAGGTGTCAGCATCGAGGCAGGGGCCAATACATGAGAAGAGAGCTGGAGCAGAGACAGAGTGGATCTAAGCACAGGCGCCAACCTTCTGGGAGTCTCCCCAGCCTGTCCTCCCGGCCTTCTCACGCTCTCTCAGCTGTCCACTGTTACCTCTCTTCTGACATCACGTCCCTGACAGCTCTTGCTGGCCCCTTCTACACCTGGTTTTCTTCAGCTTCACTGTACTTAATCCTGCCCGTCCGAAAAGCCCAAAACCTCTTGTTTTGAATATAAAAGTGCTATAAACAAACAACTAACAAGAAAATGTGCTGTTTCTTCATAAGCTTGTGGAAGCAGTAGAAATAGTGATTATGCCTTCAAGATCCACAATGCTGAGCAGGGCTATTCTCAAACCAGTCACTTCCTGTCCCCATTCCTCTTGATGGCATAAGCTCAAATGACTCCAGAGCATAAACCTCCATTATAGTACAAGAAAGGAATGAAGGTTAAAAGGGTAACCTGGTGTTATATCTAGGAAATCAAGGAGATTTATTCCCAGCCACCACTGGGTCTTCAGGAATACAGCTATCATGGTGCTGTACCTGTAAGCATACATTGATATGTCACTTTGTAAAGCAGTTTCAGTAGATAAAGCCAATTTTAACCATCCATCCTGAGCCCTTGTGGAAGTCTGATCAAGTTACTAGGAGGTGCTAGTAGGGAATACTCATTAGGAACAAGTTGATGAGGTCTTCACCCCAAAGCCTCATTTAATCCTAAAGGAATCTACTAGTCCTGTTATGTTTTTTATAATCTCCAATATGAAATGATAGCTGTAAACAAGTTTTAAATCCTAGAACTACCTACTTTTTTCGTCAGGGATGATGCCTTACTTTTATGGAATTCTGAATATGATCACATATGAGTTTGAGATCTGTCATAAGTAAGTTGTCCCAAAGAACTACCTTTTCTATTACATCAGCTTCAAAACCTGGTACTATCATTTTCAACAATTTTTTAGTTTACTTAAAGAGCTTGTGTATAGGGTTGCAGAGATAAAAGGTTGGTAACAGTAGTGGTTTCAGTAGGTATGGCCCTCATAGACTCAGGTGTTTTGAACGCTTGCCTTATACAGAGTGGCACTATTAGGAGGTATGGCCTTACTGGAATAGGTGTGGCTTTGTTGGAGGAAGTGTGTCACAATGGAGGCGGGTTTTGATATGACCAAGCTACGCCCAGAGTGACACAGTCTCTTTCTGCCGTCTGCAGATGAAGATGTAGAACACTGCTCAGATTCCAGCACCATGTCTGCCTGGACACTGCCATGCTTTCCACCACATAATAATGGACTCAACTTCTGAACTGTAAGCCAGCCCAGAGCAAGCAATAAAACTCTAAGACAGTAAGGAACAACCTCTCTTGTTTGGCAGTGCAGCCTAATAGTGAAAGGTTACATTTGCACACTCTAAGATATGAACACATGCACAATAAACAACTTTTTTTTTTTAAGATTCTAAACTTATGGTAGGAAGTTCTAGGTGGGTCTATAGCTTAGGCTGGCTTCTAAGCAAAAATATTGACAAAGAAGTGATGTTTTAAGATGAATCATATTAGGAGAAATAAATGAAGATTTCAACGAATGTCTAGTCACTGCTAAAAGGACCTAGAACAATAGACCAGGTAGACTCCATATCATGGAATACAACATTATTAGGTTAGATCCCCAACGTAGCTACTTGTTATAATTTGCTAGAAATCTACCATGTTTTAATATCTTTGTGGTATTGGACACAATTGAAAAAAGATAAAGTGTTGTGGAGTGGACAGAAAGGAATGGTAACCATGCTTTGTGGTCACATGCTGCTCTGCATGGTTAGCCATCTGTGATGGCTTCTCTGAGAGGAAGCTTTAGGCCTCTCTCTTTATAGGTGCATACATAGCTCTGTGCCTTTACATTGACCCAGTGCTCCCTCAACCCTCCTATTCCAAGCCCTCAGTGGGAAGCTATGGCTCTCAGGCATAGGTTTAGAACTACTAGAGAGAATGAATCCTTTATATTACTAGATGTGAGGGATGTCGGTGGTAGCAGCACTCCACAGAACCTTGACTGCTTTGTGGTAGTTCAGAGTCAGCTCTAGTGTTCCATAGTCCGTGCTACTAGAATTTCCACACTCACAGGCAGATGACACTACTGCTAACATGCCGAGGCAGGGAGAGACTGATTTTCTACAAGGCCTCTTACCAGCTCACTACTATTCACGTTTACCAATAAATGAGTCTTACATTGTCTATATAATTGGAAAAACTAAATGGTTTAGCAAATGTTGCTTCAGAGCTAACTTTGTGCTTAAAAAGTTGTTCTATTTAAGTTTATATAGACACAGTATTTTCTGTAGTAACCACAAATTTAAATATGTGTGAAGAAGTAAGAATTAAGAACAGTCCTATTTTGGTAAACAGATATTAAACTGTTTTTCTAAGAAATCCACCAGGAATTTACCCATAACTCCTCACTTTGTGGCATCAGGAGATTGGCCTTCAGTTGTTTACAAGTCCCTTCCCCAATACTTGGAAATCCCTATTCTTTGTGTACAGTGTGTTCCTCATGGCTTTCTACTGGCAGCTTCCATGGTGATTTCTCATCACATCTTTCATCTGTTAAAATTTAAGAATTTGGTCTCTCGAGTACTATTTGTGTGTCCTGTTGTTGGGAATTTATCTTCACTTTGTTGTTGCTTTGGGGGAATATATTTGGTTCATATTTTATCATAAGAAATTATAATCCCTAGCTTGAGGAGGTTTACAATCTGAATCACCGTCAGTATAGAAATATACAGAGGTAATGTAGGAGTGCTATCTATCCACCGCATACAAATGAGAAAACATACATGTAAATACTGTTCTCCATCGGAATCCCATCTTTTTAAAAAAGTGGCATTTTTTATGAATTCATAAGCAACAAGGGACAGTTCAATGAAGTTGTCTAAGTTTGATGGTGCCATCGAATGGTATTATATTATATTCTCATCTTTTATCAAACCTGAAGTGACTTACTGTTCAAATTGGGGGCACTCTGGTTTGAAAGGCTCTCTTCAGTCATAAGCCATAAAACTGCCGTGGTGGTTTTGGGGTTTGGGATAAAGATAGCCTGTGTGATTCTGGGTAGGTGCGCTCACCATGTTTGTTTACACTTGCTCAGGGTTGCTGCTGCCTTTATTTCCTAAGTATATTTATGTCTTGTTTGTGTGTGAAATTCTGAGCAAACAAAACTGAAGACGTGACATGACACACACTTTACAACATTAAATAAGGTATCTGTTTTAGGGAACATCAGTGTTGTCATCGCCTGCCCTTCTACCATTTACATTTAGTAACAGAGCCCTGAGTGTAAGAAAGACTTGCCCCTGTTCTCCTCATGTTAAAGCTCATGTGTGAGTCACATATAGATACAAATACTTCAGAAGTCCAGACAGCAGCAGCTAGTACACGTCTAATGCTTACCGTTTGCAGAGCCTTGTGTGGACAGGATATCCCTATTTTTCTTTTCAGTTTTCATGATTTTATTTAAATATAAAATATGCTTATAAACCATCTACTAATTTTCTTAAATTTTTAAATTCATTATTATTTCTGTGTGTGTGTGTGTGTGTGTGTGTGTGTGTGTGTGTGTGTGTGTGTGTGTGTGTGTGTGTATGATTCAGCACGTGTGCAGGTCAGGTTTTTGACACTGAACTCAGGTCCACTGGAGATGGTGGCTCTCATGGTTGTCTGGGCTGGTCTTTCCATCACAGAGCACTCTTAGCATTGTACAATGCAGGGTCCCTTGTGCGGCCCCGTGCATTTGCTGACTTGGGGCTCCCATTATCAATGATTTCTATTAACTCTGATCTTGAGTTTTCTCCACAGCCTCAGGTACTCCTGGGTTTCTTCCAATTTCACTTAAGTTTGACACTCATACCAGCATGGCTGCTGCCAGATGAAGCGTCTCAGACCTCACAGCTGCCATGATGTTGTGTAGAAGGCAGCTCCATATCCTTACGCAGTACCAAGGAAGGGAAATCTTGCTTGCTTAAGATTTCAAGGACGTCTTAAAATTACTTTTTATCAATATTGGACTCATAATATTTTATACACTATCCAGTTTGAACAGAAAATTAAACAAGTTATAGCATCATTCCAATGTTAATGGACTAGCAGCTGTGATTTCCTGGGGAAATGCTAGGCCAGATAGAAATGAAAGTAATTGTAGGATTGTTGTTAAGTGAAATTAAATTACCCTGTTATTTTTAAAGGCTAAAGTAGGTGAGAGTACCAGGTCTCGGATTCTATTTCCATTCTTACTGGATAGAGCAGATTCGGGTTTATTAAGTAAAATGTGTGCTTTAGTTATAGAAGATAGTGCATGTTTAGATGACAGCGGGGTGGGGGGCACGGCAGGGTAAGAAAGGGAAAGGAAATGGCAGCAGCAGTGTGGGCTTCTGGAGGACTTGCCAGATTTGGGGTTTAATAGGAAAATAAAATCAAATTCAGTAGTCTGGGCAACAGTGAGATCACCATCTCTAATTAAATGAGTTAAGGAAAATATACTAAATTCTATAAAATCAGAACTTGCCAGAGCTCCTCAGAGCACAGAGGTAACCAGACACCAAATGGGCACTTGATAAATGCTGATAGTGGAAGTCAGGAGAGGGCACAGATGTAGCTAGATCCCCTTCAGCTTGAGTTACAGACTGGTGTAATCATCATGTGGGTGCTGGGAATCAAACCCAGGTTGGCTTGAAGAGCAGCCAGTATTCCTAACCTCTGAGCTGTCTCTCCAGGCCTTACACATAGTTAGCTCTTACTGTCATAGGATCTCGAAGACGGTCACAGGTGCTAAACCAGCAAATAGCAGCCTGCTGCTCTTAGAAAACCATGTGTCTAAATATATGTCCTGGAGCTGTCTGGATCTTCAATCCTAAAGACAACTAACTCTAGTAGATTCTGTTTTCCTCTTTAACACCACCACCACCACCACCAACCAATACCACCACCACCAATACCACCACTACCACCACCACCACCAACACCACCACCAACACCATCACCACCACCATCGACAACAACAAAAACAACAACAGCAGCGGCCTCAGATTCAGGATGTGGATTGACTTTTTGAGGCTGCCCCATCCAGCTAGATTGTGAGTAAAAGCCATTGGTAGCCTACTGTGCTGCCCAGTAGGTTCTCTGGGTTATCTGCTTCTCTCCTCCAGTGACCAATTCTTACCACAAAGCAGCAGAAGGAATGAAGGGATGTTGGCCAGGAGTTTGAGGGTCCAGTTTGTTTGGGTGAGGACGACATGCTGGAGGTCATGGGATGCCTTTTGGGTGGGAGCAAGAATGTATGGGGTTTTGCTCACAATCTAGGTGGATCTAGAGGCAGGAAGAAAACAGACAACAAGGTAACATGGGCTGTAAGACCTCGCTTCCTGCCCTCTGCCTTTCATATTTGCTTCTTACAGATATGCTCCATTTTCTAAATGTCCCATACCCCCCTCCAAAAAAAGAATGGCATAGGCTGAGACGCTATGATTCACAGCCACGGGCCTGGCTCAGGGTATTTCACAAGCAATCATGTGTCTTTCCCCTCCTGTCACCACTTGTGTGAGCTGAGCAGGAGGGCAGAGTGTCTCCGTAGACCTCAGCTGAGGGGGAAGTGCACATGGACCGCTCAGCTCTGTTGTCCCTTGTGAAGACCCTGGGCACGATGTCTCATGTATGCAGAGTGCAGAAGTGCAGCAGAACATTACAAACATGGAGGGTCACTTGTATTTATCTTTCTACTCTTGCCTAAGAGCTAGGGATGTGTATTTGGTGGCATTTAGGCTAAAAGAAGTAGTTAAAATTCATGGAAGGCCTTTTATTTTTCTTGATCAAAGTAAGAAGTCCCTAGAACTGCATCATACTTTCTTTCCCTTGTTCAGTGTTGGCTTCCATTGAAATTGTCTTAGATGCAAATGTGTGGCTGAAGGCCGTGCCTACTGAGAATATGGTTGGTGTTGAGGTTGCCCTCTTAAATTGTAGTGCTACCTATCACTATTCATTCATTATCTTTTTATCTTACTTTTATCTTTCAAAAGCATCCTAAAGAGTTATACTTTCTCCAGTACATTTCAGACCATTGTAGTTATTAAGTCTTTATTTAGTATTTGTGTGTATAAGGCTTTTCCTCTTAAGATAAAAAGGAAGCAATACATACAATACTTAATTTTGCTGGCTTTACCATATTGTTCTGTGACAACAATATTTGAATCCAATAAGCCAAACAGGAAGTAGTGCTAGGGAATGGCATTGAACTGAACATTTATCCTTGTGTGGTGTAAGCCTACTAATGTGGGAGTTTAGACCAGCAGGGCAGGTCTTATGCACTGAAGAAATAGCTGCTTTGGGGCTGGAAGTAGAATCAATGTCATGGAAGACACTATGCCCTCAAGGAGCCTGAACATCAGTAAGGCAGAGTGCTCTGTGTGGCTCTCTGCAGCCTGTGGGAGGGAAGGCACGGTGAGATTGGTGGACCAAGGCTCTTAAAGTTTTTGTGTAATATGTGTGTGTGTGTGTGTGTATGTGTGTGTGTGTGTGTGTGTGTGTGTGTGTGTGTGTGCACATACTTTTTATGTCTGGGTGCATGTGCATATATGTATGGAGCACATCTGTGTATGATTATATTTTATTATGTCTTTATGTGTGTATGTGTGTGCATGTGCCCATGAACATCAGAACAGCGTGTCATATACTCTGGAGCTGGAGTCAAAGGCAATTAGAAACCCCAGCCTGCGTGCAGATGAACTGAACTCACGTCCTCTGGAACAGCTGCATGTGGTCCTAAATGCTGTACCTTCTCTTCAGCCTTGCCAGTTTGTCTTAAATTACAATGTGATTACATGATTTCTTCCTTTCTCTTTCCTCCCTCCACCCCCTATCATGCACCCTGCCTTTTACTCTCTCAAATTCATGGCCTCTTGCCTCTTTTTAATTGTGCACACACACACACACGCACGCATGCACGCACACACCCTGTTCAGTCTATATAATGTTACTTGTATTTACATAATTTCAGCACTGGCCACTTGGTACTGTAGAACCAATTAGGGTCTCTTTCCTGGGGAAAACATTTTCCATCTTTCAGCTTTCCTTACTTTCCTGAAGCTCTCTGTTTAGGATTGGGGCCCTGTGAGACTCTTTTTATGTTAGCATGTCTGTTGTTGTCCTTCTGAGACCAGTTTCTTTGTCTGAACCTAGAACTCCCTGACTTAGGTAGGGTGGCTGGCCAACTGTGGGATTCTAAGGATCTGCTTGTCCCTACCTTTCCATCGTCAGGGTGATAGATGGACATCACCATGCCTGGGTTTTTGGCTTATGTGCTGGGGAAGTGAATCCTCGTCCTTCTTCTTTCCTGACTGAGCCACCTCCTCATCCCTCTCCTGCAAGCATTTGTAGCATGACTTTGAACTACTGTTCTTCTGAGGACTAAGCATCAGTTTCCTACCAAGTCCTAGTAATTGCCTTTTCCTGGACATGGCAACTTATCAGATTGTCAGTACCTACTTCAGAGGTGGGGAAGCTCCAGTGATTGTTGATGGCTTCACGGGGGGCTGCCTATGGAGACCTGGAGCTGAGGCTTTGGACACGCGGGTTCAGACTACAGAACCAGTCCTCTATCTGGGCAGTTTGCTTTCCACTGCTTGTCCTGTGTCCATTGCATGTTTGCTTTCACACTTTCACTTCTTAGTCTATTTTTCTCATTGAAGCATACAAATTGTACAGATTTTTTTAAAATGTTAATTCACTGTGCACTTCAGGCAGTTAGGAAACACCATAATTCACTTACATATAAAAATGTTTTACCAGCTAAAACAATATTTTTAGTTTCAGGTTTTGCTTCGCTTGCAAAACCTATATGTGTTATACTTGCTCATTTTCATGGAAAATCTTTGTATCTCCACACTTGAGCCATATTGCCTACATTTTTGGTCCATCTAATTTTAGACTGCTCTCAAGAAATCACTCGTTCACACGTTTCACGTTTTCTTTTTAACCCCACAGCTCTCCTGTTGTCTTGTTTTCCTGGTATTTGCTATAGATCACTTAGTAGATCTCCTTGATATTCCAAAAATTTTAATTGCTGCCTTTGGAGTCTTGCTTTTTATTAGTAATTTTCAGTGTAAACTATGTTCTAGTTAGTTTGTAGTTTAATTGATAAGAATATAAACGAGTCACATCTCAGCCTGCCATTGACTGTTTAATTGAAACCTACTAGTTATTTTAAATGACCTTGGCTTTAATCCCTGGATTAATATGTTATCAATATACCGTGGTTTATGATAGCCTTTGGAACTTTTCTTTTCAAACAGTATATTAAAGTTCTGTTTCACTTCTCAGATAGCTAAGCCACAAATTGATTATTTTAGACCTAGACTTCTCTGGTGTTGAGATTTTGACCCTGATACCCTTCTGTGTGGGTGGATGTGGTAGCACCATCTTGCTCTACTTTCAAGAAAAAAGATAGGCCTTATATTACCATGTCCAACTCTGTGAGGAGCTAGGACTTGAACTCAGGGCTCCATCCACATTGATACACACTTTAAATATTGAACCGCATCCCCAGACCTTTTTTCTTCTATTATTTGAGGCAGGGTCTGGTATATCCCAGGCATGACTTGAA
This sequence comes from Rattus rattus, assembly GCF_011064425.1. Taxonomy (NCBI): domain Eukaryota; kingdom Metazoa; phylum Chordata; class Mammalia; order Rodentia; family Muridae; genus Rattus; species Rattus rattus. The sequence goes on along the minus strand of NC_046157.1, from coordinate 84,974,923 downwards.
CTCCTTTTGAAACAGAAACTGATTTTGAGTTTCTGACCCTCTTGCCTCCATCACTCAAGTGCTAGCATCTCAAGCATGCACCGCACATTGGTGTGTTCGCTGCCGGCGACCTAGCAGATTACTTCCTGGTCATCCAGAGGATCTGAATTTGGTTCTTAGGACCCACACTGGGCATCTCACAACTCCCTATAACTAGCTCTGGGGAGCCAATATATTTTTTCTAGCGTATACCAATACTACTACTGCTGCTGCTGCTGCTGCTTCTTCTTCTCTTCTTCTTCTTCTTCTTCTTCTTCTTCTTCTTCTTCTTCTTCTTCTTCTTCTTCTTCTTCTTCTTCTTCTTCTTCTTCTTCTTCTTCCTTTTCTTCTTCTTCTTCTTCTTCTACTTATTCTTTATTTTAGTCTTCTTCTTCTTCTTCTTCTTCTGCTTCTACATCTTCTTCTTCTCCTTCTCCTCCTCCTCCTCCTCCTCCTCCTCCTCCTCTTCTTCCTCCTCCTCCTCCTCTTCTTCCTCTTCCTCCTCCTCCTCCCTCTCTCCCTCCTTCCCTCTCTCTCTCCCCCCCATCCCCTCCCTCCATGCCTCCCTCTTTCCCTCTTCCTCTCCCCACTCCAACACAAATCTTCAAAAAAGAGAGAGACAAACGCTCCCTGGTTATAAACTATATAGATAAATTTGAGTTATGACTCAAACTGCATGGCTCTGGCTGATGTCCATGATCCCAGCCTTGCAGAAAGCTTTTGTTTAAATGTTGTTTGAGGCTATGATGGCATCAGAAGTTAAGACCACAGTCTACATGTCAACAGCTCCTTTCCCTGGGTCAGGTTTTCCCCTTGTGCCTCAGGTCCTAGTACTGCTGACTTTGGAGGAGTTAAATAGCTTGGAACTGTGACCTGGTGAGCTTTTGACTAAGCAGGTGCTCACAGATGTGGCCAGTTGTCATCGCTTATTTCTGAAGAGGTGGACTCAGTTTGTCTCTCAGTATTGTCATAACACTATAAGAAAATGGTCCCGTTGCCATTCAGTGCAGCTTGATCAAATCTTGTCAGGGGTATAGCCCTCTGTCCTTGCGTGGTAAGGGCCTGGTCACTTGTAAACGTGACTGAAGCCTGGAACAACTTGTCTCTCCAGTGGGGCTGAGAATGTGTAAAGATGGAGAGGACAGGACTCCAACTTTATTTTGACACATTTCCCTGTGGCGTTTGTAATTCAGCAGTAGTCACAGTAAAGGGTATATCTCTGATCCTTTACATTTGAGTACATTTACGCTCTTTTCTTTGTGCTTCCTTCATGAGCAAAATCGAATGACTAGCAAGGCCTGTCTCCTGCACTGTAATTTGAAGTAAGGTGTCTGATGTCATTTTTTCATTGTCTACATAGATAGGCAAGCATGTACTTTGAGGCACATGTTCACATTAGGGTCTGACTGGTGGTTCTGTGCTTTCATAATGAATTACAAGGGGAGTCACTCTGGTGGGTAATAGCAATATTTTGGATGCCTGCCATTTCTGTACCATAGCACTGAGCTGAACAAGGAAGCACCTGTAGGCTACTACATGCATTGCACTAATACTCAGCGATAGGTGTCCCCTCGTCATCCTTCCATTAACAAGACTCCAAAGATGTGATTCTGCATAAGTGGGAGGTCTTCTGAAGTGGCTGTGGTCAAGCTGTGATTTGTAAGGTGGCTGCAAACTAGCATTTCTTCTCCTGGGTCCCAAGAGTCAGATTATAAATAGACAGAGCCAGTGCTTCCCAGAAACACTAAACTTTATCAGGTCAGATATTATCCAATTTTAGAGAGAGTTCTGCATGGATTAAAGTTTGGAAAAGATGATTTCATTAGGGCTTTGAGTTACAAAGTTATTGTATAGATAGCTTTGGGGAATTTTAGAAATACACATTTAGAATGCTGATTGTGACCCCGAGTGAGATTTTCAACATCAGCTGTACATCAAAAGGCCAAGTGAGTCGTAGTCTCTTGTCTGGGACTCAGGTTTGCCTGTGTCTTTAGGAAGGGGCTTTAAATTTGACTAAAGAGAACCAGGAGTCGGTATTTCCTATGTAAAATAGTAAGTAGATAGAGTTTTGGAACTCTGTTTTCAAGTGAGCCTTGTAGAGTCACAGAGCAGGTCGATACTGAGCGTGCATCGTTGGCATGCCTTTCCAAGCCTTACGGCGTTACTAAACTCTACAGTGTAATGACTAGGAGGATTAGGACTGAGCTGTCATCTGCGTGGGGAAAAGAAAAGGAGGCAGACTCCCACCAACGCTTTCACTTAAAAAGCGGTTTGTGCCTGGCACTTGGGTGGTATGGGGAATTCGTTTCATTTCTTTAATTTACTAGTACTTTTCTGATCAAATCTACAGAGACCAGTTATGAATGGCGTTGCCAAATTCTGGTTTGCATTTGAAAATGTGTGTGTGTGTTTGCGTGGGTCTCTATGGTGGCTGTTACATATGAGTGGAAGTCAAAGTAAACTGGAGGTGTTCTCCTCAGCAGCTGTCCACTTTTTTTTGAGATAGAATCTCTCATTGGCTCAGACCTAACCAAATAGGCAAGGTTGGCCCAGGCTGGCTGAACAACCAGCCCCAGGCATCTGCCCATTTTTCCTCCCTAGCATTGGCAGTACAAGTGCAGGCCGCCATACTCAGAAAACTCGGGCCCTCATGCTTCGAAAGCAAACATTCTGTGCCTGTTACCTTCTTTAAATACTTTAAAAATCATTTAAACTAGATTACCTAAATTAGCATTATTTTTCACTAGAACCATAGGGAAGGAAGGGTAGGGGAGAAACTGACATTAATTTTAGATTTTATTTTTAAAAGTTAAATCATAAAACATTATAAAGTGTCTTTAGAAATTGTTATAAAATTATACTGGTCAAAAATAAAACTAATAGCTATTTTCATCATCTAATTATATATCTAATTACTATATTATATATGTAACATATATATATATATATAAATAATTTGGGAAAGGCAAGTCTTTTTTTAAATGTTTCCTCATGTTTTTAATTCCTATACCATGATTAAAGAATTAAAAACCTTTTCTTTGTTGTACTGATGAAAATCATTACTATTTTCCTACCCAAACAGATATTGACATACAGATATATTTATAAGTAGAAACCCAGAGAGACTCTTTTCTCTGATTTCTTTTCAGTCCCCAATTTGGTCTGGCTTTACACGGACTATCTGGCTTTGTAGCCCAGGCTGGTGGATTCTCTTGTGATCTCATTCTTCCTCAGCCTATTGTGCTGGGGTTTCAATTGTGCACCACCATGGTGAGCTACAGAACATTTTTAAATCACATTCAATCATGTAAGCATTAGAGCAGCAAAAGAAACAGAGGTTTTGTTGCAAAACTCATGGTCTTGAACCTATCTCTTTAAATGGAGTAGCAAAGGTATTCTAAGAAGTGTTTGCATTGAGCCTTTGACCATTCTAGACCTCAGGAAGGACACACCGTTTTGTTAGTTAAAAAACACTATACAAATGTTGAGGATGTTTGTGTGCTATTAGGAGATTGAAAGCATTTGTCATCCTCTGATAAGAACAAAACCAGGTGCCTCTGCTCTGTGGCTTAGGATGTGGGTTTCTTTGGTTCTGTTAGTCTTAGACACCGAGAAAACAAGTTACATATGCAAATAGCATGGACTGTTTTTAAAGCTCTGTGCCTTAGCAGCATATGTCCTGAGATCTCTTATATAAGTGCTGATAACTCTCTGTATTATATATTCATAAGGATGAATTACTAATACCTTGCACAAACATTTAAAAGTATTACTTTTTTAAAAATATATTTCAAAATCTAATCATTGATAGATTTTTCTTAATTATATACTGTCTTTATATTTGAAATATTTTATAATATCACATATAAACATTAATTTGTGAAATTCAATATATGTTTACCTTTATCCTTGAATGTCTGATGAATCATTTACTCTAAAAGGTCTATTTTAGAACTAGGAATTTACATACTCATGGACAGAATGCTCGGTTATATATAGTGTTCATTAGGAATGGTTCCCACGGATGTAGATCTCTCCTGAGAGACACAGCCAGAATACGGCAAATACATAGGCGAATGCCAGCAGCAAACCACTGAACTGAGAACGGGACCCCCGTTGAAGGAATCAGAGAAAGGACTGGGAGAGCTGAAGGGTCTCGAGACCCCATATGAACAACAATGCCAAGCAACCAGAGCTTCCAGGACTAAGCCACTACCCAAAGACTATACATGGACTGACCCTGGGCTCCAACCTCATAGGTAGCAATGAATAGCCTAGTAAGAGCACCAGTGGAAGGGGAAGCCCTTGGTCCTGCCAAGACTGAACCCCAGTGAGCATGATTGTTGGGGAGGGGTGGTAAGGGGGAGGATGGGGAGGGGAACACCCATATAGAATGGGAGGGGGAGGGGCTGGGAGATGTTGGCCTGGAAACCAGGAAAGGGAATAACAATTGAAATGTAAATAAGAAATACCCAATTGAATAAAGATGGAGGGAAAAAAAGAAAATAAAAAAAATATTCAATAAAAAGAAAGAAAAAAGAAAAAAAGAAAAAAAAGGAATGGTTCCTAACAGCCACCATTAGGCTCCTTGCTGTAAGCCTCAGGGTTCTTTCCTGAGCACTGTGACATAAAATCTCACTCTTCTTCTTTTATGAACATAGTGGAGCATGTGTCTTTGTTATATGTTGGAGCATCTTTTGGGTATATGCCCAAGAGAGGTATAGCTGGGTCCTTAGTTAATACTATGTCCAATTTTCTGAGGAACCTCCAGACTGATTTCCAGAGTGGTTGTACCCAGCATTTGTTCTCACCTGAGTTTTTGATCTTAGCCATTCTGACTGGTGTGAGGTGGAATCTAAGGGTTGTTTTGATTTGCATTTCCCTTATGACTAAAGATGTTGAACATTTCTTTAGGTGCTTCTTAGCCATTTGACATTCCTCAGCTGTGAATTCTTTGTTTAGCTCTGAACCCCATTTTTTAATAGGGTTATCTGTCTCCCTGCAGTCTAACTTCGTGAGTTCTTTGTATATTTTGGATATAAGTCCTCTATCTGTTGTAGGATTGGTAAAGATCTTTTCCCAATCTGTTGGTTGCTATTTTGTCCTAACAATAGTGTCCTTTGCCTTACAGAAGCTTTGCGGTTTTATGAGATCCCATTTGTCGATTCTTGATCTTAGAGCATAAGCCATTGGTGTTTTGTTCAGGAAATTTTCTCCAGTGCCCATGTGTTTGAGATTCTTCCCCACTTTTTCTTCTATTAGTTTGAGTGTATCTGGTTTGATGTGGAGGTCCTTGATCCACTTGAACTTAAGCTTTGTACAGGGTGATAAGCATGGATTGATCTGCATTCTTCTACATGTTTACCTCCAGTTGAACCAGCACCATTTGCTGAAAATGCTATCTTTTTTCCATTGGATGGTTTTGGCTCTGATATCCATAGATAGAGTCATGCCATAAAGATGTACTAATAAGTAAAATTCAGAAGAGGAAATCTGGATTTGGGATTTGCATGTGTTCTTTTTGTTATGCTAACCTGGAAATTGGATAAGAAAGTCTGCCATGCTTCAGGGACATGTGGTGTGGCAGAAGCTAGGGGACCACTTATCCATAGAAATGTGCATTTATGTAACAGAGAAGTTAGCTGAAACCTGAATCACTTGGAGTGAGTTATTTCCAGAAAAGAAGGAAACAACCACAGAATGTGAGATGCTGCTCTTGTGAAGATAAAAGGAAACCAATAGAAGGTGGTGTCCTAGAAGCCACCAGAAGTATTTGATGTTGAAGGCTGGACCAATCGCTCAATCATTAAAGGCTCTGAGTTTGCTCTCCAGAACCCATTTTTAAAATGATGGATCAAACTTGTATGGTAGCACTGGAAAGCAAGAAAGAGAGAGCTTCTTGGGGCTTTCTGGCCAGTTCCAGGCCAATGAGCAGCTCTGAATCAAAGAAAGGTTGACAAACCCAGTAGAATAAAGCCTGAGGCTGTCCTCTGCCCCATGCAGGCACTGGTGAGTACACTGGCGGCCACACACAACTGTACCTGTTTTTAGAAACCTCATTGTTCCCAGAGGAAAACCAACACTATCAACCACCCAAACCCCACCAGAGCTCCCAGGGACTAAACCACCAACCAATGAGTACACATGGAGGGACTCATGGCTCTAGTTACATGTGTGGCAGAGAGTGGCATTGTCCAGCATCAATGGGAGGAAAAGTTCTTGATCCTGTGAAGTCTCATTTCTCCAATGTAGGGGAATGCCAGGGTTTGAGGTTGGAGTGGGAATGCCTAATGAGTGCAGGAGCTGTGAAATCAGCACCATGCAGGTCAATTATGTGAAATCAGGACTGTGCACATCAGCTGTCCATGCTAAAGTGCCTCACAGCCGAGCTCAGTGCTGTGGTGACATCCCACAGACTCTAGAGTGGACAGTGGTTCTCTCTCATACCATCGAGGAAGATTGTAGCCTCCTGTATTTTAGCCAGTTTAATGTATTTACTCTTCCAGATAAATTTCCTAATTTATGCTGAGTGTCTTGAATTTCTGAATAGGGAAACGGAGCTGATGCCTTTGCTACAACCAAAGATTTACCTCATCTTTGTACATGGAAGTATAGTATGGTTTTCCATTTCTGATATTTTTTAGAATATATGTTTATATCAGAGAAGTTTCTTAAACAGGTTGCACATTTTTTAGTTTCTGTGGTAAATTAGTATATTCTCTTATGGAATTTGTTATTGTCAGTGGTGATAAATATGAAAGTTATAATTTTTGGTTATTCCTGTATGTGGCCTCCTTCCTTGGTTCTTAAGCACTACTTGTGATACTTGTTGATGCAATCATTATTTCTTTCTTAGGGGTGAAAAGTTTATCCTATACACATGTTGACAGGTTTTTCTTCTGACATGTTTTTCATCCTTGGTACCTTCACTAAGGAGGACCTCTGTTTACACTGCCGGTAAGGTTCTTAATTAGTAGTGTCTTGTTCCTCACCTCAGTAGAAATGTTCCTATGTTTTACTGAGTCCTGTATTAGCTGGTGCATCTCATTACAGAGAAGGTTCAAAGAAAGAATCCAGGGACAGAGAAGTGACTCTCAATCAATAGATAGACATGGTGCTGGGAGTAGCTGGGAGTCCTACATTGTGATTCACAAACTGGAGGGGGGAGAGGGAGGGGGAGAGGGAGACATAGAGACACAGAGAGGGAAAGAGAGAGACCGACAGACAGAGACAGACAGACAGACACTGAGCCTGGCCTCCACTTTTGAAACCTCAAAGGCCACTCCGGTGTCATACTTTCCCCAACCTACTCATCAAGGCCACATCTCCTCAGCCTAAGTTTCTCATTTAGTGTCATTTCCTGATGACTAAGCATTCAAATATATGAGCTTATCGGGTCATTCTTATTCCAACCACCACAGTTAGTAAAGTGCTTACTGCCACAACACTGCATCTGTGTTTGATCCTCAGCACCCATGTAAATGCAGAGCTGGGTCTCCACATTAAATCCTAACTGTGTTGCTACAGTGGTGACAGAAGGAGCTCTTGGCCAGCCAGTCTAGCAGACTTGGCAGCCTCCAGTTTCCATTAGACTCTCCATCTTAAAATGAAGCGGAGGGTGCCAGAAGAAGATACTCTGTCTACTTCTGACTACATCGTCCATAGGTGTCCTACTCTGTGGAATGAGGACTGAATGGTTTTGATCTACATTTTGGATGTATGTTGAAATGATGTGAACAAACCCATGTACTCACTAAACCACTTTTATTTTCTTTCTTAGCACCAAGGTCATGTTCCCAGATTCCAATAATTTTTTGATGAGTGCTATAATTGAGTTCTGTCCAATGTCAGCAGAAGTGACTTCTACCCACACAGCATCATTTGCATTATCTTATCATTTGTGTTCCGGGTGCCAGCCTTCAAAGTGCTGACTGTGGTGTTCTGGAGTCCCTAAGTTAATATATCCATCAGAATGCCTTCCCTGCCCTCCTCTCCTTCCAAGTATGGCTAGAAAGCAGTCTTTTTACACACACACACACACACACACACACATCCATTCATATACCCATCGATCCATCTATCTATCTTATTCACTTTATGTCCCAGTCACTGCCCCCTCCCCCCAGGGCTAGAAAGCAATCTTAAAATCTGGGATTAATTATATTTGCTCTTAGCAAGAAGATACTGATCAGTGCTTACTTGGCTGTTTCTGAAGTTTAGAGCCTTTGTTATTAGTATTATTTCTTTTACTTCATATGCCATAGAGAAAGTTTATTCTGTTGTTTAGAAGTTATGTGATTCTTACAAGAAAATCTAGGCTTACTTATTTAATAAATACTGTTGTGCACCCATTAATAAAAAGTGCCTTGGAAATAGTGGCAGAAAGACCTGTGTTCATCTTTTAGCTCTTCTTGGGCAAATTATCTTGACAGTCACTTACACTTCCCTGAGGTTTTATTGTCACATCTGAGAAAGGAATCTGCAGAATAGGCAGCAGTGTGAGTCAAACCGCGCTGGCTTAATGTCTTAATATGTGAAATGTCATCACTAGCATTCAAATGTACAATCAAGGCAGAAAAACAAGGAAAATAAAATAAAGAAATGAGACTAGCATCTGCTGGTTGCCATGTGTGAAATTACAGTAAAAAGAAAATTTCTCACACTGACTGCTTCAGAAATAACATTCGATGTTTCTATGCAGTGGAATTTGATATAATCATTAGAAAACCACCTCATCTTCTGAGATTTTTGTATTGCCTCCTCTGATTCTTTTGACCAGTATACAGTGATTATTTGACTTGTTTTTGAATTTAATCTTATAGTTAAGTTATAGATCATTTTTAATTTCAAGGATCTCTGGGTTGGGGGACCCTGTAAACTTTAAAGAGCTATTTGTGGTTTGGGCTCACACATAGCAATTTCACTTCAGTAGTTTCTTCATCAAAGCTGACATGTAAGCTATTAATATGCATGTTTTTATATTAACTGTTATTACAAACCCATGTCTACATGAAGTATTGTGGTTACCTTGTGGGCGTGAAACACATTGTTAAGCTCAGTCCTACATAAGAGATATAATTAGAGAAAATATCTTCTTGATTTACTGTAACTTTGTGAATCACATTAAAATCAGAAAAAAACTTAAGGAATAAATGTTACTTATTTTAATGTATGTACAAGAAAGAAGTTAAAATGTTTTCAGTGTGCTATGGCTCAGGATTCTTGGGTGTGGCTAAGGAAATGAATGTTCTCTCAGGAGGAAAAGCCTACGTGGTGCTGTGGACATGATAGTCCTGGCATTGAGATGCTAACCTGGGGCTACTGCTTCTGCTCACCTCCCTTTGTATGCATGCATATATTTCTATGTGCACTTCCCTCTTCCTATAATGCGTGTCCCCAGTAAGGAATCATTTTCCAGTTCAAAGGGGTAAGAGGTACTCATAAATTACCTGAGATGATAAGTATCTATACAGAAAATGCAGAGGTAGTACAGACATATGCACATCATCCCTGAACTGTAGAGATACACCCTTAGAAAGCAGGAGTCAACCCATGGGGAATCCTTTTGGGGAGAGAACTGAACTCACAGAAGTGCAGAAAATCCTGAGAGCTCAGGGAAGACCGAACTTCTACCCACTTCTGCTCACATTCCTGGCCCAAGAGGAGCCTGCGTAGTGCCTCTGGATACAGGAATATAGGAGCAGTCAGCTGAAGGAACCTGCTGGTTTCTACCTGCACCCTGAACTGAACTGAACCAGTCCCACAGTTCCCTGCACCCAGTTCCCCTGGGGGAGAGTGCTGGACCCTTAGAATTGCGGACAATCCCGAGAACTAAAAGAAGACAACACTTTCTACCCACATAAGTGACCCAAGAGGAAACCACCTAGTGCTATCTGTGCCCTCTGGGCACAGGTTCCTAGGAACAGTCAGGGGCAGGACCCTTCCGTTTTCTGCCTGAACCTAGAGCTGAAAGATAGTTGCCAGGAGCGCCTACATACCTGACAGCAGAGATAAGACCAACTCTTCTGCACCAAGCAACCCACACCTGGAGGCTTCAGGTCACACAGACCCAGGAGCAGCTCTCTGTTCCCAGATCCGGCTGAAAGAAGACAGGTCTATAGGAGTGCTGACACACAGGACTACAGGAGGGTCAAGCCACTGTCAGAGACAGCAAGACAAGCTAACACCAGAGACAACCTGATGGATAGAGGCAAGGGCAGGAACCTACGCAACAGAAACCTAGACTATTTGGCATCATCAGAGCCCAGTTCTCCCACCAAAGCAAATACTGAATATCCAAACACACTGGAAAAGCAAGATTTAGATTTTAAATCACATCTTATGATGGTGATAAAGGACTTTAAGAAGGACATGAATAACTCCCTTAAAGAAATATAGGACAACACAAGTAAACAAGTGAAAGCCCTTTAAGAGGAAACACAAAAAACCCTTAAAGAATTACAGGAAAACACAACCAAACAGGTGGAGGAATTGAAAAAAAAATCAAGAATTTAAAAATGGAAATAGAAAAGTAATAAAGAAAGCACAAAGGGAGACAACACTGGACGTAGACAACCTAGGGAAGAGATCAGGAATCATAGCTGCAAGCATCACCAACAGAATAAGGAGATAGGAGAGAGAATCTGGGGCAGAAGATACCATAGAAAACATTGACACAACCTTCAAAGATAATGTAAAATGCAAAAAGCTCCTAGCTCAAAATATCCAGGAAATCCAGGACACAATGAGAATATCAAACTTACAGACAATAGAAGAGATTATAGAAGAGATTATAGAAGAGATTGAAGTGCCTTCAAAAAAAGGAGAGAGCGTATATCAGCAGGTTGACAGCACACCTAAAAGTTCTACATCAAAAAGAAACAAATACACCCAAGAGGAGTAGAAGGCAAGAAATAATCAAACTCAGGACTGAAATGAACCAAGTAGAAACCAAAAGGACTATACAAAGAATCCACAAAACCAAGAGCTGTTTCTTTGAGAAGATCAGCAAGATAGATAAATCCTTAGCCAGACTAATCTATACAAATTAACAAAATCAGAAATGATTTTGAGTATCCAAATTAACAAAATCAGAAATGAAAAGGGAGACATAACAACAGAACCTGAGGAAATTCAAAAAGATCATCAGATCCTACTAGAAAAACCTAAGGAGGAAATGGACAATTTTCTAGACAAATATGAGGTACCAAAGTTAAATCAGGCTAAGATAAACCATCTAAACAACCCCTAACTCCTCAAGAAATAGAAGCAGTCATTAGAAGTCTTCCAACAAAAAGAGCCCAGTCCCAGATAGGTTTAGTGCAGAATTCTGTCAGACCTTCTATTCCACAAAATAGAAACAGACAGAGTACTACCCAGTTCCTTCTGTGAAGCCACAATTACACTTATACCTAAACCACACAAAGACTCAACAAAGAAAGAGAACTTCAGACCAATTTCCCTTATGAATATTGACGCAAAAATACTCAATAAAATTCTCACAAATGGAATCCAAGAACACATTAAAACGATCATCCATCATGATCAAGTAGGCTTCATCCCAGGGATGCAGGAATGGCTCAGTATATGGAAATCCTTCAACGTAATCCACTATATAAACAAACAATGAAAAAAAAAAACACATGATCATTTCAATAGTTGCTGAGAAAGCGTTTGACAAAATTCAGTAACCCTTCATGATAAAAGTCCTGGAAAGATCAGGAATTCAAGGCCCATACCCAAACATAGTGAAAGCAATATACAGCAAACCACTAGCTAACATTAAACTAAATGTAGAGAAACTTCAAGCAACTAAAATCAGGGATTAAATAAGGCTGCCCACTCTGTCCATACTTATTCAATATAGTACTTGAAGTCCTAGCCAGAGCAATCAGACAACAAAAGGAGGTCAAAGGGATACAGATTGGAAAGGAAGATGTCAAAATATCACTATTTCCAGATGATAGTATACTTAAGTGACCCGAAAAGTTCCACCAGAGAACTATTAAGCCTGATAAACAACTTTAGCAAAGTGGCTGTTTATAAAATTAACTCAAACAGACTGAGAAAGAAATTAGGGAAATGCCACCCTTCACGATAGCTCCAAATAACATAAAATACCTCAGTGTGATTCTAACCAAGCAAGTGAAAGATCTGTATGACAACTTCAAGTCTCTGAAGAAAGAAATAGAAGAAGATCTTAGAAGATGGAAAGACCTCCCATGCTCATGGATTGGCAGGATTAATATAGTAAAAACGGCCATTTTGCCAATAGCAATCTACAGATTCAATGCAATCCCCATCAAAATTCCAACTCAATTCTTCATAGAGATAGAAAGCAATTTGCAAATTCATTTGGAATAAGAAATAACACAGGATAGCGAAAACTATCCTCAACAATAAAAGAATTTCTGGGGGAATCATCATCCCTGACCTCAAGCAGTATTACAGAGCAATAGTGATAAAAACTGTATGGTATTGGTACAGAGACAGACAGATAGACCAGTGTGATAGAATTGAAGACCCAGAAATGAACCAACACACCTATTGTCACTTGATCTTTGACAAAGGAACTAAAACCATCTAATAGAAGAAAGATAGCAATTTCAACAAATGGTGCTGGTTCAACTGGAGATCAGCATGTAGAAGAATACAAATCGATCCATTCTTACCACCCTGTACAAAAGACTCAAGTCTAAGTGGATCAAGGACCTCCACATCAAAGCAGATGCACTCAAACTAATAGAAGAAAAAGTAGGGAAGAGTCTCAATCACATGGGCACTGGGGAAGATTTCCTGAACAAATCTCCAATGGCTTATGCTCTAAGATCAATTATCAATAAATGGGATCTCATAAAACTGCAAAGCTTCTGTAAGGTAAAGGACACTGTCATTAGGACAAAATAGCAACCAACAGATTGGGAAAAGATCTTTACCAATCCTACATCTCATAGAGAGCTAATATCCAAAATATACAAAGAACTCAAGAAGTTATACTCCAGAGAGCCAAATAACATTATTAAAAATGGGGTACAGAGCTAAACAAAGAATTCTCGCCTTAGGACTATAGAATGGCTGAGAAGCACTTGAAGAAATGTTCAACATCCTCAGTTATCAGGGAAACGCAAATCAACACAACCCTTAGATTCCACCTCACACCAGTCAGAATGGCTAAGATCAAAAACTCAGGTGAGAACAAATGCTGGGTAGGATATGGAGAAAGAGGAACACTCCTCCATTGTTGGTGGGATTGCAAACTGGTAAAACCACTCTGGAAATCAGTCTGGAGGTTCCTCAGAAAATTAAACATTGCACTACCTGAGGACCCAAAAGATGCTCCAACATACAGCAAAGACACATGCCCCACTATGTTCATAGCAGCCTTATTTATAGTAGCCAGAAGCTGGAAAGAACCCAGATGCTCTTCAACAGAGGAATGGATACAGAAAATGTGGTACATCTACACAATGGAATATTACTCAGCTATCAAAAACAATGACTTAATGAAATTCATAGGCAAATGGATTGATCTAGAAAATATCATCCTGAGTAAGGTAACCCAATCACAGAGAAACATACATAGTATGCACTTACGATAAGTGGATATTAGCCCAAACACTTGAATATCCGAAGTTACAATCCACAGACCACATGAAGCTCAAGAAGGACAAGCAAAGTGTAGATGCTCCAGTCCTTCTTAAAAGGGGGAACAAAAATAATTATAGGAAGGGATATGGAGGCAAAGTTCGTTGCAGAGATTGAAGGATCGGCCAGTCAGAGCCTGCCCCACATGGGTATACAGTCCATATACAGCCCCCAAAAACTAGATACGTTTGATGAAGCTAAGAAATGCATGCTTACAGGAGCCACATATTTCCTGAGAGGCACAGCCAGAGCATGTCAAATGGCAAATGCTAGCAGCAAGCCATTGAACTGAGAATGGGATCCCCTTTGGATGAATTAGAGAAAGGATTGAAAGAGCTGAAGAGACTTCCAACCCCATAAGACTGACAATGTCAACCAACCAGAGCTTCCAGGGACGAAACCACTACCCAAAGACTGTACAAGGACTGACCCATGACTCCAACTGCATATGTAGCAGAGGATGACCTTGTTGGGCACCAATGGAAAGAGAAGCCCTTGGTCCTGCCAAGGTTGGACACCCCCCCCCAGTGTAGGGGAATGTCATGTGGGGGGGCAAGAAGGGTTGGTGTTTGGGGAGGGGAACACCATTATAGAAGAAGAGGAGGGGGATGGAATAGGGAGCTTTTGTCTGGGAAATCAGGAAAGGGAATAACATTTCAAATGTAAATTAAAAACATCGAATAAACAAAAAAGAGAGAAGGCATCAACTTGTATATTAAACCAGTGAATTATACATGAAAATCTGCTCAAAAAAATTAAAAGGTCAGCCTCCTTAGGACACAGTTAATATACAGAGCCGGTTCTCTCTGTAAGGCTGAAACTCTCATGCAGTGCCGGAAGGCAAGTCAGGTAGCAAGCGTTCCCTCTAGAAAGGATCCAGTCCTTATTTGCAATCATATTTTGTATATAGAGAATGGTGAAATCTTGTACATTGAAAATGCTTTAAACAGTGCTAGACCTGACCAAAAATATCATCATCACAAGTTACAAAGTTAATGTAAATTTGTAGGTTGTAAATTACAGTCTTCCTGTAAGTCAGAACCTTAGAATTTATAACACCTACTGGAAACATCAAAGCCTATGACTTTTGAGAGAAAATGCTTCTTAAATTTATTGTCAGTTATTTCCAATTTGACTTATATTTTTAACAATAAAATTAAAACTGCAGTTGTGTTAATAAAGAAATTAACATCTCTGTTCTATAAAACATAGTCAAAAATGTAGAAGGAATGTCAAAAGAGAACCAGGTAGATGGCTGAGTGAAGGGAGCAAAGCCTCATAAACCAAGGTCCATGCCCAGAACACTTGGTAGAATGAGAAGGCTCTTCAAGTTGTCTCCGACTTCCACATGTGCGCCATGCACACACACAACACATGCACACGCATACGCACATACACACACGGTAGGGGGTCATGGAGTGGGAAGAAAAGACAAACTTGCAAGCTTCTCGGTATCTAGTTTCAAGATTTACAAAGTAAAATGATACTGGGTCAATACAGTGCAGGACTGCAAGCAGGATAAATAGGTCGGTCAGTGTTAGGAACAGCTTCCCGAGACAGACCCACACGTGCAGGCACGCCCTCTCTGCAAATGCACCAAGGTGGTTGCGTGATGGAGAGATATCTTAGTAACAGATGTGCATTTGCAGTGCCTGTGTCTGACAGGAGTGAAAGTGTAGGGTGTGTGTGTGTGTGTGTGTGTGTGTGTGTGTGTGTGAGTTTGTGTGTCTCTCTGTGTATATATGTGTCTATGTGCACATGCCCACAGAAGAATAAAATATAAAGCTTCAACCCCTACTCCTCCATCAAAAAAAGGTAAATCAAGAAATACTTGGCAAAAGATATGAACTAACACTTTATGGAGGAAGGCACACAAAATGCCAATAAGCACGTGGAAATATAGTGAACCTTTTAATATTTGAAATATGAATTATAGTAAGGTGTCCTGATGCTCACTCAGCAGTAACTTCCTGCTTTGTGGTGATCCTTTCTGGTTCTGTCTGCGTTTTCTGTGGCCCCCTTCTCTGTCTTGTTGTTCCCTCCACTTAGTCCCCCTCCCCCCCATCTTTTATTCCTATGGTGTTTGATAATATGGGCCTCTTGCTTGACTGTCCAGAACTGTGTTCTCCTTTGTGGCCTCACTCCCACCTACTCCTCTTCCTGTTCCTTGGCAGTTGTCTAAGTGTATAAATTCAGTTAGGTCATAGTTGTAGAGCTGAGCTTTCATTCTCATATTCCAGTATTTTCTGGCTGGAGTAAGTAATTATGTATCTTCAGGTTAGAGTCATCCTACATCCTGAAAAATGAGATAATTCAGATAAGGGGTTAGTTTCTTTCTTCCTCTACTTGGTGACAAAAGCCTAGAAGTGTGAAAGACACAAAGAAGTGCTTGATACATGTGTGTTGAATGAATGTGCTGTGTTTGTCCATTGGTAAGTGTAGGGGGCTGTTTGGAGGATCCCCTTGGCTACCCTAATCGACAGATGTTTAGGACCCTTAGGGGAAATGACCATAGCACATACATATAATCTTCACATATGCTTCAATATACTTGAGATAATCTCTTGAATTTTTACAATTTTTAATATGCTATAATGCTACATTAATATGTTGTATTAGTACTTATATTATTTAGGGAATAATGAGTAGGAAATTTAAATTATCTGTACACAGTCAGTACAATTTCGATTTTTCTTTTTCTTTGTTTTAAAATATTGTAGCTAGAATCTTGTGAGTCCACAGCTGCGGAGTCTGGCGGTAACAAGGGCCTACGTGTTATGCTTTAGGATGCCCTGACTGTGACTTGTAAGAAAACGCAGATATATCGTGTTCAGAATCCAATATTTACAAATGGGTACTGTCAGGGGATCCTGTGCTCTTGTTCCATTTAGAGATGGAGATGACCTAATTTGTGGAATGTCTTTGCAAACACCAGCCAGCAGATTAATCATCCACACAATGTATAAAGGAAATCAGGTTCAATGTGAAATAGTAGCCAGTGTTGGTTCACACTTCAAGATTGTGACCTCGGGTAGTTTATTTCAGGTATGTGTAAGCACATCATAGTTTAGTTTAAAAAAAAAGTTCCTGCTGATAATTAACTCAGTCCCAGGCACATGATAAGGTTTAAAGCATGATTGCATCAAAACTCTCGTTACGTACATGTCTTTTTCTGTAAATGCAAGTTATATGACTGAGAAACAGTGTTCAAGCTAAGGGTCTGGAGGATGACTAAGGTAAATGAGTTTGAGGGAATAAATGTACCCTGGCCATAGAGATAGCACAGATGTCACCAGGGCATTGACCATATCCATCCCTGGCCTTCTGGGAGGGAAACACGTTATACATTTCTTTCTTAGAGACAACATTCTGTGTTTAATATTTCTGATCCCCAGTGGTTACCTATGAGCACAAGTACCACAAGTACCTCATGCCCTCTATACTTAATGGTCCTCTCTTCAGTGTCTTACTTTGACATGTAACATTACATTGTTCTCTCCCTCCCTCCCTCCCTCCCTCTCTCCCTTCCTCCCTCCCTCCCTCTCTCCTTCCCTCCCTCCCTCCCTGTGTGTCTGTGTATGTGTGTGTGTTTGTTTCTATGTATATATCTTGTACACACTGTATAATACCTTAGCGTGTCACTTATCCCATCTGTAAAATGACAGTCTCCATACTTACTTCATAGTATTGTAGTGGGATTAAATGATGTAATAATGTTAGGCTCCTATGAAGAGGGTCAGGCACAGAGACTCTTCCTCATCCCTATTCTTTTTGTCATTGCTAGTATTGGTTTGGGGAGGGAAATAAACCAGACACAGGGTTTGAGAATCATTATCTTTTTGTCAGAGTATGCTTAAGACAAGCCTTTTTCTTTTCTCTCCATACCATACCCTTCTAAATTAGGAGTTCAGTTCTCCATGTGTGCATTGTGGAGCACTGGGGTTATCTTTCAGAGCCCTTGATATGCAGAGGGAAAAGTCCCCCAGCAAAACTTTGCTCTAAGCCTGTTTTGCCATAGTTTCTGTCTTCTGTAACTGCTGTGCATTTTATTCTAAGTCACTGGTTCCTTCCTTAGAGGGCACGCAATCCACCCTAACATCTCTGATGCTGTCATTCATATCTTTTGGGGGAGCCTTTAAGTATCAATCTCAGAACATCCTATAAATCTTCTTTAGGAAATTCCTTCTGAAGGTTTGCTGAAAAGTAGTTACTGTGAGCTGTGTGTGCAGCAGCCGTTTGCCTAACTTAAAAAAAATTCACCGTTTTAATTTGTTTTAAAAATATCCACTGGCACCAGTTCTCATTACAGATGTGTGGTTGTAACATTTCATTTTTAAAATGTGTATCCATCTTTTTTCAGTTCCAAAGGAGTCCAAAGAAACCATCTCAAACCTTAAAAATAACCACTAAACCTACAGTGTTTTGGGTTTTTAAAAATTCTCGAGGGAGGACATTTTTTATCTTGGACCGAAGCTTCATGCAGGGTGGCCCATTTAAAAGAGGCCCTGTGCATAGCCACATTATTAACTGGGAACGTTTTAAATGGGCCACCCTGTAAATCAGGGCTCTTTCCAGTGAGTATTTGCTCCCTCGTACACTTGAGAGTGTAGTGCCCATGTTCAGTCACTGTGCTTGATATCCGTCTAACAGAAATGTGCACATCCAGGTGACATGATATGACACGCATCTAAATCCATAGAGCAGAAGCTTGCAAATTTATACTGTAAGATGTTGTGTTTCCAAGATATTCTGCAAATTCCAGACAACATTATGCAGATCTCATTTTTGAAAACATTTTTAAGGGATGAAACACAAATAAACTAGAAATGACTTTTGATTTAAACAGTAATACTGCTTTGAATTTTCTTATGCTAGAAATCTTTTAAATCATTCATCCCTGCTTTAAAATACTGTAAAGCACATAGTACTTGGTATTTTTAAACTAAAGATTCCCAACATGTTATTCCTTTGAATTATATATGCACACACGCACACCAGAATGAGATCTTTGTTGAGCAGTAATCTATGTAATTCAAGTTTTGTTGAAAACCCAACCAAATTTATAAGGCAAGAGTATAAATGGATGTCTGTATACTATATGTTGTCCCAAGTTCTCCCAAATCACAAATCAAAACAGAAAGAGAAGCAAGAGAATGGATAACTGGCACTAAATGTAAAAATTGCCTCTCCGTGCCATACACAGTCTGCTCTGCAGACGCTGGGTTAAGTGATTTGAGACCCTTAGCATTCATTCCTTCCAGTAAAACTCCCATTGCCCAAAGCAGTGCTGTATCCCACCGACAGGAAAACAACTGCAGGCCTGGGGATGTTCTGCCATTTGTTTCAAGACAAATGGGGATCTTTCCCCTAGGATCTATATGGTGGCATGAGATAAAGTATTTTGATCACGCTGTGCGTTTTGAAGTTGCTGTGTTTGTGGAATTCAGAGTCAAGATCTGCTTCCATTTACTGCACTCAACTGATGCTCTTCAGCCCGTATGTATGTGTGGCTGTCACACATAGCTCTGCAGTGAGACCTCCTAACTCCAGCTGTAGATGTCAGTAGGACCTGACTCTCCTCATCCTTCCCTGTGCTTCTCCAACCTTCCTAAAGGGCTGGTTTGTTGTGTGTTTGTTTTGACTTCTCTATGGGTCTAATTGTTGCTGAGAGCAAATATTTATTTGGTTGGTTGGTTGTTTAGTCTTAGAACCATTTTAGGCCATTACAATTTGAGGATGATGGTTAAAAACTTGCTTTAGAACCAGCCATCATATTTTAATTCTATATGTTATAGAAAATAGAGCCTAAAGGGCAGATTAGAAATGATTCCTGGTAATGGGAATTGGGATCCCAAGAAGGGTTAGTAAGCAAGATGTCATAGTGGTTGGGATGGCCTAGATCGATCATTTTCCTCTAGAGGAGCAGAAACAAATTTCAAGTTTAAAAGTAAAGCAGGCTTCCCCCCCACACACACACTTCTTCTTTTCCTTTTCTTTTCTCTTTTTCTCTCTCTCTCTCTCTCTCTCTCTCTCTCTCTCTCTCTCTCTCTCTCTCTCTCTCTCTGTCTCTCTCACATCTGGTAAACTCACATTTTCAAGTTCTCTTAAAACATAGTACAAATAATTTGACTGTTTCCCTAGTCATAGGGTTCTGCATTCTATAAAAAGTTTGTCAATGATTCCTGAACAAAATATCAAAAAGGCCATGTCACAGCTTTTATAGCCGTCGTGGTCTCATCTCCCCTTACTTTTTACACAGTGTCTTGAGCAAGCCACATCTCGTTTATTCTTCCACCACTTCCATCCATAATTGAGTGAGGCTGTGCTACAAGCCTCCTGCTGACCACTGCATGACCATGTGAAAGCATCACTAACAAACACAGTCCATCTCCTCACAGTTTCTGTGTGCAGTGGGTGCACCAGTATCACACACAGGTGGAAGCTAGGTAAGGACATGTCTGTGGCACTCTTCAACTTATGTTTCTAAGGTGGTTTCTCTGCTACTGCCTGCCAGGGAGCCTCTGAGATCCAACATTAGGGTTGACAGGCACTCAGGACGACGGCCAGCTTTTGGATGGGTCAGAGTTTTAGAACTTAGAGTCCTGTGCCTTCAGAGCGTGTCCTCTTACCTGCTGAGTCTCCACAGGCTGGTCTTTTATTTCTTAATGTGAAACTTAATCTCAAAAAAGAAAACAAGGGTGACATGGATCTAAATGAACTTCTCATTTGCCTGTGTTCCCTCTGTTTGGAAAGGAGAGGTCATTGCTGGACTTATTCAGGACCAACTAGCCTTCGTGCCCCATGGTACATTTTGGATATTGAAGATCCAGGACCTAGTTACTGAGACCACTCATGTCTTCATCCAGAATGTTTCCATTTTACCCCAAGACAAGCTGGGTAAATAGGCCTTTTGTCTTTCCTCCACCTATTAGCACACATGTTTTGGGGCCATAAAAAGAGACTTAGTTCATAGCTGTATCATGCATAGAAAGAAACTTGGAGTAATTTTAGCCTGATAAACTATGTGTAACCCACGGCACATTTTACTTTGGACTTAGTCATTTGATAATTAAATAATGACCTGTTATTTGAGTCCTATAGTGTTAGACTACTCTGATCTGTTTCTATAGTGTTTCCTAGGGCTTCTTTAGCAAACTTTCAAAAATGTGAGACTTGTAATTTATTCTCCACAGTCTGAAGGGTTAGATGTCAGCCAGTGTGGTGACACATGTCTGTCTCCTGGCACCCTGACTGAGAAGCATTAGGTTCAGGAATTCACTGTCATGCTTGACTGGCCGTATAGCAACTTCTAGGCCAGCCTTAGCTACATGAGTTTTTGTCTTAAAAAGGTAAAAATAAATGTGCGTAGACCCTTTGAGGCAGAAGCTGATGTTCTTCCTGTGCCTCTCTGACTGAGATCCTTACATCCCTTGGCTTCCAGCAGTTTGACAACAGTCACTTGGCTTTCCCCTAAGTGCTCACGTCACTTTCCATCCATGCGTCGCTTGTATATTTCCCCTTTTAACCAGGGCACTTACTATACCGAATTAGAACCTACTTTAATGTCATTGTTTAAATGTATTTCCTTTGTAAAGATCCTATGTCTAGGATGGTCATATTCTAATGTGTCTTAATTTGGCTTTTATTCCCATGATAAACACCTTGACAATAAATAACTTGGGGAGGAAACTTGTTAATCACCTTATAGCTTTACTGTCCATTATGAAGGGAGGTCAGGACAGGAACTTGAGGCAGGAACTGAAGTAGATGTCATGGAGAAATGCTGTTTCATGGCTTGCTCAGTTTGCTTTCTAATAGCACCCAGAACCACTTGCCCAGTGGTGACCCTTCCCACAGTGAACTGGGCCCTTTCCCATCAACTGAGAAAGTTCACAGGCTTGCCAACCAGCGTCAGCTGTTTTCTCAGCTGAGGCTCCTTCTAAAAGACTCTAACTTGTGTCAAATTAACGCAGAACTATCCAGCATAGCTACATCTTTTTGCCCAACCTTTTTGCCCAAGACACTTTTTGTTCTTTACAGTTTTATATTCTTGGGGGACTTAAAAGAAGAGTAGTAATTCATGATCTCTCCCAGTTCCTATTTGGGTTTCAGAGTCTGTTCTCGGGGCTGAAGCAGACCAGACTGCATTGCAGCTTTAGTGCTATGGTGGGCTGTGTGTTTGTAACAGAATTAATGTCCCTATTCCAGAAGAGTGAATTAATAGATGGCCCCTGAATTGTAACAACAGCTCCCCCACTCATTAAGATGACCTTTAAATAATGTAATTGTGTATGTTAAAAGTAGATAATTTAAAGCTTATTTGCCTAGAATTTTGTACATTCTGTTGTCTCAACGGTTTATGTTAGACTGAAGCAAGCCTGTGCAAGCCTTGGACTGCCCAGACTGCACAGAGACCGTGGGTTTGGCTTTATTCAGGGTTGCATCACACATTATTGTTAAGATGACTTAAACTAATGAATAGATTTCAGTATATGTATGTAAATGTGCACACACATATATGTAGTGGACATTTTTATCTGAGAATCCAATTAGAAAACAGGGCTTATTTCATTGTTGCTAGGTAAACGTTTGGAATTCTCCCATGTAGTCATAAAATTTAGCTGATGTGGGGGTGGGATGTTTAACCTAAGTTCTCAAACATGTAAATATCTAATAACTACTCAGTTTATAGAGCTCAATTGTGTCATTAACATATTTGAGAACTTGGAATGTGTACACAGTTGATTGTTATTGAGTCTGAAATCATAGTGTAAACAGAATTTAAACAGAATATATACTGCCTTGAATTAAAAAAAAATTTTCTGTGAACCTTCAACAGTACTCCTAATTGTTTCTTCTTTATAGCTTAGAAATAATACCATTTTGCAGAACAGAAAGAATACTCTTATATTCAAATTATTTTATTTACCTGTATTGTGATTTATTCTATTTTTAATGAGTTTCTACTCTTGCATTTACATTACATTACAATTGCATACATTTTACAGCCCAAACCCACTTTTTTTTTTTTTTTTGGTTCTTTTTTTTCGAGCTGGGGACTGAACCCAGGGCCTTGCGCTTCCTAGGCAAGCGCCCACTTTTATTTTTAATTTTATTTTTAAATTCATTTTTATTTCTAGTAATTACATCAGACTTCCTCTCTTCAAACCCTCTAATGGCTTCCCCTGTCAGATTCCTGTCCTCTTTTTCTTTGATTATTATTGTTATATTTATACACACACACACACACACACACACACACACACACACACACACACACCCTGCTCAGTCTGTTCACTGTGTTTCATGTGTACGTTCTTAGGATTGACCACTTGGTATTGGACAGTCTCTTAACTAGGGAAGAATAATTCTTTTTTCAGCCATGGTTAATTTGCCATAGGTCTTTATGAAGGCGTGGGTTACCAGGGAATTTCCCCAGTGATTTCCACCTCCCATGCCCGTTTTTTAAGTTAAAAAAAAAAAACCCTTGGAAATAAAAGAAAATATCACACACTGACATTGAGTAGATCCAACACGTATACAATGCAATAGCTTCTGTGGCAGTGGAGTTGGCTTTCAGAGTAGATTCATTGTTCAGTGTTGGTTCTCAAGTGCTGCTGCTGAAGCTGGGCGCCAGGCAAATATATAAGGTGATTTCTGCTTCTGTGGAACCTGCTGTGCCCGTGGAAAGCAGATTAAGAGAGAAGCATTTAAATCAATATCACATAAAATCTGTGACCTTATTCTAATGGTGCTGTAAAATCATTATTAAATTGCACTTTTAAAGAAGTGATTTAAGTACTGTGCGATTTTAAGAAAATTGAAATAGTTACACTGGATTAAACCAGTATTTTTTCTGTTGTGTGTTATTCTTATAACATGTAATGAAAATATTACAGACAGCATTGTTAGTTTTCTTCTCCCTTGCTGACCCCCACCCTTCATGCGTCCATGTCTGGAACAGATTATTATAGGCTATTTTGTCTTAACAGCCTGGTAAAGTGACACCATGTTAAAGTGTGAACATGTAGTAGCAGAAGCACTGATGCTGCCTATTCTCCTTTGAGGCTGACCCTTCCCTATCAGCTGTCAGCAAATCATTTCTTCCCTAGCTTGCTTGGTATTTTGGTTTTAGAAAGGGAACCTCATTTTCTTTGTTGTTGTTTTTGTTTTGTTTTATTTTGTTTTGCTTTGCTTTTGAGATAGCATTTCTCTATGTAACAGCCATGGCTGTCCTGGAACTCCCTTTGCAGACCAGGCTGGCCTTGAACTCAGAGATCCACCTGCCTCTGCTTCCCAAGTGCTGGGATTAATGGCATGTGCCACCACTGCCCTGCTTGCTTGATTTTTTTTTTTTTTAAATTTTAACTAAGTTGTTGCAAGGGGAAATCAGTAAATAGAGACAGCTGTGTGCATGTAGTATAGAATGGGATACCAGGTTAGGGACAGTTAATTTGAGATACTAAACTTTGCCTTTGGTTATGTGGCCCTGAAAGATATGCTTAGGCACCACCTAGACTAATGCACAGACTTTGGAACTTTGGAAGCTGGCGAGGAGGTTCCAGAGCAGAGAGACTGGAAGTTGGGTGCTAACCTGGTTCTATGTAAGTATAGCAAGAGACATTGTTCAGACCCAGTTACGTCCTGGACACCTCTCGACCCCAGAGTATATGGCCACACGCTGTTCCCTCAGAGTTGACCAAGTGTTTTTCTCTGTAATGGGTAAGGGAGCAGTCGCTAACTGGCTGGAGAAAGGAGATGTGTTGCAGTAATGAAGCTCTGGTTACTCCCCCATTCGCGAGCTCTTGGAACTCAGAGATACAAACAAGATCGCTGGAGTCTCCGAGGAAGACCTCAGAGCTCCTGAGACCTTTTTCTGCCTATCCTCTACATATGGAATAGGAAAGATATTGATATATTAAGCTGCAAAGAAAATTACACTGTCAATGTAATATATTCACATACCTAATTAACCCATTTCCTTGTCAAAAATTTAATCTCTGTAATACCTGTATTATGATATATCTATGGGCAATGTGGTTTACATGTTGTAGAATTTCTGCAGTTTAGTGTAATTTTAAAAATTGTGTGTGTGTGTGTGTGTGTGTGTGTGTGTGTGTGAGAGAGAGAGAGAGAGAGAGAGAGAGAGCACATATACCCAAGTTTCCTAAGGAGGTTAGAGAGTGTGTCAGATCCCCAAAACTGTTACTAAGAACTGAACTTCCATCCACTGCAGAGAAGCAGAACTGCTCCACCATCTCTCAAGCCCTTTAATAGTGTGTGTGCACATTACGGATAGGTATTTGGGGGTTTTGTTGTTTTGTTTTTGAGATAGGGTTTCTCCGTATATCACTGGCTCAGGGTCCTGCCTTTGTCTCCCAAGTCCTGGAATTAAAGGTGTATTTCATCACCAACTGGCTTAATTATTTTTTGTTTGCTTTGAGGAAGACTATTACTGCGTAGCTAAAGCTTGCCTAGACTCACTATGTAGCCCATACTAGCCTTGAACTCATAGTTAGTCTCATAGTTCAGCTTTCTGAGTGGTGGGATTACAGGATGAGCTACCATTAATGTGACTAAAGGATATTTTAACTAGGGAAAATTTTACTATTAGCAGATTGTCTAAACTTAGTCACGCCCTTCTTCTTACAAGCCCTTCCTCCTGACCTGCACTCACTTGACACAGTGCTTTGAGTCTCAAGACCCACTCATGAGAGGCTATAATCACTTCAGCACATCCAGTTTCACATTTTACCTCCCTGCCCACACTCGTCAACTCTCAAATTCTTTTAAGTGTCTGTGGGATTTACATATAATCAAACCATGACTCTTTAATTATATAATTTGACTTTTTAAAGGTTTTATTTACTTTATGAATATGAGTACACCATCACTGTCTCACACACACCAGAAGAGGGCATCGGATCCCATTACAGATGGTTGTGAGCCACCATGTGGGTGCTGGGAATTGAACTCAGGACCTCTGGAAGAGCAGTCAGTGCTCTTAAGCGCTGAGCCATCTCTCCAGCCCCATAATTTGAATTTTTACAATGTATTCCTAAGACTTTTTAAAAACAGGTGAATTTCATGTAGTAAACACACAACCATTTGGAGTTTTTGTTTACCGTGTGGTGTGCAAATGTATAATCCTGAGGTTGACACA
Source organism: Rattus rattus (assembly GCF_011064425.1). NCBI lineage: Eukaryota > Metazoa > Chordata > Mammalia > Rodentia > Muridae > Rattus > Rattus rattus. The sequence goes on along the minus strand of NC_046157.1, from coordinate 84,949,098 downwards.
TGCTATCTTTTGTTCTCCACCTTGTTCGGAGGCAGGGCCTTTCTCTGAATCCAGAGCTCTCGTGTTTACCTTAGTCTAATTTTCTAGCTTGTCCCAGGACCCCTATGTCTCCTGTAGTGCTGGGATTAGAGCCTGATGCCACACCCACCGGGCCTTCACATGGGTGCTGTGGATTCTATTATTTACCCTCAGGCTTGCTGCCAGCCTGTTAACTGTTGAGCAGTCTCTCCAGGACCTAAACTCAACTGAGTAGAAATAAGCCATTTATTTACATTTGACCTGAAAGATAATTCTTTGCCTCATTTAGGTTCCCGTCCATGGTTAATAGTATGAGTGGCCCTGGCCTTCCACCACTCAGCTTCATTAGTTCAGCTGTTGTGTTCTTTACACAGATTGGCATTTCTGCATGGCCCACATTTAGTTGTCAAGAAGTCGTCCAGATGCCTACTGTAAGCACTCAGTTTGGATTATGCTCACATCATCCTTTACTTCATTCAGTTTTCTCTTGGTAGAAGTTGAAATAGACTAAGTGTCTAAGGTTTTGATGAAACACCGCATTATAAAGTAGTCAGGTTAATTTCAGAGCTTGTAGTAAGAATACCGGGAATGGAAATCCCACTGATGCTCTTCATTGTGTATGTGCCCTTGCACAATCTAGACCTGGAATGAAAAGAATAAAAGTTATTAATAATTATGATAAAGGAAGTAATATAGGTTCTCGCCCAGGTTTTGATTTGACGTACTTATGTAAGTCATTATTAGTACATTACCTCAAAATTGGTCTCTGTGATGATGGTTATACATGGAGTCTGGTGTTTGCTAGGTAACAGACCAATTGACCCTCTACATCTAGGGGTTTAATATCTGTAGATTCATCTTTAGATTCTGCCCATCGGTCCCTAAATAATACAGTATAATAACTCCTTATGTAGCATTCATATTGTAGGAGATAATCTCACAAAAGGGTGTATTGAGGCTTTGTGGAAATATTGTCCTCTTTTTCATAAGGACATTAATTGTGTCTATGGGAAACCTCCAACTAGCACTCTGCAGATACCAAGAGACAATACCTTTTAATGGTATTTTTAGTATACTTCGATGCCCTCATCTGTTCATGGTTAAAGTACAGACAAAGCTTTCAATGGTACATTTTAATATATGATTTATAATGATAGTTTGTGTAGACTTGTAGAAAAAGTTATTTATACATACCAAAATTTGAAATTCTGGTCTATAATCTAAAGTGAAACCAAAAGATCATTTAATGTATGCTATATGTTTATTCTCAATAGAATCATAACATATAATTATATCTTAACATCTTTCTCATGTCATCACTTTTTTATACATGTTCTGGAGAATAAATTGAAACTGCATTTTTTTTTCTGGGTATACTAAATTCCATTTTGATTTGAGGAATATTGTTGAGACTAGAGATAAATGTTTTCTTTATTTTCTCTGAACAAAAGTGACTGATCATTGTCTAGTTTATATAGTCTATAAAGACAGTTGTCTTGTACGTTTCATGATTTAAATTGAATCCTTTTCTGAATAAGCAAATGGAATATATTATGTAGTACAACTGGAATATATTATGTATTTTTCTTTTGGCAGTCATAGATATTTGCACAATTAATTGTCAAATATCTTTAGTGATTCTACTATGACTTTGCAGTGTTTATTTCTCTTTTCATTTACACACTCTTGTACTGTGCTGGACTAATACTTTGGCTTCTGTGAATAGAATTCTCAGTAGAAAAACTAGGCATGAAATTCTTATTAATTAAATAGTGATAGAAATTATTATCTAGTATTTCTTATAAGAAGTATAATTAAGCTGGGCTTTTGGCATAACTTTGCTTTACTTCTAAAACTGTGGGAAGGATGAGTTTAGTCAGGAACCCTTTTAACATTGCTCAGTTTTTACAATATTTTTAAATTTCTTCATTTATTTTGAGCCAAGATCTTAATGTAGACCAGTCTAACTTGAGCTCAGAACCTGCCCCTGCCTCCTGAGTGCTGGGATTAAAGGTATGTACTACCACACCCAATAAACACTTTAAATTTACTGATCACAAATAAAATCTATATCTTTAATTATTTAGGGATTTGAATGGGTTCACAGTAGAAAAGACAGTTTGTGTATGGGGTAATGCTGTCGAACAAGATAGAAATTTCAGTAGGATATTCCATGTAATATGACATGATATCTATATGGACAAGATGGCAAACTATCTGGAAGGCAGACCTGAAGCTACTTCAGCTCTTCACAGCCCACAGAAATGTTGTTTGTGCACTCTGTTGTCTATACTTGACTTGTTCACTGTGTAGGTTGGAGGCCTGCTCTACCACTATCCGTTATTTATTAAAACCTGGTAACTTTTCTGTTCAAATCAAAACTTAGGCCTTAATATATTGCCAAGGGAGTACTGTAGCACTGTGATTACACTGAAGATTACTGTGGTGGGCTCTGGGACAATCCCCAAGGCTGTGGCATTTACTTAGGGAGATGCCAAACGGTGTCTGTTCATTCTAGAAAGGGCACTGACTACAGGGCAAAGAAATAATTCACTGAGTCTAGGTTGCAGAACCTGGGAGCTTGCTGAGGTTCAAGGCAGCTGTTTTAGTAACCGCCCAAGGAAACCACCCTCAGGGACTCTCTGCACAGTGCACAGGCAGTTCTAGGACTAGAGCCTCGAGGCTTGTCTGCCGATCCAGCCTTGTGAATCTTCTGACTCTCCGGCCATCTGGCCTGGTCATGTGCAGTATCCTCTCTTCTCCCCCAGAAGGCCTGCTTCAGTGCTGAAGACGTGGCTGTACAGCAGGCTTACATGCTAAGAAGAGAGGAATGTCCAATCAGGAAGGGAAACCTGAGCTCTGCTGACCCCACCTGGGTCTTTTCACCATTTGCCCTGAGCTGGGGGATGAGAATAGGGGTTATTGTCAAGGGATATAAAGTTTTGGGGTAATAAAGTCCTAATGCTGGATTTTATAGATGGGCACACTACGCTGTAAGTTTACTTAAAAATCATAAAATTGTGTACTTTAAACAATCAAGTTTACAGGCTATGTAAATAACATATCAAGCTGATTTTTTAAAAGATATCCTTTAGCAAACAAAACAAAACTTTTGAAAACAATGCTTCATAGTTTTGAAAGTAGGATTTTGTATTTTCAACTAAGCTTGATATTTGGAAATCACAAAAGAAACAAAATTCTTCTTAAATAGAGAGCATCTCCCCTAGAGACAGAAGACAGCAACAGTAACGGCAGCTTAGAGAGCATTAGGTTTCCATGACTCAGCACATGCAATAATGCCCTCATGTGCAGATCACTCAGTGCATCTTTGTGGATTAAAGGAGAGTAGACATTGATAAGAGTGTGTGTATAATGTATGAATTTGAGAGAGAAAGAGAGCACAGGCACTAAGACGCCTTCAGGATTTCTCTCGTAGGGTATATGTAAATGTCCATTTTGTAGGCCTTTGAATTTGCCTCTGGGTTAAAAATATTGTCGGCAGTAAAATTGAAAGGAGAAGGATGGGGCTGATTAGGCTTAGGAGAGCAGCCTTTGCAAACACTGTATAGGAAATACTGAGATTATTCAGCACAGCAAATAAACGGGGAAATCATTGCTTCTTACCAGGAGCATTTGTGTGCAGGAAGCCTCTGAGAGGTGGAGATGCTGAGTCTCCTGTTGGGAGAAAGCACAGAGGTCCTGGATTGGTTTTCTGGAGGTCAACATCCTCTGTAGAAGAGTCTGTGAGAAGACACACTGTTCATCGTTTAGAGATGTGTTTATTAAAAGGAATCCTTCCTGGTTGGCTTGGAGTGGTGGCTGCTTAATACCACAGCAGCTGAACAATCAGTCACTAGTTTACTAGTCAGAAAAATCAGTTCCCCAGTTTGCGAGAAAGCCAGCGCTTGGTATAGACTCACAAGAAATGTTTTTTGAATGTGTAAACAAATTCTTTAAAAGCCCCGTTGTTTGTTCTCACTATGATCATCATCTGTATTTAAAACCGAAGAACATGGCGTTGAAGTTCTAGCATCTTAGGCTGGAGCATATTTGGAATCTTTTTGCCAAAGGCTTTAAGTCATTTAGCGTCTTCTCCTCCAGTTAATGTTCCTGAATTGATGTGTAGTATTGTGTAATTAACACAGCTTAGAAAATAATATTGTAATGGCAAGTACATCAGTGATCACATTTTTTTTCTTGGAGAACGTCTCAGAGCATAATAGGGTAACTTACATTTCAGTTATAGACAATAATACTGGGATATTTCCAAATTCATTGAATTGAAAAATAGTTTTCAAAAAATCAAGGAAGCATTACAAGAATACTTCTCATCTGTCTACATTCCTATGATTAAGGAAAGTCTGCTGGTGTATCCTTCTCTGTGTAATCATCTAAATCATGTGTTACTTTCTCTTGCTTATCCTATAGGTATCTGCTAATTTTCATGATTCTCTCTGATTCCTGGTTCATATATAGTTAGATTTTTGCAGGATATTTTGGTCATAATTTGCAGTCCTGTAGCCTGAATTTGGTAGGCACCTACTCTGTCAGTGAACTACACTACCAACCCTACAGATGGTTTAGACAATATTAATTTTGTTATAGTTGCAGGGTATCTATCTTAGTTAAGGTTTCCATTGCTGTGAAAAGACACCATGACCAAGGCAACATGTGTAAAGGGTAAAATTTAATTGTGGCTGACGTACAGTTTCAGAGGTTGAGTCCATTATTGTCATGGTGGGAAGCATGGGGCACGCAGGCAGACATGGTGCTGGAGGAGCTTAGAGTTCTGCATCTTCATCTGCAGGCAGCGGGGCACTGTATATATCCTCTTCTGGATGTAGCTTGAGCATTTAAGACCTCAAAGCCTCACCTCCACAGTGACACACTTCCTCTAACAAAGCCACACTTCCTCCAATAAGGCCACAGCCCCTGATAGTGATAATTCAAACCGTTCAAACACATGAATCTATGGGGACCATACCTATTTAAACCACCACAACACCCATTTCTAATATATATGAGAACATTTGAGTATATGAGAACATTTGACCCTTGACTTATTAGAAGTTCATATAAACAAGAGATGGATTACATGTCAAGCAATCAAGAGAAACATTTATTGCAAGGAAATATTTTGTCTCAGATTTTTGATCTGATAGATTGTCTTAATCATTGCCTTGACTATCACAAATATTTGGTTAATCAAGTTTATGTCTTCCCCTGAGAAAAAGATAAAATTGTGAAGCCTAGAAACATCAAAGTTGAAAAGTGAAATTGTGACTCTAATTACCTTACATGACTGATCGAGTCTAGACTTCTCCATCTGCCCCTGTGGACAGTGGGAATTTAGTCTCATGGTCTGTCAGAAGATGCTGGGTGAATCACATGTGCTTCTGCTTTGCACGTCTGTCCAGTGCCAGTCGGTAGACTAGGTTGCATGCTAAGGCTGTTGCCTGTTTATTCATTCTCATTCCACTTGGGAGGAATCCGTGGGAATTATAGTGACATGCAGCCTATAAAACTATAGTCACCTGAGGGCCTAGAAAGTAAGAAGGAAGCATGGTGAAGGAGACAAAAAGGCATCCAAAGCCTGCATTAAACCAAGCAGTCTATTACAAAGTAATATTTTACCTGACACAGTGTAATGTCACAAAGGATCAGAGCTAAGCAAAAAAACAAAACGAAACACAACTCAGCCTCAGCTTAAGGCCAGACATTGTTTGCTTTAACGTCTATAGCCAGGGTAACTACTGAAAGCAACGCAACATCCTTGGACACGCGCTCCCGCCACGGAGCTTCTGCTTCTCATCTCCTAGACCTGGTTCCAGGCCACATCAGGAGCGGTTCTACTCAAGTGTCTTGAGTTCTTTGGTCACTGGCTAAGCTGACTGCCAGAAGCTTATCAATTCCAGTGTACTCAGCGCTCCTCTCTTTTTAATCAGAGTGTGAAAATTTAGAAACAAACATTTAAATGAGTGATCTGCTATGTATCCCTGACTGCCCTTAAACTTGCACTTGCATAGCAGTCTTCGTTCTGGGATTATAGGTATGTCCTAGAGCATGACTCATAGAGTTAATTCTTAATTATTGTTTAATTATTTTGGTGTATGTAGGTCTTATTCTGTGGTTGGCTCTCGCTATCTCATTCATGATGCATTGTTTTGCAGTGTATGTAGTAATGGTTCTTGGTATATTTTTCATGGGAATAGTATCAAATCTATGATTAGACATACACTTACAGGGATGATAGTGGGCTCCTGAGAGTGGTATAAATACAAATGACTTTACATGAATGAGCTCTACTCATTGTCTTTCTGTCTAGAAATTTACTGCTAACTATTTCTTCCTTTTCTTGTTGGTTTGTTTGTATGTTGCTGTTTTTATCATTTTGTTTGAGACAGGCTCTCTGTGTGTGGCAAGGATTGACATTGACCTCAGTCTCTTGCCCATGCTGGCCGTGAAAATGAGTGACCCTTCTGCTTCAGCTTTTGAGAGCTGGGATTACAGCCTTGTACACCAGGCACTGGTGACTTACAGCAGACATTCTTGTGGAAGAGTCTTTTCTTTGATCTTTCCTATGCTTGGTGGGTAAAGGGCATTGGAAGGATGGACAGTTCCTAGTTCCCACGATAAGTATCGGGACTGTTAGGACTTGTTTCTCACCTTTACTTTGGTTCTTCACATGTATTTCCTGCCTTTTATGGGATCTGTTCCTTGAAGTCCATTCCAGTTCACTCCAGTTTGTAGGGATTTTTGAGTTAAGTATATGCCTTCAATACAAATATAAGGGTTCTCTCTTCAGGTGACGTCAGGCTTCTCATTGTGCTTGAATAGTTTAGTCTTTTGCTAATGTGGGCTTTGAGTGAGACTTCAGTTCATTGTGCAGTGTCAGGCACTCAAGAGGATGAGAGTCTGCACATCTAAGACACAGATGCTGTAACAAAAACTGTGAACCATTATATTCTGCTTGTATGTAGTTGAAGATCATAAATGATACCTTTTTCAAATTTAAGCAGTTTTCTATGTTCTTGTATTACATATTTTATATTTTATGTTATTGTTGCACTGCTCTTATATTTACAGTTGTAAATTTGTTACATGTGTAATTAATGCTCATATTGTGCTATAATTGGTATTTTCCATTTTCAGAAATAGTGTTTATCATTTTTGAAATTGTAAGTGTATGCATATTTATCTGCTTGTGGATATCAATCCAAGAGTGCAGATGCCATCAGAAGCTGGAGGGATCGGATCCCTTGGAGCTGGAGTAAAATTGTGAGCTTCCTACTGTGTCTATTGAGAAGCAAAGTTGTACGTTGCAGTTTGACAGAGTATATTGCCTTTTAAAATACTCTGTAATCAAGAACAAGTACAAATAATAATATGCTTTCTTGGGAAGGTACACTTTATAAACAAGGCACTTCTTCTTAGTCTAGAAGTAAGTGTGCACTATTGGATTGTGTGAGAGAGCAGTTTAGTGCCTTCTTTGTACAGCCGATCCTTACAGTGAGAAGTATATAGTAATTATTTGTTGTGCCTGGTCTGCATCCTTAATAGTGGTGTGTTTTATTTTTCCTGCAGGTTTTCTTTAGGTGATGCTAGGAGGCCTCTCCATGAAACAGCAGTTTTGGTAGAAGATGTGGTTCACACACAACTAATTAACCTGGTAAGGTCACACAGAACCATTCCTATTTGGTATCTCTTTATTCTGCTTCTATTGTTGTTCCAATACATGTTAAAAATTTTTCTAGGGGTAGCGGATTTGGCTGAGTGGTAGAGCGCTTGGCCCTGGGTTCTTTCCCCAGCTCCGAAAAAAAGAAAAAAAATTTTTTCTAATTAACAGCTACATTTTTGGTGCTATAGAGATATGATATAAATATAATAATACTGGTTTAAGTGTATAACCTAATGCATTCTAACAATGATGTTTCGATAGCAACAGTACTTTTAACAATTGCCAATATGCATCCTTTTCACCAGAGCTTTCTTAGAGTTCACCTGATTGTAACAAAATATCTACAACTGGTATAGAATTCTCAGATGCTGTTCAGCTCTCTCTATTATCAGTATCCATATAACAGTTATGAAAACCTGCTAATACCTCTGGCATAATAGCTTCACAGCCTTATTTGAATTCCATCCTCCTTGCCACTGATCCCTGTTTCTTTTCAGAGGTGCCATCAAGTGTACCACCCTGACGGATAGGCTATTGCCTTGTCATGGCTGTACCTCTCTGTCTCTGCTAAGCCTGCAGTACCTCCCGACCTTTCATGACCTGAACATTTTCAAGAAGCAGAGCGTTCTTCTCTTCTACTGACTGCTCTTACATTAGGATGTAGTCGCACATTGTAAACAAGGTCGTTGGGGAAGGGATGGGATCTATTCAGTGCAGCGTGTCAAGGGTGTCCTGTCTCCTTACAGATACTGATTATTGTGCCATTTCCAGGATCCCCCTTTGGAGGTGGTGTACGCTGAGTCGTTCCCGTCTGTAGGTGCGCCTCTCTGCTTGCTGGGCTTTTGCATGCTTAGTACCTGAGTACTACTGAACTCTACTCCAAACCCACATAGTATTATTTTAAATATTTAGGTAGAGTTAGTAAAATACACTGGGATATATAGTTTTATAGCTATGTAATATTTTCTTTTCCTAAGTACATTTCAACCATTAACTTTATAACTCATCAGGAAATTTATAAAATTATTATTCTAGTATTTGCACAAGAACGATTTTTCTGTTTTCATCTTTCCTATTTATTACTTGGTATTCTTCTTAATTGAAAACCTATCTCCCTCCCCCTGTTTATTATTTACTAGGTGCCATTACCCAGTATTATCCTTGTTCTTGTTACTCAGGATTACTCAGGCTATTTAAATGTTGATCTGGCATTACACATTCATTTCTCAGTTAACTCATGTCCCAAATACACTATGATCCCAGCACTTCATCTGTAGTATATGGTACAAAGATACTCTTACAATGTGTTCATTTTACAGTTTTTAAAGTTTGCTATCAGAGATTTTGTTTGGCTTGAAATAGTTTTACTTTATCATATAATTTTATTGATGTTGAATTTTGAGTCACAAATTCCAATTTATATAGGGAGTTTAAAGAGTAATTCACTTACGCTGCTTTCTAGTTTATTTTAAATGATTTCAATTTTTCTTTTATATCCTTATATCGTGTAATCCATTTTTGATATATGTAACCAATTTTGTCTTCCTGAATAGCCACCCAGTTTTATTGTCAACATTCATTAAAAGCCCGCCTTTCCCCCACATCCCCCACTGTCTTAAACTGCCTTCTTTATCAGCAGAGGTGTGTGTGTGTGTGTGTGTGTGTGTGTGTGTGTGTGTGTGTGTGTGTGTGTGAAGAGATGTAGTTCTAGTTTCTATTCTTTTCTAATTTATCTGTCTTTGTACTTGGGTGACTTTGGCTTATTCTGTGTGTCCTACATATGCTGTATTCTAGAGATTTTAGGCTACACTAACCCCCTCCTTTTTCTAGTGTATCTGTGTCAGTGTGGTGTAATCATTTCCCCTTATCTATATTTTCTCTTTCCAAGGTTGGGGTTACTTGTAGCTGATTACAGCCTGGAAATATTTAGTGGTGAATTCCAGAAGTGAACAATTAATTCATTTTTAATTGCAATCCATTGCAGGTCTTATGAAAGTACACATCACCTTACTGGAATGTAAATTACCTTTGTCCCAATATCTATGTTCTGTGTACCCACCTGCCCGTGAACCATCTCACTGCCTCCAGAGTTGTCAGACTGATTGGTGTGCTCGAGGTTCTGGTGTTCAAGTAATTTATTTTAAGGAAATGTTACATTTACAAAACCTTCTACAAATCGCCCTGTGATGTTAGATGCAAAGTAGCCCAGATAGAAGGGGAAATTGTTTGCTTATTTTGTAATGTAAATATTGCTATTATCTTACATAGCAACTCTATTAGTATCTTGGTTGAAATGACATGAGTTTATAACTGAGAAGTGCATCCTAGAATGTTCATTGTAAGGACCGGGGTCTGTACATTGTTCAAGATGCTGATGTCTTTCATGGGGAGTTCAACATTTCCTTTTTCAAGGCTTACATAGCTCTTGTTACATTAGTTCCTAAGTATTTATTGTTCTTCATTGTCTTTGTAAGTGGGGTTTTTCTTTTGCAATTATATACTGAAAGCATATACCTGTAAGATCAAGATGCAGTGCAAATTCCCAATGGGATAAAGCAAAGAAATATGCCTCCCAACAGACATAGCGTAAATCCTTAAAGCCAGTAACTAGCTTAACCAACGGGGGAGGATAATTTAAGGGCATGGGGATTCTCCTGAAAAAATATAGAGGCAGGAATGAAAGGACTCTACATTCCTGAAGTGTTATAGAGTTCTAGGTTGGCAGTTAACACTTTTTTTCTCCCTTTTCTTATGGTGGTTTTCAGGTGTCTCTACTTTTTTCTGTTACGGGGACTCAAGTGATGCCATTGTTAGAATATGTCTTACACACACTTTTCATTTCTCGGGATAGTTGCAACTTCTGCCCCCAGCCCGTGTGTGTGTGTGTGTGTGTGTGTGTGTGTGTGTGTGTGTGTGTGTGTGTGTAGTATGTATGTATGTATGTATGTATGCATGTATGTAAACCAGAGGTCAACATCAGGTGTCTTCCTCAGTTGCTGTACAGTTTATGTTTTGAGACAGGTCTCTGAAATTGCAGCTTGCTACTTCACCTAGAGTGACTGGCCAGTGAGGCCTAAGCATGGTCTCCTGTCTTAGCTTCCTGAATGCTAGGACTGCAAGTTTTGTACCACGGTACCCAGCTATTTTGTTCTGTACATGGGCTCTAGCAATTGAACTCTGGCCATCTTATCGCACAGCATGCACTTTACTGCCTTACTGGGCCCATTGCAGCAGCTGGTCAGCTTGTGTTGTTTGATTTTCATGTTCTTAAACCTCCAACAATCTCAGCTCTTCTGAAGCAGAGATTCAATGTCACATGTCAGATTGGGTGGAGACCCAATCTGTATAGGCAATACAAAAATACAGATTCCTAGTCTGTATTTCCAGTAGATTCTTTTGTGGGAGGCCATGGCTAGGATCAGGAGTTGCTATTTTAAATATGCCCTGGAGATCTTTCACGCCTCAGTAGTGCAAATTTCAGCTTTGTAAGTATCAGTTTGGAATACTGGTTTGTAAGGAGGACTAGACTATCAAATTGCCAGGTTATTTTTATACACAAAGCATTAAAGACATGACTATCAATTAGATGAACAAAAAACATAGCTATTATGTAAAAATATTAATAATATGAAATTTGACTCTATGTTAAAGATAGCATAGAACCTTCCAGTAAAGCTTAAAGAGTGCAAACAGTGACATCTGTTAATGTACATTTAAATGCTCACTCAATATCACACTGAATGATTCCAGTTTTGTATTAAAAGAATGTCATTAGAATAATTTACATAGATAATGCATGTTATCAGGTTTATTGTTGTAGAAATTATTTAATACCAGCCTGGGGTTTCTATCCCACCTTTGACCATTTAGTTCCTGGATAAAAGCCACATACAACTTTTATATTTACAGTAAGCCTTTACCAGCACAAGAGCTGGGCAGAACCTACACTCTTGCTATTAGGATCTACTTTCCTACCTCTAACCTTGAGTAATTACTCACTATGTGTCATCTGGGCTGCTCTAAACTCCAATTGGCAAACCATCTTGTACAGTATTACCTAACCAGCAAGGGAAAGAGCTTGTCTGTCAAAAGTTGTCCTGTCCCTTTTGTCCTTTGTTATTTTTTTAGATAATGAGTTAGGTATGCTCTGAGAATTTTGTTTTTACTATTCTTTTGCGGACTATTATAGTTGTTCAAATAAGAAAATGTACATGGTAGGTAGAAAACAATTGGATTCTTCCTTCACTATATAACCTGTCAAGCAGATTATTGTTGGAAGGTAACATGTTTCTGGTTCTGATGATGGCAGACTAAGGTAACCACCATGTGACCCCATAACAATTCATCCAAGAAATACTTCACAGTAAGACTCACTCTAATTATGTACAGGGAGTGGGGGTTGGGTGGAAGGAGCATGTCTCCAGTTTAGATCAGGCAGGTTGACCACACACTTGAAGCTTGGGATACATAGTAAACCATGTTTATAAGTAGGACAGAGGGAAGGAAGGGAGACAGGAAGACAGATGGGAACACCGGCATGCTGGCAAGCAATCTAGCTATAAACTTAATGTTTTCCCCTAAATTTGGTTGGTCACCCCCCCCTTTTCAACATACATTTCCTCTAACCCCCAATTCCTCCTCAGTACTTTAATAAGATGTCCTCCATTCCAAGTAAGTCCCTTCTCTCTGTTCAGTTTTGTAGTTATGAATGGCTTAGGCCTCACTGATTGCTTTTTGATCATTTCTGCATGTAGGTTATAAATATGTTAACTAATGAAAACCGGGAGGTTAAAATCTGAAAAGCAGTTGGTTTTTTTCCCCTCTAGAACAGATTAGAATAGCATAGTCACGGCCTTTGCCATGTGTCATACATTTGGCCGTAATGACCCACATCACGGCCTTGCAGAGCTAGGCCGGAGCTCACACTCTTCCTTTGCTCTCAGCCCACATTCTGAGTAATAGCAGTTCCACTGACTCGTACCTGCAAAAGCATGTAAGTTTGCACAAAGGGAAGTTATCGTCTTATGGATATGATGGCTGAATGGAGGCTACTTCATGTGCCCAAAGAACTCCAATTAGAACTCAGTAGGGACAGGAAGCAGTGCAGGCACCACAGTTCTTGCCAGGTCACACTGCATAGCAAAGATTAGAATGTCCCTTTTGTTTGGAGACTTGTAATCATAAAAGGTTGCTGTGGTGATTAACAACAGGCCACTTACTGCTGTGCTTTGGATAAAAGATGAGTCAAAATGCCCAAAGAATTCACAGTTTACCAGAAAGACATAAAATTTGTTCTATCTTAAACTTCCTTCCCTTCAGTCTCCAGGTTGATCCCTCCTTACCTTCAATAAATAGAGATGTGCACAATTGATAATTGTATGTGATTTGCATTATTATATTGCAAGTATTTATATTCAGATCCAATCTATTTTTAATGGCTGTATAGGTATTTTATGTCTCTTATGCCCAGGTTAATTATGAGATTAATCTATTCATTAGCTGCTTTTCTAATGCCTATCACAAGCTACTCAGAGGAGGGGAATTTATTGAGTTCACAGTTTTGAATATTAGCATAAGCCAGGAGGATCAGGTGGAAAGAAATCTCCAGTCCTTTCACTGTTCTTAACATTTTCTTTCGTTTTTTTCACTGATATTATTCTATTAATAGTCAGTTCACTTTGTGAAATCTTACTCTAGTGTCAGAGTTGCAGATTACAAGTGGCCTCTCCTGCACTCTCGCTGGTGGCTCCTGGTGCTCACCTGTTAGCTTAGGCCTCACTCACTCTCTCACTGCTTTTCTTGCAGGCTGCTTCCTTTGCATCCTCTCTGGCCTTCATCCTGGTTTGCTTGAATTCTCCCCTGACACATGGTAGACTGTTGTAGTATTGCATTCTGGGTACTCTTGGGTGCTGTCTGCCCTTAAGGTCTTCTGTGTGCCTAGCATAGTTATTAGGCTTTGGATAAACTCAGACTAATGTAAGAGATGCCTGTCTTCCGTGAAACATGTGCTCCCCAGATTGAGTGCATCACTTAGTGGAGATGGGCAGAGATTTGAGTGAGGCGACTGTGACTGAACTGACACCATACTGCTGGAGTCACCCTTTAGAATGGTAGCCAGTGTTTCCTCACTGACAAGTACATGCCTTCATTTTTCCATTTAAAGTCAGAAACCTCTCCTTGTTTTACACATAAAATAAAAATTTTTAACGTGGCATTTTAAAATCATATTGTATTTTCACTATATGAATCTACAAACAAATAGTAAGAAATTTAACTGTTGAAAGCTTTCATATGTAATCACATTTTCAGGATTACTGTTAATATTAATAATAACCTTAATGTACAGAAAGGCTTTGAATAAGCTTCAAAGTGCACAGAAGAAGAACTGTTCCCCAGCCACTGGGAGTAACGTGTGCCTTGCCTTTCTCCCTCCTGCCTCTGTGTAATTCCCTTGGTTCTTTCTTCTAGTCCTTATTAACTTCAAAAGCATTTTCCAAGGCCTGTCTTCTCATAGAACAAATTCTGTCATGCCTTCTGCAAGCAGACAAGTTCCCGTTAGGGCACTGTGTTCCCTGTACTTTAACTCTGAACTGACAGATTGCTGCCAAGTTTCTAGATCCATTCCACAGTCTTTGGAAGTCTCTTATTTATTGAAATTCTTGTTGTCTTTGCCCAGTGTGGATGTTATTCTTATTAACATGGATGTTATAAAGAAAAGGGGAATATAAGACCATTAAAACAATGTTCAGGCTGTCTGCTAAAGATTTTTTTATATTAAGTTGTGTATGGGTGTTCACACAGACACACTCACACACACATATTTTGCATGTTTTTAAATAACCTTTATCTATGTATACTGACAACATAAAAAACTTTTAGCCTTAGTTTACCTTTTTTGTTTTGTAACTGTAATTACAATCTTTTATTTCTCAAATCTCAATATTTTATATTTATACACTATACTGATTCTTTAAGGTATGTATTTTTATCCACTTAGACTATGAAATGAATTTACATCCTTCATTATTTTTTATTACGATTTTTATTATAGTACATTATGGTAGATACTAATATCTTAAACTGATGGTTTTAAATTTTTCTAGTCATTTTTACATCTGTAGATGAATTTATAAATCACACTCTCTGTTTCATAAAGATACTTATCCTGGAGGCTTTTCTGGACTAAAACATAGTTAAATTTCAAGTCCTGTGTGTGTGTGTGTGTGTGTGTGTGTGTGTATAGCCTGACATACATATGTATGTATGTATGCCATGAACTGTTATTCACAATGTATGTGGACAAAAGCTTTACTGGGAACATTATTATTATATTTAGGTCTAAGGATCTTTCTAATAAAAATTGCTTTAAGCGAATCCTCTGCACTCAAAGAAAAA
Source organism: Rattus rattus (assembly GCF_011064425.1). NCBI lineage: Eukaryota > Metazoa > Chordata > Mammalia > Rodentia > Muridae > Rattus > Rattus rattus. Next base: position 84,934,007 of record NC_046157.1, on the reverse strand, counting down.
AAGCTTTACTGTCCAAGAAGTAGCAGGGTTGAGAGTCAAGAACCTTTCCACTTTTCCAATGTATTTGCTAGGGTATAGTGTATATATTTTAGTTACAAACCAGTCAGATAACCCTTGTTTTGTTAACTGTGGTTTAGTAACTATAGGTACTGTATGACTTCACACTGTTTCCTATCAGCAGCTGCCTTAGCAACTAGTTACCATCCTCTGTCTATTCTGCTCCTTGCTAAGGGTTCTTCACAAAGGAAAAGCAAATTCCTTCAAATTAAATGTACTTCGAGTACTAAGCACAGTTGGGAAGTACTCATTCCAACACTTCTTACTTAATTTCCAGTAGAACTAGAAGTACACTATTAACAAGTCACTGCTAAACATCATCTTTAAAACTGCCCTTTAAAAAAATAAAATAAAATAAAACTGCCCTTTAAACGATCTCAGGATGTTTACTTTTTTTTTTTTTTTTTTTTTTTGGAGCCAGGACCGGGCCGGGGCCTTTAACCTGGGCAAGTGGCTCTACCACTGAGCTAAATCCCCAACCCCAGGATGTTTACTTTTTGACTAAACTTTTACTAATCGACATATTAAAGAAACATTTTTTCAATTCAGATTGAAAATTTGAAATAAAGTTTATGCTAACTATTTTAATATGGATAATATTTTTTGAATTTCAAATTGCATATACCATGTACACTCCACACCCCATATGTATAAATATATTATATTATATTATATTATATTATATTATATAAAATCATGCTATACACACATAGTACCTACAATGAGGTAACAAAATATCTAGGACAGAATTTTAAAAGGCCATGTGAAATACTGTAGGCTTGTTTAGAAACTTGCAGTATTGCTTATGCTAATGTTGGCTTCACAAAGAAATTCTTTTTCTTTGAGTACAGAGGATTCCCTTAAAGCGATTTTTATTAGAACGATCTCTAGACTTAAACACAATAATGTTCCCAGTAAAGCTTTTGCCCACTTACATTTTGAATAACAGTCCATGGCTCAACTTTTTTTTGTGTTGAAAGAGTTGGCCTTGTTTTTCTTCTGTCATGTTGCTTGCTTCTAAACATGAGCACTTGATGTTGTTGCTAAGAGCAAGGTTGTTGGGGTCTGTTGTATCTACTGGGTACTCAAGTTTTCTCTATTTAAAAGCAAAAGTACTTTCACAATATATTTTGCTAAATAACTGGAGGATATATCAGAACCAGTAGTGCTCTGTTCTTAAATGTCTTTCTAGTTAAAAAAAATAATTTATACTTTTTTGTCTTAACATATCTGATTTCTTCTTTTTTGTGCTAATTAAGAAATCAAAGTTTCCTGTATCATTGGAATCCATTTATTTATCCTAGTTTCCAAAATTTGAATCATAATCAGTAAATTATCCTTTTATTTACCCTTGAGTTTCAACCCAAACTGCTCCCTTGTTCATCTGAGTCTTTATGTTCTCCTAAGAAGCTGCTTAGTCACTGTAGCCACTGAATTTATGTTGAGCTGTCAGGACTGCTCTGAATGGTGCTGTAGGAGTTGATGCTTATTTTTAAATGTCAGATAGATTGTGTAGGCTTTATATTTCATGCCAAGAAACCAGATCTGTCCATCCATGTGAAGGCCCCTCCGCTGAAGCCAAAGCTTGTATTTGGAGCACAAGCACAGTTTCCTAAGTGCACACAGGCAATAGCAGTGAGGGAAAAGTGGGACCAGATTTTCAAGATCATTCCCTTTCAAACTGGGTCTTTATAGAAAGCTGCAGGCAGCCGCAAGTTCAGAATGGCAGAGGGAGAAAACCAAGAAGACTTGGCTCCTTGTGTAGATAGTGAAAATCTCAATGGCATTCCCAGAGAAATATATAAGGGTGATGTTACAATATTCAGACTAGAAGCATTCGTCTTCCTTGGATAGCAATTGACTCTGAATGAAAGGAGTGTAAAAATCAATAAATCAACAAATAATAAAAACAAAAGGCTTAGGAGTGGGGAGCACCACAAAACCAAACCCACATGAAACGTCAGGATGTAAGGGGTGGCACTGCTAGAGATAAGGACCAGCGAGGCACAGCTGATGCAGTGTCAGGCAGGCAGCTGCCTGGAGGGCAAGGACTGGAAGAACAGGTGATGGGGAGAGACCATGGCTTTAGAAATATGAGTTTGCAGATGAAGGGGCTGAGAGGAAAAGGACTTACTTAGAACACCGAAGGGTGATATCCCTGGGGTGTGCTGTTTGTCTGGGAAGTGATGAGGTTACAGGAGAAGAAATCTGCAACATCACCTGAAAGACAGAAATCCAGGAAGGTAACATTGAGGTCTAATAGCAAGGGAGATTGAAATTCTGCTTTGTCAGAATGCTACAAAGCTACTGATGTTTTAATTCTTCCTTTGTATCTGAGTTATATGAATTGACCTTTTCATAACAACAGAGGACAGGTGAGGTGACCCAACAGGTGACGAAACCATGGAACCAGGTACTGCCAAGCCTCATCACCTGAGTTTGAACCTGGGGACCCACATGATATATGGAGGGAACCTACTTCCTCAAATTGTTCCCCCACTCCCACCCCTGTCACATCTTACACACACACACACACACACACACACACACACACACACACACACACACACACACATTCACTCTTGTCTTAAGGCAGGCTGGTCTTGTGAAGCTTTTTGTGATCAGTGATACCTTTCTAGCATAGATAAAATATCAGCATGTCTTCTTGTTCTTTTTTCTATTTGCATGAACTTTAAGATATGTTGAACATAGTTTTCTCTAGTCAAGAACAATACTACTGAGTTTTTTTTAATTAGTATTAGTTTCTTAGTTTCAGCTTCTGCTTCTCATGGTATTTATAAATACTAGTCAGACTGTAAACTAAATCTTGTAAGGAAAAAGAGAAGTGTTCAAGTGGTGTGTGTCAGCCATCGGTGTGTGACAATATCAGTGCTCATCCTGGTGTGGAGGTGGTGTAGATAGGAGTTAGCACGTTCTGGGCCTGCTGCATTAGTGTGCTCATGTTCTAAGAACCATCCTCCAAATGTTCTTCCTGTTGTTATTTCTGCCGTAGCCACAAACTCCATAAACTATGAGCCATGAGCTGGGACGTGCTAGCCGAACAGAATTAGGGGACACTTATCGCTGAGTTAGAATTTTTGGCTTCATGGTTTGATAGTTTTGCAGTTTTGAACCTTTTTGTCATCCCCAGGAATCTCTTGCTTACTAATGGAGTTTACCAACCTCATACACATTTTCATTATAATACATGTGGATCACCTAGCACTGATCAACACTGTTTACTAATGGAAGCAGCATTTAATTACTGACATCCAAAATCTTAATGGTAGGGCTTAAGCAGAGGCACAGAAAAGTCAGAGAGACCTTCCATCCCCATGTTGTATGTTTCCTGCATTTGAATTTTATGCCATGTATGTATTTGTTTTCTATTTCTTATGTCTCTACTTCTCATTCATTTTATTCTTAAATACCTTGCAACACTGAGACATTGGTTTAGATAAATCATTTTGGATATATCTGCCTATGTTCATTTTGTCTTAATGTCACTTTCTGCATAGCTGGGCCAACTGAGAACATTACATATTTTTCAGTGTTAGCCATTGGGATGATGACTAGAATGTAACTATCTGTGAAACAACAAGGGTGTCAGCTATGGCCTGGAGAAATGGCTCATCAGTTAAGAACTTGCTGTTCCGCCAGCGGCCCCACGTCCTTCCCACACTGGCTACACTGCAGTACCAGGGTATCAGGCTCCTTCCGGTCTCTACGGGGACCAGCACACACTAATACAGACACATACAGAACCTTACTTTTAAAATCAGGTGAAATATTTATGCTCATCCAGAAAAATCACTAAATACTTTGTCATGTCTCTGGAGTGCACAGAATTTATGTCGCAGTAATGAGCATTGTGCTTCCTTTTTTTTTGGCAATAATAGGTTTCAAAATTTATGACCAAGTCTCCAAACACATTTCCAAACATGTAAATATAGATCACAAGTGAGCAATGATGTTATTGTACTTTATAAAATATGATGCCTTATATTGATATTATCCATGTCTTCATTAATATTGCTAGTGATAATAATCTGTGAATTTTAGCACGCTTTCCTGTTCGGTACTTGTCTTTGGAGCCTGGACCCTGAGAGGTCTATAGATAAATTGCCCTGTGCTCTTGATGAAGGCACCAGGCTACAGCTCTAGGCGCGTCCTTAGGATTGGAGTCGCTGGTCTGTGTGTTTCCTGTTGTTCTTTTAGGTCGTGGCTCACTCTGTAGCCCAGGCTGGCTTTGGGTCCTCAACATTCCACTCACTTTAGCCTCCCAAGCGCTGGAGTTACATGTGGGAGACATGAACCTCAGATTATTTTAGAAATACCCTATGAGTCCAGGATTTGGGAAGAATCGATTTTGTTTCCAAGACTCATTTCTTCTGGTTTGTAGATTAACTTTCAAGTTATCTTAATGATTTGTTTTTAGTTGTAATTTTTAAAACATTATTGATTTTGAGATAGGATCTTTGCTTGTAGTTCATGCTCATCTCAAGCTTCATTCCGTCTCAGCAATCCAAGTGCCGGGGAGAGGTGCGCCCAGCCCCGAGCACCTTAGCTTTAATACCTGGACTCTTATGTGGGGCCTTTCATTCGGGATTTTTTTCATGAGGGGTTGGTTCTAGTTTTGCCACAGTGGACTTGGAAGCTGCACCGTGTCGCATGCCAGAAAGGTGTTTATACCCAGATAGCCTTTAAAAGCTACCCCACAACGTTTTTGAAGCAATTTTCCTACCTCACATCATATAACATAAAACTTATAGACCATACTAATACTAATGCATTATATATTTTAAAAAGCATTATTTTTTTAAAGCAAAATTGTCTTCAAAATATATTGTTAGAAGTGAAATTTTGCTGTGCCTTCTATAGCTGAGGTCACAAATCACCTGTAACATCCAATAATCAGCTCAATCTGACTTTAAATTCTTGGTGGTTTGGGAGCAGGAACTTGTGTTTAAAAAGAAGATTGGCTTGTTAGCTGAATTATACAATTATAAGTAAATGTGGCCGCAGCTGTTTTTGATATTTTTTGTTATACACCTGATTGGAAACAACGCATTTTTTAAAAATATTTTTTCACTTCTTACACTGACACCTAGTGTTCACTATTTCTGATATTCAAATATTGAATTTTAGTTATTAGTAGCTATAGAAATAGATTTGCATTCAACAGCTTTGTAGAAGTACCCTGAGCACAGGCCACTCATCCCCCTTTCTACCCTGGACTCACAGGTTTTCTGGTTACTTACACTGCCCTAGCCAACTGGTGAGCTGCTTCACATAGACTGGTCAAGGGATCGGAAGGAGGTTCTAAAACAAGGATTCTTAGAATCTGTTCTGTGACTGGTGTTGTGTAATATGCATAGTCCCTTCACCCTCAGCTTCAGAAGATGAGGACACTTGTGTGAGTTTGTTCTTTGGGTCATCAAGATAACAACCCATGTTCAGTTAGTTATGCAATCTGTGAAGAGATGAAGCAGGGCTGTGAGCTCTCCTTGTTGGGAGGACACAGCAGGACTGCTCGGGAGCCCTGCAGTGAGCTTTCAGTGCTCCTTGTGAGTGGCTGAGAGGCAGAGCTTCTTACAGTCTCCAGCCATGATCCTTTTTTTTTTTTTTTTTCCGGAGCTGGGTACCGAACCCAGGGCCTTGTGCTTGCTAGGCAAGTGCTCTACCTCTGAGCTAAATCCCCAACCCCACCATGATCCATTCTTACGCAGGAAATTATTACATGACCTCAGCTGTATATCTATGGCATACAAATCAAATATTCACTGCCAATAAATCATTAAAAAACATCTCTTATTTTAAAAATTTAAATAATGGAAATTTGATGTTCTTTTGTAAACTTACATAAAAATTAAATCAGAGGAATGTATAACAGTGAATTTTTAGAACATCTTCAACATTTTTCAATGCTGATTGATAAATTATTGGAAAATATATTCTAATTCAAAACCACAATTTACTTGTGAACTTCAAATGAACATAGCTTAGAAAGTCAGTGAAGAAGAGAAACCGTAAAGTTGTTCATAATAGAATTGTTGTTTTGCAAACTTCAGGGTTCAAACAATGAAATGTCTCTTTAAGAAGAGCATTATGTTTGTGTTTAAGACCTGAGCATTTTAACTGTTGGGCAGCACAGTCTGTGTTGTTTGTCATGGCCGCTACAGTGTTATTGCAGTGTCTTGCTTCCTTGTTCATTCTCATCTTATATACAGGCTTTACATTCATGAGGTCTTCCTGACAAATGAAATTATCCCTCCTCTGACGAGCACTTCCTGGTTACCTGCCATTACAGATGTTGTTTCGGATGGGCTAGTGTGCGGAATGACAAGTCATCTTATCCTGATTCCAGGGAAGATGCCTGGGGCAGGGGTGGGGGGATGGAGAAACGATGTCCGGAGGGACGCAGGAAAAAACCCATAAAGACAGTGATCATTAGAAGGAAGTTCTCATGAACTTTAGGATCATTTCTCCTATGTTGCTTATGTGGCCCTGCTTGCGGGCTTGTGGCGATATTTTCAGAATTATGCAGCTCACCCAAGAACGAACAGCATTCTGGGAAGTAAGCTCTCCAGTCTCTTCAGTTATTTCCCTGGCATCATCTCCTGAGAAGAACTTGTCCCTTACTTCCAGGAGTTATAGGTCAGGTAGTTGCTGTTGGGGACATTGTTTGTCCACAGTCTTCATAAATTTCAATTGGCAATTTGGAAATGTCCCAGACTCTATGTTAAAGTGGAAATTGAGCACTCTATAGACATTATCCATAACACTTCTTTCCCCCTGTACATCTGTAGTTACTTCTGAAGATTTAACTAAACATCGAGTCTTCTCATTAAAAATAGGAAAAGTAGAGCATTAGATGACAGTTTTTTTTTCTTCTTGTATTTTATCAATATGAACAGATATTGGCATTCTTTATTGGGAAGGTGACTGGCTTCTATTTTGTTTCACTTTATTTATTTTATTTTTTTACCTAGCCTGATTTTTAAAAGAGTAAGACATTGCTCTCATATGTAACTGAATGAAAACACACCTAGCTTTTTCCTTTCTGTTCCAGACACCAAAATTGGCTGAAATGGCTAGAGTAGGCAGTGAGCTTTGAGTAGCGTCTAGTCTGATGTTTTGTCAGGCTTGTGAGTAAAACATGCTGTAACTCCTTTGGTTCACTTTGCTGCATTCTCTAGATATAACTGTTAAAACAGTGCAGTCTCAAGGGTTCGTCTCATTTGCCAGGCCCTGCCTGTGTCCTGATGTGTACTCAGCCTGTAAGAGTTGGAGCTGACTGGATAGATACTGTTATGGCCTCCCTCGCTCAGCTGCATGCTGAAGAATGTGACAGTCATTGGGTTTTTGTTGTTGTTATTGTTTTGGTGTTGTGGATATAACAATATATAAATCAAAGACCCTTTCTCTTGCAGGTTATGTTTTGGTGTGTCATAAAATAATAAATAAAATGCCTTCCCCCACCCCCTCCTCTCTCTCTCTCTCTCTCTCTCTCTCTCTCACACACACACACACACACACACACACACACACACACACACACACCACTTCTGCTGTTGCTTCATCTTTTCTTTTTTTTTTTTTTTTTTTTTTTTCTGGGGCACGAACCCAGGGCCTTAGGCTTGCTAAGGCAGCGCACTCTACCACTGAGCTAAATCCCCAATCCCTGTTGCCTCATCTTTAAGGTCTTCAAAATCATCCATGAAGATTGGCACCAACTTGCAAACTCATATTAAAGTTGCAACTTTGCCTCCCTTACATATAAAGTATGCTACCTGTGTCATACTATATACTATGAATCCTTCCCCAACAAATTTCTGTTTACTCTCTGGTTCATCAGAGGAGCCACCACCTATTTCATTCAGACTTCTGAATGCATTTTGCGAGCAGGACTTGACAGTAAGGAAGTATCTATGATTCATGAGATGCAGAGTGGATGTGTTAGCCAGCATGGAAACAATATTGTGGTGGTTTAAATCAGAATTCCCCCCACCATGTTCTTATGCATTTGAGTGCTTTATTCCCAGTTGGTGGCTATTTGTGGAGCCTTAGGACATAAGGCCTTGGTAGAGAACATATGTCACTGCGGATGGCCTTTGCAGTCTCAAAAGCCTCTTGCCATTTCTAGCTCACTCTCATCTTCCTGTGTGCTTTCAAGATGTGACTCTCTCACCTTCCGACTCAGCACCTCTCTGTCTACAAAGCCTCTGTCCCCTGCTGTCGTGGACCTTTAACCTCTGGACCCATGAGACCATCAGCACTCTTAGATGACCAGCTGCATTGCCAGGCCCTTTTGTTCTGTTTTGTTTCCCTGATTAGGGAGTGGGACTTGAAAATGGACTTAGAAGACCCTGTGCATCCTATGTAAGCAGTGTGCTGTAGTCCAGGCTTTGTTTCCTGGTCATAGCACACGGCAGCATAGCTTTTTGTGGTATTTATACAGGATTTTCAGAATGGTAAACAAGTTTTGCTTTCAACACTGAGTCACCAATTATATTAGTCCCTAATGGGAGGCAGCGTGTCTTGAACCATTGAAGCTAGGCTCTGACTTGGTGTTTCTAACTATGAGAAATCATTAGATGACTCTGAATGCACACTAGGGATATTTTATCAGCTGTTTCCGGAGTAACTGGCTGCAGCTTTTAGAAGAGCTTTTGAACTTCTTTGATATAGAAATGGCTTTGTGTCCTAAGCCTAATGAATCAAACTGCTAGATCCAAACTTTCTTCTGTATTGCCCTCTCATCCTCAACCTTCTCTAACAGATCATCAGTGTGTAAAAATGTGAAGAGTGCCTGTCCACCTAGAAATCATGGACATATAAAACATGCCCAAGGTTCTACTACAGCGTGAGGTTACTCAGGAAGAAAAGAGAATGAGAGAAGACATAAAAGAAACTACAAAGTGTCCCATATGATGTTCTGCCTTCCACAAGTTGAAGAAAAGAAGGCCCGGACAAAGAGAGGGGGCAGTAGAGAAGTGTGGTATCCTGGTCATCACATGAACACACATCTCCAGTCTTTGGGGTCAGCTAAGATGAGGACGGCTAAGTGTGGCATTAGATGGGATAGCAAAAGCAGTTGCAAATGGGTGGTGGGCATTCTTTATAACACAACTGATAGTTATGGTGTGAGCTGAACATGATGAAATTGTTGCTATTTCTCCAAAAATTAGTACATGCTTCTCTTTTGAGATATATATCTATACACATATATGTATAGATATATATCTGTAGTTATGAATAAAGTTTGCCTATGTGCTTCCTTCCAACATAGTCTTTTTCTGAACTCCAGTTGGAGATGCATCGCTTTATACAAGGTGCTGTGAGCGCTTTGCTCTGCCCACAGGGGAACATCCCTCGTGGCATTCTCATCTTCCTGGGGCTCCACCCTACTTTCAGTGCACATATCCCTGCAGACATCACAGGTGCCCATGGTAGCCTTGTTCCAGTTGCCATTCTACTTAGGAGATTTCCTTCTTGTTCCCCATCTCTGTTCCTGATCTTATCCCCCAGTGTCCTTGGTGCTTAGGAATTTCAGTAACCAGTGTGAGCACTGGCACTTGAAACACTGTGCTAGATAAAGTGAGTCATTCTCTTATCGTTTTGTCTCTCTTTTTTCCATATCACCAAGGTCAGTTTCTGTAGCAGTAGGAGAAATAGATTTCTTTTCTAGCTTTTAACTTTTTAACTGAACATTCTATCATGTCTTTATCATTTTAAAAAACAATGTAAAGATATTTAACACAACAGTGGTTGAAGTATTCTATATTTATCTTTAAGATGAAGTTTCAGAACCGGATAAATGGAATTGAGGAGCCACATGTTTTAAAGGGGTTTTCTTAACAGTTTTTAAGGGGTTTTAAATATTAGATAATATATGTTCAACTAACTCTCCCTTGTTTTCTAATTCTACTTTAGTGTAGTAGACCGTCTACATTTTGCAATGAAAACCAAAGTAAATATAGATGAAACATTTGATTTGCACAATACCTGCTACCGCATATTCCCCCATATGTAAAGGATGCTTGCACCTAAGACTTAACTGTATCTTGAGACATGTTGCAATTTCTAAGTAATGTTAGTATTTAATACACAGGAGCCTGTATGTATAGTTGCTCAAATTTATGAACATTGCATTTCATTTACCTATGGAAAACTTACCCATGTTTCAGCTTGTGATTAATAATAGACAGTTTCTACATGGTCACTCTTCCTGTCAATTAACATGCGGGAAGCTGCGTGGATCCAGATAAGTGTATGAGCTAGCAGGTGTTTATGTGACTGTCATGGAAAAATAGACTTCTTGGAAGGATAAAATCAAACTTTTTTATTTTATCAAATTAAATTTTATTTTATTAGCTAATTAAATTTTTAATATTATCATGCCTTCTCTGTTGTCCTCTGGCCCCCATCTTGTAACTCTCCTCATTTTGATTTTCATGTAGGGAAAGTAGCTTTTATTTTTCAGAGATTTGAGTACACCTGGCTCACGGTAGTATACATAAAAAACGAGAAAGAAAAGTCATCACATTTTAAAGTAATATTCGCTTTGAGATCATCATGACCATTTTGATGGTCATCCTTCTACATGCTGACATCCAGTTACACCAGCACCATTTGTTGAAGATGCGTCTTTTTGCCAGTGTGTATTTTGGACTTCTTTATGAAAAAACGGGATTTACATCTAGGTCTTTGATTCAATTCTATTGATCAACTTGTCTTTTTATGCCAATATCACATAGTTTTTATTATTATAGCTCTTTAGTATAGCTTGATCAGGGATGGTGATACCTCCAGAAGTTCTTTTATTGGACAAGATTGTTTGGCTTTCCTGGTTTGGTTTTGTTTTGTTTTTTTTTCCATATGAAATTGAGTATTGCTTTTTCAGGGTCTGTGACATTTTGATGGAGACTTCATTGAATCCGTAGATTGTTTATGGTAGAACGGCCATGTTACCATGTCAGTCCTATCAATCCATGATCAGGAGAGAGCTTTCCATCTTCTGATATCTTCTTCAACTTATTTCTTCAAAGACTTGAAGTTTTTGTCATATAAGTCTTTCACTTGCTTTATTAGAGTTACCTCAAGATATATTATTTATAGCTACCATGAAAGGTGTTGTTTCCATGGTTTCTTTATCAATCCCTTTGTCTTCTGTGTATATGAGGGCTATATTTGCAACCCTGTACAAAACTTAAGTTCAAATGGATCAAAGACCTCAACATAAAACTAGACACACTAAGCCTAGTAAGAGAAGTAGGAAATAGCCCTGAACTTATTAGCATACTCGACAAGTTCCTGAACACAGGCACTAAGAGCAACAACCAATGGAACCTCATGAACCTGAAAGGCTTCTGTAAGGTGAATGATACCATCAATAGGACAAAATGGCAGTCCACAGAATGGGAAAGATTTTCACCAATTCCACATCTGACAGAGGCTGATATCTAAAACATATAAAGAACTCAGGAAACTAGACATCAACAAACCAAATAATCCAGTGAAAGTCAGGGTACAGATCTAAACAGAATTCTCAACAGAGGAGTCTCAAATGGCTGACACTTAAACAAACACTGAAATGTTCAACATCCCTTGTCCTCAAGAAAGTGTAAATCAAAACTGCTTTGAGACTCCATCTTGCACCTGTCATGGCTAATATAAAAACACAAGTGACAGCTGATGCTGGCAAGGATATGAAGCAAGACCATCCTCCATTGCTGGTGAGAGTACAAACTTGTACAGCCATTATGGAAATCAGTATGGCAGTTCTTCAAACAATCAGGAGTTGATTTACCTCAAGAACCATCTATACCACTCTTGGGCATATACTCAACTAACACTCCATCCTATACAAGGACACTTGTGCAACCATGCTCATTGCAGCTTTATTCATAAAAGCCAGACACTGACAACAACCTAGATCACCCTCACCTGAAAAATGCATTACAAAATGTGCACTAGTCAGGTATTAAAACAATGACATCATAAAATTTTCAGGCCAATGGATTGAACTAAGAAAGATCATCCTAGTGAGGTAACCAAGGCCTAGAAAGACAAAAAAGGTATGAACTCAGTTATAAGTAAAAGATAAACTCCTTATAAGTAAAAGATAATCTGTGAGTGTGGCTGTAGTGAAGTCTGATAACAATGGGGGATACAGAGCCTGAACTGGTCATCTTTTATATGCAGGCAAGGCTCCTAGCAGTAGACTAGGACATCAGCCCAGCCATAAAACCTTCTACCTACAATCTGTCCTTCCTGTAAGATGTTCTGGGGTAATGGTGGCATCGAACTTATGATAGTGGCCATCCAATGACTGATCCAACTTGAGGCCTGAATGACCAGGAACAAAGTCAGGACAGCCCAAAGACCTAGGCTAGAACCAAGCAAGACTGGGAAAAAAAGTCAATGAAATGATTCCTTATGATATTCTTCTGTACTAATAGATCAGTGTATAGTCCAGTCATTATCAGAGGGTATCATCCAGCAACTATGGATAGCAGCTCTGTATAGACGCAGAGACCAACAGCCACAGGTGGGGCCAGGGGACCCCAGCAGAATAGAGGGAGGAAGGACTGTAGGATCCAAAGGGCATAGGACACATTAGAACACATCTCACAGAATCAACTAAGCAGTGCTCATACGGGCTCACAGTGATTGAGGGGACAGACACAAACCCTTTATGGGTCTGTATGCCCTCTACATATATCTGCTGGTTGTATGGCTTTGTGTACTTATGGGACTCCCAACAGTGGAAGTCAGGAGTGTCTCTGACTCTCTTGTGCTTAGGACCATTTTTCTCCTCCTGTGTTGCATCGTCCAGCCTTTTGAGGTTTTGTGCCTAGTCTTACTGTGTCATTAGTCATATTCAGTGGATATCCCTGGGAAACCTGCCCGATTTTTTGAAGGGAAACAGAGGAGTAGATCTGGGGAAGAGGGGAGATACACGGAGGAAATAGGAGTAATGGAGTAAGAGGAAAGTGTTGTGATGTGTGAGAGAATAAATAAGTCCTGATCATCATACACTCGTATACATTCTGTAATTTACATGAATAGATCATGATACCACTTGTGGCCACTTTGTGTGTGTGCACGTGGGTCAAGATATACAAGAGGCATTTATCTTATTAGTACCCAGTGACAGGAAATCAACAGAGCACTGGGGTTCACTGTGTGGAACATGCAGGGTGCACACAACTCCTGGGTACAAAGGTTCCCCGCGCAGATAAAGTGGTCGGGTTCTTGTCAAGAGCTATGTGGTAATATAAGTCAACACACTCACTGTAGTGTTATACTATGGGGGATTCGCCATGAAAGGTTACATGTTACAAGGCTATCATGTATGTCTGTGCATGCATGAGGGTCCAGAGGACCATGTTGAGTATCTTCTTTTCAGTTGCTTGTTCTCCCTTAATGTTGAGACAGTCTTTCTCGCAGAACCCAGAATTCATTGATTTAACTGGAGTGGCTGGCCAGCATAGACAATCCTTCCTCTGCCTCCTCAGCACCAGGATTAGGGCCACTTTGCTTGTGGGTGCTGAATGTCTGATTTCAGGTCCCCATGCTCGCATGGCAAATACTGCACTGACTGGGTCATCTCCCTTGCACCCCTTTCTTTATCCTCTATTCTTTTCTGTCCTTTCCTTCCTCTGTAGCATTCTCTGCCACTCTCCCCCAGGACATGGCGAACTTATAACCATACAGTGGCTGTTTGCCATTTTCCTTTAAAACTGCAACCACGGTTTTCACTTTCTGCCATTTGCTTCTTACTTTAATGACATGTTACTATTACATTCTTTTTCCTTGATTTTTTTTTTTTTTTGTTTTTTTTTATTAACTTGAGTATTTCTTATGTACATTTGCAAACATCCCTTCCTCCCCCTTCCTTATGGGTGTTCCCTCCCCTCCCCCCATTGCCACCCCTCCCCCCGACAGTCTAGTTCACTGGGGGTTCAGTCTTTTGGGACCAGGGCTTCTCCTTCCACTGGTGCTCTTACTAGGATATTCATTGCTACCTATGAGGTCAGAGTCCAGGGTCAGTCCATGTATAGTCTTTAGGTAGTGGCTTAGTCCCTGATTTCTAATCTTAATCTTATTCATTTTCATTAATTAGTAGAATATCAGAGCTTAGATTTACCAAAACCAGTTGTTTTTAAAATAGGCATTTTCTTCTGGTTTTTTTTCTACATCAAATAAAAGGTGCTTCCACAGATAGCCTTGTAACATGTAACCTTTCATGGCGAATCCCCCATAGTATAACACTACAGTGAGTGTGTTGACTTATATTACCACATAGCTCTTGACAAGAACCCGACCACTTTATCTGCGCGGGGAACCTTTGTACCCAGGAGTTGTGTGCACCCTGCATGTTCCACACAGTGAACCCCAGTGCTCTGTTGATTTCTGTCACTGGGTACTAAGATAAATGCCTTTTGTATATCTTGAGCTACCTGAATAACCTGCCTACTTACAGCCTCCAGCTATATTTTCTGTTAGATTTTATATATATTCTAGATATTCAGATGAAGCAGTTGGTTTAGTTGGAAAGGGCTTCACCATCTCTCTGTTTAGAGCTGTATTAGTCGGTTATTACTAAATGAAAGCAGGTTGCTGTCTTCTGAGAGCTTAGACGTTTTATTTAGAGAGTGCTACATTCATACCTGTTTTGTTCTCAGAGTCTGTGATTATTAACATGCAATTCTTTCCCCATGGCGCTCTTTGTTTAAGGTTAATAGGCTTTCTCATGCTGAAGTTTTCTTATTCTGTACTGTCTTTATCTTAGTATATAATTCTTATCATATGTTGCTGGATTCTAATTGTTCGTCCCTTTAGCATTTAGTATCTTTATTCCTCTCAGTGAACCTGTTTGTCACATTGTATTAGTGTATGTGGAGGTATTTATGTGCCTTGCCAATGTGTACACCTGTGCATATTGGGTGCACATGTCATATACAGACCAGAGGTTGCCATGTGGCGTTTACCCATTTGTGTTCTTTAAGTCTCTCAGTGAATTTAAGGCTGTCTGATTTGAGGTTGTAGACATGTCCTCCCTGGCCAGCTGTCATTTGTATGCTAGGCATCAGAGCTGGGCATCAGGTCCTATGCTTGTTTTACCAAGATACACAGTTATCTCCAATTCATTGTTTCTACCCATGTGATTGGTTTTTTTTTTTTCATCTTTATTAACTTGAGTATTTCATATTTATATTTCAATTGTTATTCCCCTTCCCGGTTTCCGGGCCAACATCCCCTAACCCTTCTCTATAGGTGTTCCCTCCCATCCTCCCCATTACCACCCTCCCCGCAACAATCACGTTCACTGGGGTTCAGTCTTGGCAGGGACCAAGGGCTTCCCCTTCCACTGGTGCTCTTACTAGGATATTCATTGCTACCTATGAGGTCAGAGTCCAGGATCAGTCCATGTATAGTCTTTGGGTAGTGGCTTAGTCCCTGGAAGCTCTGGTTGCTTGACATTGTTGTTCATATGGGGTCTCGAGCCCCTTCAAGGTCTTCCAGTCCTTTCTCTGATTCCTTCAACGGGGGTCCCGTTCTCAGTTCAGTGGTTTGCTGCTGGCATTCGCCTATGTATTTGCTGTATTCTGGCTGTGGTGATTGTTTTTTTATCTTGTGACTTCCCATCAGTATTTTATTCAAGTCAATCAAGTGTAGTACTCAAGTTCATTTTTCATTCTGATATCTGATCTGTTGCTATTCAGAGTTCTGTCTATGCTGAATTCTTTTGTATGTGTTAAAGTTTTATTCTCATGGATCTCATTCAGGATAGGTGGGAATTATCCTTGGGTTTTTCTTTTTCTTTTTAATACTGTATACGTTTTATAAGATAAAGGAGTGAGTTATGGGTTTGAAAGTAAGTATTGACTCTTCTAGTATTTAGAGTGTAGCTAAATATCTTGGTTATGTATTATATTAATTGTTCGGTTTAACACCTTCCTTACCTTAGCTTGTTGAATGTATTGTTAATACATTTTTCTAACATCTTCACTTTCCATCTGAAAGGTTAGAAATCTGTGATCCCAAAGAATTTCAAGATGGAAAGCTATGCCCTCCGTGAACTGTCCCTTCCTCTTCCTGACCCTACCCTCCGTGCTAAAGCATCACACACTTGTGTGGATGCGCATCCTCGTCTACAGCCTCAAGCTGAGAGGTACATATGCTCGGAGCAGTAGGTGCTGTCAGGACCAAGTAGGGCCTGTGCAACTCTGCTCAAGACTGGGCAGAATTGAGGCCCTGGGCACACATAGCCTTTGGGACACAGTTGTTCACATGCTTCTCTCAACTCTCAGAAAAACATGATTCCTCTCTAAATAAGTCACCTCTTTCCTGTGGGAGTTACAGACTGCTGTCTCCTTTTTACAGTCTGCAGCTGCCCTGCATGGATCCTGCTTACCTGGCAGCCCTGTCTTTCTTATGGTTTAGATTGTGGTTTTTCAGTCAGTTCTTCCACCCATCTGATTTTATTTAATTTCTGTCTTTGAAGAATTCCTCAAAGTTTTGGCTCCCCGTTTTTCTATGAGTGTTTTGAGTTCTTCTTTTCTCCCCGAATAATACATCTTTAAATTGTATGAGGTTTTAGGCAGAAAGATAGTTATGTCACTTTTAATCTCATCTTTCTTTAATTTTAAGTTCATGGGTTTTTTCCTAGCAATAATATAACACTTGATTACATATATAAAAAATCATTTATATAACCTATACCATGTTGGCACTTTACTGTTGCAGAAATAACAGGGTTCCCTTTATTTATTCCTTTCGAATATATTTATTCATTTTTATTTTATGCATACGAGTGTTTTGCTTGTATATTTGTGTGTGTATACCCTGCTTAAAGAGCTCAGAAGAGAGCACTGTGTCCCCTGGGACTGAAGTGATGGACAATTTTGAGCCTACATTTGGGTGTGAGGCTCAAAACCAATGTCCTCTGCAAGAGAAGTTTGTGCACTTAATAATCAACCATCTTCCAGCCCCTCCTTTACTTATTCTCAGATATAGTTCTCAACCCCTCTAGTAGTGGAATCCTATGTTAGGGACTGTAGAAAATTACTTCTGTCCCAAAGGAGAAGTTCTGATCCCCAGTGGAAAAGTTGTATTCACCAATAAACATACTGGTTCTGAAGGTATAATATTTAACAGTGTTGTCATAGTACTTCAGAGAGTAAGAAAGGGATTGTGGAAGGAAGAAGCTTGATGCTGTCATTGGAAGTGGTGATGTTCTCACCACCATGCAGTGACTTGAGACCGTGCCATGATATCAAAAGACACAGACAGGGCAACAGTTCCAACATGACCTGTATGAGAAGGAAGAAATTGAAAAAAGAATGAAAAAGTCCACCACACTGTGCTGGTACTTCAAGCTACTTGAGGTTCTGAGTTCCATTCTCACCGTTTATTGTTAAATGATAGGCCAGTATCAGTACAGAGGTTGTTAGTTCCAGGGCAAAAGAGCTATTTCTGGAAGCCTGACAAGACACTGGACTTTTATTCCTAGATACTTTTTTAAGGATTCGTTGGACCTGAGGAGGCTGCAACTTAATCATTTTGACCACGGGGAGTTAATAATTGAAAGGGTTGAATTTAGTTTGAAAAATCTTTAACCTATGTGCTGTATTTTAAGAGTTCAAGAATGGGGATTAGGAAATTATTTGATTGAGGAAGTCCTTGACGTACAAGCTGAGTTCAAACCCTATAATCCGCGAAAAGAGCCAGCTATGGAAGCACTTGCACCCTCAGCACCCATGACAGCAGCTCAGTTTGTGGCTTGCGCTTATAATCCCAGTGCTGGAAAGCAGGAACAGTGGATCCTTGGATCTCACTGGCTAGCCAGTCTATCCCAGGCAGCAGATTCCAGGTCAATGAGAGATCCGATCTCTCAAACATAGCGTTAAGGACACTTGAGGAAAATGCCCTTATCAGCCTCTCACCTCTCCATGCATGCATTGAAGAATCTTCTAGTCAGTGCAGCTGGGAAGAACCTTTGTGTCACAGGGTCCTCATGCGGTCCTCTGGAATCTCCTCCAGGGTCATGTTTTTGTCCTTCTTCCAGCATATTAGATCCTTTATGATATCAGGCACAGTAACAGAAAGAGCGCCTGCATCTGGCAGTCATTACCTGTAGGATGTGTAACTTGTATGTGTCTTCTGGAAGTTAACTCTTAATGTTAAACAAAGGAAGCCAATCAAAACCAGCTGTAAAGCTTCTGCATAGTTCATACTTTATATACATAGTTCATACTTTATACAGTCAGCATTAGGTTACCATGCACATGGCCTATTTCTGTAGCTTAAAAAAAATAAGATAAATTTTTTCTTTTATTAAAGTTAGTGTAGTCTTAATTTTATGGTTAACCCTCCTTTAATTGTTTCCCTGATTAGCAGGAAGGAAATTTTAATACAATTGACATCATTGTATCTGCATTTTATATGCTTTAGAGAAATACTGGTTCATTTATTGACTTGAACTCAATATATTTGAATGCAGTCAAAATAAAAACATAAGTTGAATTATAATTTTCTGACTTAAAATTACAAGATTACAAAATTAGTAAAGGTAGCAACTTGCCAACCTAACATCTAACAGGCTATTAAATGTATCATGTGAACTAATTATATAGATATTGAAAATTGCTTTGGTAACACTCACTTTGACACATGACCTTTATTGTACTCTTAGGTACACACAAACCGTAATTTCACACTGTCATTATTGATAAGAAAGAAATTCAAGTGTTAAGTGTGGAAGACTCCCCCTCTGCCTGAGGTAAATTTGGAAGCACTGTAGACACGGAGGACTCATGCTCCATCCTCAGCAGTGCTCACTCACAGGCAGGAGACTGTCAAGTACCCCTGCCTGGAAGCAGGACTTACATAAAGAACAATTTTGGAATGACAAAAAGGTCATAGATTTCTACCACCCAGCCGTGTGACGTATGTGGAACACTGCATTAGTGGGGTTTTATCATGAGGTGGAATTTTATGGTGCACAGAGCACCAGATAATACAGTGACTCAACCATAACAAGGAAACCGAGGGGCTGTGAGCACTGCTTTCTCAAAAATCTATTTTGAAAGTCAGTGTATGTTTTGCAAATGATGACTCCTGTTTTGTTCCTGTTAGGACAGCTCTGGCCATCTTGTTACAGTATCAGACATCACTGTATCTTACGTCTGCTCTCAGCCTTAAGGAACTCACAGACCATAGGAAGGCATTAGAAATACATAAACCCACAAGTGGGAAATAACTGAGAGCAAATAAATCAATTTTAACATACTGTAACTGTAGCTTCCATTTCTGTAAACGGTGATATAGTCCTTTTTAAGGAGCTCATGAGGTGTCTGAAAGGCTGCAGAGCCGGGTCTTCCTCAGAGTTAACGAGTTCTATTCCTCAGGAGGGAGACTCCCAGGGCTGATTATTTACTCTGGGCCTATTGCTGCAGCCAGAGCTGTTGTTAGCTTCACACATGGTCACCTCTAACAGAAAGATAAGTAGACTGGAACTCAGTAGGTGTGAACTTTCTAAATCACCGTACAAAGACTAGTCCTGGTTACCACTTTCCCTTAGACTCTATGCTCTGTGTGTGTGTGTGTGTGTGTGTGTGTGTGTGTGTGTGTGTGTGTGTGTGTGTGCGCGTGTGCACTCACTATATAAACATTCCCATTTGCGTTCATACAATTAGCATAAACTTAGAGGTTTTCAGTGCTCGGTTAAGGGAGTATGGGTAAATGCTTCCATGAAAGTACTATTCCATACGGAGTAATACTTTCAGTACTCCCAAGAGTCACTCCCGTGGCCCTTCTAGATTCACATGAATGTTCTCCGTGGCTGGAGAGTACTCTCGTGCAGGTGACTCCTTCATGTCATTAGTTTCTTTAAACTCTCAGCATTGTATGGGAAGTGCTGTTAAATTGTTGGCTTGTTGCTTTGAGAGTTTGTGGGTTTGTTGTTTGTGTGTTTTCTTTGTTTTGTTTTGTTTTTCGGTAAGGTTGTGCTATGGAGCACCCCCGTCCCGCGCAAGTCCGGGTTACACGTTGGCCTTGAACTTACTGTGGATCTGATCTCCTGTCTCTTCCTCCTAAACGCTGGCATTACAAGCACATGGCACCATGCCTGGTCTATCAATTTGCTTGTTGCCATTTATATATCTCATTCCCATGGTGATTTTTCAGGGTTTGTGCTTCTTAGTATATCTGCTCCTGCTTTATGCAGTGCTCCTGTGAGCCCAAGCTGATGGAGCCTGTTTTTATTTTCTTTCTGGTGTCCTTACAGAAGTAAAGTGAGTCTGGTGTTGTCACTTTTTCTCTATCCAGCTGTTTCTGCAACATCTGTTACTCATGTTTGCCAACATTAGGGGTGGGGGTGGGTTTCTTGGAGAAATGACCTTGTTTTCCAGCTGTGTGAAGTTGGTTAACATTTGTGCTCCCTCGGCTCCCCTGCATGGAGTTGTTCTCCTGCAGCACTCTGCCTAGGGCTTAGCTCACCACCAACCTTTAGCCTTTCCCAGGCTGAAGCTACTGAGCTCATCTTCCATGGCACCAAGTTGTTCCCAGTAGCTTTATAACTGTACAAGTGCAGACCAAGTAATTCCATAAGCTTGAAGGGACCTGTAAGTGGATTTATGTCCAAATGAATTTCTAGAACATGAGATTGTAATGTTTTACTCAGCTCTGCTCAGGCTAAAGCTGGGGTCTCCTTGTTTGGTGTTCTATGTCTATAAATCACTGGTTTTATGAAATACAGCAGAAAATGCCACTGCTGCATAAACATGGTAAACATGCTGTGCTGTCCTGCTGCAGATGAGGACAGTGCGGCCTGACACTGGTGAGGACCGCCTGCGGGCTGACAGACAGGACAGCATTGTAATCCACATTGGTTTGTTGCTGGGAAACAATGTCGATTTCATTTTCCGTAGCTTTAGAGCTTCAATGAAATATTTGCTATGTGTTAGTTAATTTCTCTAAAAGCAGGGCTTTTGGAATCAGACTATGAAGTGTACGTTGGGGCAGACCCCACCCTTCCTAAGCCTCAGGCTCCTTATTGTAAAGTAGGGATAACATCACTTCTAATCTCATAGCATTGTTTTGGTGACCATATAAGAAAAGCATGGGAATTCTTTGCCATTATACAGCAATGGTGTCCTACACTACAGCATAGCCCCTTCACAACAAACCTTTCTTGCTAGGAACTCAGTGGCAGGACACTGTAGACAAGTCATCAACATGCTAGATCTAGAGGGGAAACTTACAGATTACTCCTGTGGGAGAACTGGTTCTCGAGGTCCAGCAAAGTCAGAGTCAGATCAGATGTGGAAGTACCAGCTGCATCTGTGCCAAATGAAGAAGGGAGGCCTGGGTGAGGGGGAGTTAGCCCTTAGGAAAGCAACTGATGGAAAGTTGATGTGGGCATCCCCTGGGAGCGGGACTAAGAAAAGACTAATAAGAAAGTTGACTTAGAGATGCTATCGTTCAAGATAGAACTCTAACCACCGCAGTACATCCTGATACCCCAGACAACTTGACAGTCATTACAACCAGGTGCCTGGAAGGGTCGGTTCCCAGACTACTGTGTGAAATGACATAGCATGTGAATCAAAGTAACGTATCAATCTGCATGGGACATTGGATGTAAGACAAGTGGTTCTTTCTTGTCCTTTCTAGCTGCCAACTCCCCAGTGGTTCTCAGCATGCTGCAGTGGGAGTTTCTGGTGTCTTTGGAGACTCAGGTGTGCCGTGTGATGTTTTCCTGGAAGTGGTCTTGTGAGCGGATGTTTTGCTGAGGCGGACATGCGAGCGGATGTTTTGCTAAAGCAGACACTGCTTGAGTGTGACATTTGGAAGGAGTGTGAGTGTGATTGGCAGTGAGCGACACTCTTGCATTGGTTCACCTTGCCACACTTGGCTGCTCTTCACTGATCTTCCTGGCTTTACAGAGAGAAAAGACCAAAGAACTTCGCATGGTATTCGGGCTGCTTCTTACTACTTCTGTGCCTTGTGGTGTCTTCTGTTAAAAAAAAATCTAAAAGTTCAGGTTCCTGATATTTGTATGTTTTCCAGAGCAAGGTAAAGATGGGACGCGTGGGACGTGCGCTGCATTTACTGGGTAGATTCCTCACCTGCGGCCCTTGTAGCTTTTTAAAAAGATGTTTTTGATAAACAACTTGAAAACTAAATTAGATCTTGATTTTGTAAATTAGATTAGATCTCAGCCTTGTTGAGAATCATTGTTTTCTGTCCGATTGAGCAAATAGATGAATGTCTCCTGTTTTTATCATGCCTATCTATCAGCAACCTCGAAACTCTTGTGAAGCAGTAACCTGCTTAGAAGACGTGGATTTTTCTGTTAGTCTACCCAGTGTTTCCTCATGTTATGTTCTCTCCCAGAGAAAATCCAAAGATCAGTTAAACTCCTGTTTAGTATATGTGTACAGTGACCATACTGGTCATCCTTAGAAGGAAGAAGGGAAGAACAGTGACGGAAAAGGACACTTGTTCTGTGGCTCAGGTGCTCAGAGGGCTCTGCCATGCTGCCTGTGATGGTAGTGTGGGAGTCCGAGCTGTGACTGCTTACACTGCTGCTTACACTCGCTTGCACGTCAGCACTGCAGTTTAGAGAAAGAAATTGCTTTCATTCCAAGATGAAAGGGTTGTGTTTTCCCAGCTGTTGCCCATACATCTGACTCCTTCAGCAGAAACACATACCTCAAACTCTGCTAAGGTCAGAGTAGCTTCCACATCAGCTACACATGGCCAGAATAAATCAGAAACCTCCTTCATGATCCAAAAACTTCATATAATGCTCGTAAGTTTCTTATTGTGATCTTCTTATTAAGATCTTCTTAAATTTCCACTTCAAGTGATATAAATAATAATGTATGCTAGCATATTAAGATAATTAAGCTGAAAATAAGTAGAGTCCCGTCTGTGCATTGGGACACTTCAATTCTTGTTCAATACAAAGGCCTCTGTGACATAACTATGCTGTGCACGAGGCCAATGGATTCCCCAGAACTGGAATTGTGGAGTTTTGAACTGTGGTGTTGGAGCTGGGAACTGATGTTACCTGCTTTCCTCACCTCTCCAGCCATTCTGGGCATCTTACAACAGTTTAAATGTCAGCTGAGTCTGCAGTCCCAGTAATTTACAAAGTGGGAGGAGAATCGAAGTGCTAGGCCTTCCTGAGCTGCAGAAAGAATGCAAGGTCAGTGTAGGCAACCCTGTTCCAAAATAAGGACGGAAGGATGCGCCCTGGAGCACTGGCTTACCAGTGCGTGAGCTCCTCCTCATTACTACTCAAGGGAAGCAAGGGAAAGTGAAAGGCAAAATGTAACAGTTCCTGAGACATTGGGGAAAGAAGATGTTTCTATATTATCCTAGAAATACTATTTTCCCCAAACAAAGCCAGGGCAGTGACTCTTTTGAAATAAAGTTTCTCTGAAAATGTCATTTTATCAAGTCAAACTAGTTTTTTTGATGGCTTTCTTGTCCATTGTTCATATATTTCTGATTCTTTTGGTCGAATACTGGGGCAATTAATCCTAAAGCCCTTCTCAGGAACTCTCTAGGAAATAAGAAGGCAGCCATGAATATACTGTTTCCGTCCTCTGCTTGACATACACTTACGTGTTGCCCTTTGAAGCAGTTGCTAAACCAAGTTGTGTGCTGCATCCATTTATAGATACCTATAAATCTACCAGGTGTTACGACGGAGGGTTCATCTCTTTCTCTGACTCAGTCCCTACAACTATGAAATTCTACAACTGTCCATGCTCCTCCCTCTCCTCTTCTGACAGGAACCACTAAGCCCAAGCAAAGTTTATCAGGTTATTGCTACTGGCTTGAACACTCCCTATGTTTAACACCCATCGCATTAAACTTTGCTTTTACTAATGCCTCCTACTTGTGCAAAAACATTTTATTGTCATCTTTACTAACATCATCATTTCACGAGGTCAAAGTTAATGTCCTTTGTCCTCCCGCTTCTGTCTCATGGTTTTATATCTACACTTCCTGCATGGTATTCGCCAGCCCTCTGCTATGTGCTTGGCTCTGTGAGGTACTCAGAGTCACGGTGCACACAGCAGTGCACATGCTTGTGAAATGGCTCAGCCCTGATGCTGCCTTCAGTGTGGGCTGCTGCTCTTGCTGCATCCCACTGAGGAAAAATTAATCTCAGAATTGTGTGATTATAAAATCCACCACTCTACTCCCAGTTTATGGTTTTAAAGAGCATTTATACCACCTCAGAATTATAATTTCACCATTTCAATCTTCTTGATGCTCTTTATGATGACTTGCTTTGTAACTTAATTTGTAGGCAAGATGTTTTGAATTTGCCTTGTATTAAATACTATAGAAATTTTTAAGCTTGCCATGGGCTGTGCTCAAATGATTAGTTTAACAGTGGCATCTGTGTACTTTGACTACACCCTACATGCTACATACATAAAAATATATATTTGCACAAAGAATTTTTGCTTATGATGTATTTACTAGTGAATTGATTTGGGATGTTATTCAAACTGCTTAAGAAAATTTGGATATCAAATAACACTTTACTTTTAATAATGTGTAAGTGTTCATGCAAGGCATTGTTACCCAGCTGTATCCCTTGCAATTTGAATTTGGGTCACTGCCAAAAAGATACACTGGATCAATGGATTTTGGAATGTAACTCTGAATTGAAAACAATGGATAATTTTCTCTAATATTACACGGCTGGAATTCTTTCATTTATGCATATTGACTTAAATATTAGACTAATAATATTCACATGTAATGGGTTTTTAGACCACTATATAGTAGTAGGTGCTGATCTGTGGAGACATGTTCCAGCAGTGGATTCCTAAAACTAGATGTAGTTCCCAACTGTATATTCTGTTTTTCTGTACATACATGCCTGTGATGAAGGTTGATATAAATTATGTACATTGAGATTAGCAGCAGCACTAAGAAACTGCCACTGCTATACCACTCTACCAAATAAAAGCTCTGATCTTTCTCTTTGAAAAAGTTAAACTGTTTCTGCCCTTTTCTTCTTGTGAAGATTTGTCATGGTTTGGTGCTGTCATTTTGAGGTGTGACCTTGGTATTGTAATGTAGAATTAGCCTTGTACATAAAGAAAACTCGAAAGAGTGTTTGCTGTACACCCAAAGATAGTCACGTAACAGGTGACTGACAGCATGTGTGCACTGGGAGGGACAGAGGGGTCTGCAGAAGCATTTGCTGCATTACTCAGAATGACACATAGTTTAAAGCATATATTTTTGGAATTTTCCATATTGTATTTTTTTTTCTTTTTGGCTTTTCGAGATGATTAATAGTAGTAAACTACATCTCTGTAGCCCTGACTGTCCTGGAACTTATTCTGCAGACCAGGCTGGCCTTGAAGTCAGAGATTCGCCTGCCTCTGCCTACTGAGTGCTGGGATTAAAGGTATATGTCACCCCTGGTTGGCCTCCATATTATGTTTTTGAAACAAGTGTTCCTGAAACTGGATAAGTGGAAACAGCATAAAGATTCCATTATATACATAAAACACTGAAAAGCTTAAAATTTTAAGATTCATGATATATTGTAACAAATTATTTTAAAGGCATAAATAATATTTAATGTCTAAATAGAGTGTATTCTAATGCCAGACTCCACAGGTTGGTTTCGTGCTCTAGAGAAGTCACAGTGCTAAAATGAGGAAGGAAATAAAAGCAAAGTTGTGGGAAACACAAAACTCGCCCTCTGTTGCTTCTTATCTTGTGTCCATGGAATGCCATGTCTGTAGGAACCAAGTACGAGATTATACCTACCAACTAAGCGAGAGAGCAAACCCACCTTGTGACAAGCCGTGCAGATAGCTCAGTGGTAGCTCACTGCTTCAGATGCACAGGGCTCTGTGTCCAGTCAGCTCTCCACGCCGGACATGGCCCTGCAAACCTTATGTCCCTTATTCAAAGGCTAAAGAAGCATGGGCTTAGTGTAGTCCCAGGAACTTAGAAGCAGTCGGAGAACAAAATTTCAGAAACAATAGATACTTATTATTATGATTCCAATTTTCTAGATGAGGACAAGGGTACAGAGCTTTAGTGTTAAGTGATGAACTAAAGCATGAAGTGTACTCTATTTACAGAAATGACAGGCTGATGTTAGGTTTATACACTCTGGGGCTCCGCTCTCTTCAGCTGGTTGACTTTCATTTCCGCAAGCAGTTTCCCTGCTTCCTCTACGTATCTTACTCTTTCCTGTTACAGAGATTTTAAAAACTGGATTGTCTTCCTATCCAAGTATTCCATAAATTCACATTAATTTTATGTACCCCATAATTTTCATGCATTCATTTGCATTTCCAAATGTAATTTGACCAGAGATAGCTGACGCACATCACTCTAGATGCCATTACTTCATGGGCATAATTTTCAGGCAATTTTTAAGTATAACATGTTCAGATAATAATCATCGAGTAAGTTCTGTCTGGAACGGCTTTGGCTGCCAGTTTGCTTAAGTAATTTTTTTCTTGTTTTTCTTCTTCCTTGTTTTGGATCCTGTGCTTAAAGCTATCCTTTTTCCCTTCCCTGTGGCTTCCCCAGCAGTTTGTCAACAGATGGTCTTTCACAAGTCCCGCTTTTAGGAATGTTGACGCTCTCTACTCACAGACCCCATAATTAAACCTTCTATTCTAGGCTCCGTAAAATATTTAGTTATCAGTCATCCAAACGTTCTTTTACGTCCACAAATGAGAGACACAGAACTACTGAAAACAGCTAAGTCATATTAAACGGAAGAATAAGTATTTCTGTCCTCTCAGTGCCTTTTTGTTCCAGTGTTTTAAAATCTTAATTTTTCAACCTGGGCATTCTAGATAATTTGGCTGTCTACTTTTGTATTGGCCTGCCCCATTTTTATTAGTTCTTTCATAATATCATACTTATATAAGGTCATTTTTTATCCCCAGAAAATAGATAAAGGACTAATACTGTCTTCCTATTGTGAAATGTGGTACTAGAACATTAGTTTGATGGGAAGGAAGAACTGATACAGGAATGGGTCTCAGTAAGAAAACTTGTGTCAAAGAAAATCCTTTAAGTGTGCTTGCTTATTCTGACTTCAAGGTGCAGTTGAGATGTCTCATGCATCCCCTGCCCTTCTTTTAAATGAAGAGCAGTACATTTTAGCTTTAGGCTAAACTTCTGAGTTTCTCTAAATGCCCTTTTCTACATTAGTATATGCTTTTGTCTTCAGGTCTAGCATAGTGTGTGATCTTTATAAAAGCTCAGTATAGTGCATTCTATCTATGGAAAATAGCTTACCTAAAGATTTCTATTGAAAATATATTTTCCATATAATGTAGTCTGATATTTTCCCTCCCCCAACTCTGATCCTCTTCTCACCCATCCAGACCCAAACTCATCTTTTGCTCTCTCTCATTAGAAAACAAGCATCTAAATAGTAATAAGATACAGCAAACAAACCAGGATAAAGCAAACAAACAGAATCTTTAATTTTTATTGACTAGTTGAACATACAATCCTTCTTCAGGTTGCTTAATAGAGAAGGTTATTACTTCCGTTTGTTGTTTACTTATGACATGGCTGACTTTATAAAGCTACCTTCACTGTGATGTCCCAGTATCATCTACTCTGTCTTTTACATCTTGCTTGTTTTATTAAACGTGGCTTCTCAGTATTAACCCTGGGGTCAGCAAACTTTAACCTGTTAGTGGAATTTTTGGGTGGGCAGTAAATTCTTCCACATGCCATGGTTCCCATTCAGCTAAGGCATTTTTGTCACTTGGCCATTGCTGTGTCTTCTTTGTAGTCACTGTGGGAGGCACAGATGTAACCATGGGTGGGTAGGTAACTAGAGGCCTCTCTGGTTGTTCCTAATTTTGCATCTGGCTATTTTGCATGTGAAAGAGCTCTCCTACAAGGTAGTCCCATCTTCTAAAAGTTCCTTTGGCTGTAGAATGGCAGACAGCATCAATCTCTTCCTAACCATTGCAAAATTCATGGCCAACACACCTGGAACAAAACACACATATGTATGTTATTTTTTTTCTTTCTTTTTTTTTTTTTTCGGAGCTGGGGACCGAACCCAGGGCCTTGTGCTTGGGTTTGTTATTTGTGTTTTTACATGTCATAAGACCCTTCAGAAGTGAATACCCAAAGAAAAAGGGAATGTTTTAATTTTTAGTGTGGTCGATAAAAAGTGTATAATAGAACAGTGATTGACCAAAGAGCAAAGACACTCCGTTTAATGGTGAGAAGTGCACAGACTCAGCAGTTGGTGGCTTTTTGGTGGCTTTGACATCTTTTCTTCCTTCTGGGTCCTGAGCAGGACACTTGTTACATGGAGTTTTTAGGGAAAGGGAGGGGACTGGAGACTGACTGGCATGACTCCGATCCTTGGCCTGCTTCAGGGAAGGGGACAAGGAAGTTAGAGGAGACTTCATTCTCCACTTTCTCAATTTCTAATGCTATATTTGGGGGTTACTTGTAGTGAAGCCTACAGACCTTCTTCGTAGACCTCCCCGTTTAATTTTTGGGCTTGTTGCAGCTGTGGTTTGGTGGGTTTGTGGGAGACTTCTAATCAGGCTTCCAGGAGAGCGCTGGAATGTGCGGTGCTGCAGTCCTGCCCACTGCTCTGTTGTCTCTATCAGTGCCCAGGAGGGCTCTCCTCAGCTCCAGAGCAGCAGTAGGAGGTCATGTCAACTCAGGAAGAAACCACCAAGCCCCAACTATTAACAGGTGCATGACATTAGTGCTCTGTTGTTGACCTGAGTCAGTGTCCATTCATAGGCAAATGCTTTCCAGCTAGCCTGTGCCTTTAGTCAGTCTGAAGTGGTCGTTCTGAATAATGTTATTAGTTTATCTGTTCTTTTAGACTGACATTTGTTATGCTTCTTAATCCATTATCCTTCAAGTTCTGTTGTTTTATATTAGGAGATATCAAAATCATTTAGAGTGAGATAAAGATCACCAGGAGCCTCCATCCTGCTGGTTTTCACTTTGCAGTGTAGATGCTCATTTTACACCTTTCTGAGTTTGCAGTGAATTATTTGCAGTGCAGATCCTTGTCACATGCATTAGACATGGGTTAGAGAAGAGCAGGCTCTTCAGGGGTAGACTAAATCCCCAGTAACTTAGTCATACTACAGAGAGAAACCTCTGTAGAAACCCTTAGGCAGGGAGTGTGGAGACCTCCCTAGTTAGTGAACATGGGGAAGGAAGCTGCTGGGATGAGGAGAGATTTCTCCTCCTGCCCTCTGCGGGACCACTGAAATTAAAGATGGCTAAAGAGGAAAAGCACCTACAAGATTGTTTAAGGTACAAAGGAAACCAAAAACCTCATTGGCAAGTCCAGAAGCCTCGTTCCTTTCTGCAGGGAAGGCCAGACTTATAATCCTGGGGGATGGTCAAGGGCACAAGGAGTCACCTTGGGTTGTGCAGGCCTGCAGTGCTCTCGCAGAACAGACCTGCGTTGTAGCCGTTCTCTATGGGGATGAGAAAGAGAAGAGTGTGTGACAGAGTCCTGAGGATGTGGTGACAGACTCCACCTGTCTTCTGCTACAGGAGCTTCCTCTTCTTATGAGTGAGATTCCTGTATGAAGGCTGGGCTGCCAAGACGGCTCAGCAGGCAGAGACATTTACTCTGACAACCTGACTTCCATCTCTGGGTCCCACATTGTGTAGGAAAAACTAAATCCTGATAGTTATCTGTGACTCCCCATACATCTGTGCACCCCTCCTTCTTAATTAAACAGAAAAGAAATTGTTGGGTTGGAGAGTGTGTGTGTGTGTGTGTGTGTGTGTGTGTGTGTGTGTGTGTGTGTGTGTGTGTGATTTGCTTTTATGTTTTTAATAAAAAGAAGATGGCAATAGATCCCAGAAGCTTTTTTCTGGTGAATTAGATCAAGTAGATAGAGAAGCTTGGTAGAAAGCCTCTGCCTGTGGTGACTATTGGAGGAGATAGATAGGACCAGTGACTTTGATTGGGAGGTAAGTTACAGAATGGGAGGACTTTCCTTCATGTGACTGCTCAGCTTGCCAGGAAAAGCAAAGAGAAAGGAGGGAGGGAGGCTGTCTTCCTCTGAGCTGCAAGGATAGGTGGGAAGGGAGAGAGCGCTTTCCTGATACATCTCCCTGTGTCTCCTCCGGTTGATTGTGCCATGACATGGGGGCTTGAGCCAGCTCCACGTAATCAGTCACAATTGAACTTCCTCAGTGGACACCGGCCTGGTATCCAGAAGGTCAGAGAATTACTCAGTGTGGAAGAAAAGCCCCTACGTTGGCTATTTGCAAGTTGAAAGAAAACAGAATTTTCTTTTAAATGCAAGTCTAAACTTTGAGTATTCTGAGGAGTTTGCATATCTCCTCGCATATACATCTATGTAAGCATCATTGGTTGATTTTAGTATTAATAACAGCATTTGGTGTTCATTTCTCTATCGAATCATGCATCAAACAATGAGTACCAAGCAGTGTTGTAGGTGCAGCAGAGTCTCCTTGAAAACAAGGGAGAAACCATCCATCACTTTATGGACCTTATTCTAATGCCGTATTGAAATGTCTGAGTCATTTTCCTTCCCTCTCCTTATGTGGAAGCGTGTCTAATATAGGCTTAAGTATGTACACATTTGTGGGTGCCTCAGAAAGCTGGAAACCAGATCCAGGTCCTCTGCAAGAATGGCTAGTGCTGTTATCCACCAAGCCACCTCTGCCTCCGGCTCAGAAAGTGCCTTCAGTGCCTCCCAGGCAGTAACGGTCAGTCTGCTCTAGACACTGTTTATGCGCGACGAAGAGTGTTGGGAAAAGGATTGTTAGCGTTTGCTGTTTGGCAATTTCACAGGCTTATATAACAAAGGTCACGGAGGTGAGTGATTGTAGAATTTACATTTAGACAGGTGTGGCAGTCTGGCTTCAACAGCTGTTTGCTCAGAAGTTGAGGTCATCAAGTAAAGGCCAACTATGGAGAGAGAAATCAGTGCAGACTTCTGCCTCCCAGACACCCCCCACAGCTGTCTTCTTCCCTTCTGCCTTGCTGATGGTTCTGAGCCATCCTCCTTCCTGCCCCACTCTTCACTCTGCTTGTTTTGTCTTACAGTTGAAACTACAGTCTACATAAAGATAAGGGTAGCATTTAGTCATCTTTGCATTCCCGGTGTCTGCTGTAGTGTCCAGGACCCATTCAAGATTTAAATAGACAATTAGACTAGGGTAATGTCTGTTAGTAATAATGGGGCAGTCTAAGAGCTGTGTTTACGTAGAAAATGTGTTTTGCTGTTCCAAATTGAAATTGGGTTACATAAGAGTGTCTGAGCCAAAGGTGTTTAATTATACTGGTAATCATCATCCACTGCGAAATGCACATTACCCAGAATTCCTTTTATATGATTGAATTTTTACAAAGATATTTTAAGATGCCTATTTATAATTTGGAACTTGTATTCAGGACATTTCTCCATACTTTTTTAGGAAATTTGTTATAGCTCTCACTTCTGATAAAAATCAGAAAATCTTTGGTTAATATTAAATTAATGAGTTAAAAAACATGAGAGAAATGGCCATAGCAATCTTATTTTAAAGGTATAATTATGCCTTTAAAAATCTATCACTATAACGTCATTATCTTTCTACTTCATGGATTAATTAGTCCACTGTAAAAAATGTATTTTAAGTCTTTTGCCACTCACAGTCTCTAAAAAGACTTTTTATTCACTTGCCTGTTTTAACTAAATGTATTGTTCCAGAAGATGGTGATTCCTAAGCCATTATCATGAATTCCTCAGAAGGTCTTATTGTCAGGCTAACTTTGTCTTGACCATCATATTGCTGTAAGAATTCTTGGTCCTTAGTGTGGCCATGCACATGATCTGATCAGTACTGTGAACTACACTTTTTATTTGCTCTTTCCCGACCCACCTTGCTTCAGCCATCAATTCCATAATTAGATGCTAGACCTAATCAGTAACTGCAGGCTCACATAACTCCTGTCCAAAGCCTCCTACCCTTGTCACCACCTCCTAGTATCCTTTACTTCTTTTCAGATTCTGTGGTCAGTAGTTATCACCAGTGCCCTGCGTCTGTCTAATTCACCAGGCAGAGTCCAGCGCTATGGAATCCAGCTCTTCGCCAGCTCCTGGCTGCACCCAGAGCTAAGTGCTGCTGGAGAAAAGTAGCAGTACGGGGTCTCCTCACGCTGCTCCTGGCAGGAACTTTAAAAGGGTTGCTACTGCCCTGTGGGTGGACATGCTGGCTCTCTCCCCATTGTCATCCACTCATCCACTGTCTGGATAACACCCTTTCCTTTTTGTTTAAATTTCTAACCATCTTCATAATCTTATACTTAAAGTTGTGTTTCCCATGCTTTATGAGTTTTCCTGAGGAAATGTCAACCAATGTCTATTCATCCCAAAAGGGAACTCTTAGCAGATCAGAGTAAGATTCTACCAAACTCCAACTGGATGAAGCAACGATTTTTTTAGGGCAGGATCCTACTTACTAAAGTGGGTACCAGGACACTTTGAAGAGCACGGAAGGCACAGAGGCAGCTGTATTGCCAAAGAACCCACTCCAGCATGAGTCACAGGGCATGGCAGCTATACTGCCTGAGTTCCCAGTATGACTTGCAGGTGAGTCTACAGACCAGAAAGTCTGCCTAGCTGTCTGTAGTGTTTATGGAACCTTAAGAAGTGCTTTTAGTTCGTGTAAGTTTGAGGATCCTTCTGAGACTTATGAGATGCATACGTTTTGAGTATTAAACACTCTTCCTCCAGCATGGAATGTTTGAATTTGGAGGATATTGCCAAGTGTGGCAGTTAGAGTAGGCTTTCTCTGGGCTTCCACTGTGCCTATTCCTTCCCCCCTCACTTTAGCACGTATATGCTTTTCTTCCAGTTACTAAGACTTAACTGTCCAACAGCCTGAGACCAGATTCTTATATTAGACTGTGTAGTTTATGAGTTCAGATTATTATTATTATGCTTGCCTACTCTCTGCACAAAAATGAAAATATCCTTAATGGAAAGCCAAGCTACATATTTTATTCTACTTTTTAATATATATGTTAACTTGTTTGTATTTGTGTTTTATCGTGTAAAATACTTTTGGAAAAGTGTTCATGACTCAAGATGAGCTTATGGATACACTTCTAGATATTTCAAGTGAGAGTGTTCTTTCTGTGTCTTTCTCTTTCTTTCTCTCCCTGTCTCTGCCCCCTATATCCTTTTTATCTTTCCTCTCTGTCTCTACCCCTATATCTCTGCTTGAAACAGTGCTCATTAGCCCATCAGCATGGTGTGGCTGGCAAGGTTGCTCTCAGAGATCCTGCTTTCCTGTCTGAGCTGTGGTTGTCATGGCCTGCTGTCTGGAGGAGCTTCAGAGCCAGTGCTGATCCGACAAGAGCCACATGACTCAGGGGTGGAGCTCAGTCGTGCTCTGCTTGAGCTGCTTGGTCTGTTCTAATATGTTTCAAGCAATGGGATTCAAGTATAATTCTTTTTCACAAAAGATTCCTTTTCCTAAAAACCTAAGTGCCAAATACATTTTCCTGTCAAACATTCTTATTGTGGTTATTAGTTTTTGGTCTTGTTTCATCAACAGATATATTTCCTACACTATGTAGTTACTCATTTGAATTGTTTAACTATCTGTGCGTACTTGTATCTCAGGGGCAGCACAGTGTAGTAGAGGGAAATGTTGTGAAGAGTGAAGTTTCGGGGATTGTGTTTCACTTGTTTTTATTTGTGCTGTCTGTCTACACGAGCAGTGAGCAGTGAAGGTGCGTGAGTAGGCTGCAGCATCTGTCAAGTGTAACCACGTCTCTGCCCTGACTAGCAGCTGGCCTAAGCCCTGGTTGGCCTCACTGTGGTAGGCTGGGGTTCATTGCTAGTGGGCAGCAAAGATAGTGGGCAGGCAGGAAAGCAGAAAATGCCGCTCTAAATCTTGCAGTATATGAACTTAAGAGAACAAAAGATCCTGTAGGTCCTTTTGTTTTGATTGCTGTTAATAAATCCATACCAGTGGTATTGTAAGACAGCAAGGTAGCAGTCTGTTTATAAGACAATGAAAAACTGATTTTATGATATGCTGTGCATCCTCCTCCTCAACAACAGCTATTCTAAATCTTTTCTCCAGTGCAGGCTAGATACTGCA
This sequence comes from Rattus rattus, assembly GCF_011064425.1. Classification (NCBI taxonomy): domain Eukaryota; kingdom Metazoa; phylum Chordata; class Mammalia; order Rodentia; family Muridae; genus Rattus; species Rattus rattus. The sequence continues at coordinate 84,899,780 of NC_046157.1, read as the reverse complement.
GGACCTTATAGACATTCCATAGCTCTTGGCCAACATATACCCAAATCCTACTCTCCTAATTTCTAGTAAACACTATTCCCATTCCCCATATGATTTCAAGATTCCTATTGTGAGCATGAGTGAGAACATACAATATTACCTTACTTCTCTTAACATGAAGTCCTGTATGTTTATGCAAATGTTAGGATTTCCATTCTGCCAGCCAGATAGTATTCTAAGTGTGTTATTGCTACTTCTCCAATGCAGTGCCCACACAGAAAAGACAAAGAATAGCTGTTGTTGGGGAGGATGATGGAAACACGTCAGAAAAATCAGTTTTGCTTGTCTTACAAATATACTGTTACCTTAGGGTCCTACAATGTCACTGTTAGGTATTTAAGAGCAATCAAAACTCACTAAAAAGTATTCTTGGAAAACTCCATTCTTTTCAAGTGTTTGTGTGTGTATAAGAGTTACCTTCTCCAAATGACCAAGTCCCTTACAGGAAGCAGCTTAAGAGAGGACTGAGGGAAGACGATCCATCACAAGGGACAGCATGGCAGTGGGAGCTTGAGGCAGCTGGTTCTATCATGTCCCATGGTTGAGGAAAGGGAAAGATGAGAGCAGACAGTAGGGAGGCTTTCTCTTCTTTCAGTTTTTTTTCTGGGCTCCAGCCCATGGTACCGGGCCACCCACTCTGCAGTTAAACCCCTTTGGAAGCAACTTTACAGGCACGTCCAAAGGTTCTCCAAAGTGACTCCTAATCCACCCCAGTGGACCATGAAAATAATTGTGTATTTGTATAGGCATATACATATATTTTATCTAGTCATATGTGTGTGTGTATATATGTACATATATATATATATATAGAGAGAGAGAGAGCGCTATACCTAATCTACATATCTATATAAATATATTCACAAGGATAGTATCTTTGTATATCATTTAATTCCTTTTTATATCTAACACCATATCATGGAAGTGATTCCATATTGATATTAAGTGTCAGCAGGGAGAGTGTGATAGTGAGGGACTATGGGATGTCTGTGATAAATTATCTTATGTTCATTACTGTGGAAAGCCTCATGCAGGGTGTGTGGTGGTGTTCTCTGGGCAGTGAGTCCTGAGCTCAAGAAGAGTGGAGAGAATCCAGCCGAATGGAAACAGTACACAGTAGTATGCTATTGTCAGACTTGATGTCATCTGACTAACTGCTTAAGGTTCTTGGAGCTTTGAGCTCTGACAGTTCCAGACTATAACTGGGAGTGCAATCTGAAAGCCAGGCCCTTGCCTCTTACGTGACTTCCATTTGTTAAGTAGAGTTTTCCTTTAGTGATTGGGAATGCCAATTGAGATCATTTTTACTGAGTTTCCGTACTTACTTGGATTAACTTCTGAATGCTCTATGCTTCTGTTCCTTCTCTTTCAAGGATTTTCTTGCTATTGTTGCATGTTTGGTTTCCTGGCACATATCCATCATCCAGGAAGTATTTGGGTATTTTACTGTAAAGTATCCATGCTGCTCTTTTTCTGTGGCTCATAAATTGACTGAAAAAGCAGTTGCAACAAACACTTAGTGAGGACAGCAGTGCAGACACAAGAGGATAGCTCTTTAGACTGTTTTGAGAGCACATTGGTTTGGTTTGGTTTGGTCTATTTCTTGCATACTAACATTAGGTATAGTAGACAAAATTATTTCAGGCAAATCTTAATGAAGAATATGAGACCAATTGCTATTTCTAGTGTTAAATGGGAAAACTTAAGCACTATGCTTCTGTGTGTATGTCATGTACATGTGTGTAATTCGTAAGTGTCAGATGTTCACAGCCTCATGAAGTTCAAGTACATGACTCCCCCATAGACAAGGTATTTTTGGGATTATGACAGTGTTTTAGAAGAATTTTGAAGGCTTAATACTTTGATATTTTTGGCTTCACGATGGCGCTTACCCCCCTGGTAACCCAGCATACACATACAAAACCAAGTTCCCAAATTACTGAGGAGGAAGCCGTTTCCTTTCTTCTAGTAGTGACTCCCTGAGTGTGGTCCCCACAGACTGTGGATGGTCTCCCAGGAGTCTCTGGGTGGTCTTCCAGCTGGTTCTTAAAATTCTAGGGTTTATAATATGACCATGTCTGTAGTCCGTTTTATAGCATGGATTAATAATTTACTCATGACATTTCTAAAGCGTTTTCTCAGATGCCATGCTTCCCGTGAATAATGACGGAGTTTCTTTCCACTGGTATGGTGGCTATAGGTGCAATTGGTGGTACTCATTTTTCCTTGCATGAACTAATCCACAATATGAAATTGAGAACTGCTGTCTCAGAGTAATCAAACTGTGTTTATATGATTATAAAAGCCCGGAGAAGCGCATCAGTGGCAATTTGAAATACTAAAATTATTATTTATTTTTAAAACTGAAACCCCAGTTTGCATGTTTTAAAAATGAGTCTTTATTTGGCCAGAAAGCAATGGCTCTGTTTCCACACTGGAAACTCTGCCATGCAGGAGCCTACGAGCAGTGAACCTAGTCTGAGACAGTGTTCTTCAGCTGACAGCCTGTGCTTAGCCCCCTGAAGCCAGGCCAGGATTGTTTCTGGGATTTCGTCATCTACCAACTGTGAGTCCTTGATCAAGATATTTCAATCTCGTGCTTTCCTTGATACTATTAGCAGGTTTGTTAGGCCATGTGTACGTTTTTGGTATATAGTGCAGGCACATTCACTCATTAATATCACATTGAGTGGCAGCTTTAATGCAGTTGCCAGGCCAAATGACCGGATGCATCTGAGTCTGACTGCAAGTAAGTGATGGAGCCCGGGAAGGAAGCTCACTTTGACATATAGCGTCATCCTTTACGTGCCCAGTAATGCTCTGGGAGACAGGGGTGCTGGTACACACACAGAATGTCATCCTTTACGTGCCCAGTAATGCTCTGGGAGACAGGGTGCTGGTACACACACAGAACATCCTTTACGTGCCCAGTAACGCCCAGGGAGAGGGGGTGCTGGTACACACACAGAATGCCATCCTTTACGTGCCCAGTAACGCTCTGGGAGACGGGGTGCTGGTACACACACAGAATGCCATCCTTTACGTGCCCAGTAATGCTCTGGGAGACGGGGTGCTGGTACACACACAGAATGCCATCCTTTACGTGCCCAGTAATGCTCTGGGAGACGGGGGTGCTGGTACACACACAGAATGCCATCATTCATAAGTTGAGTAATGCTCTGGGAGACGGGAGTGCTGGTACACACACAGAATGCCATCATTCATAAGTTGAGGCAAGAGGATTGAGGGTTTGATTCCCGCCTGTGAAATATAGTGAGGCTGTCTCAAAAACAAAGAGACAAACAAACGAACAAACACAACAAGAATAGTGTTCTGGGCCTCCTGAGAACTAGGAGGTAGGAAAGAGTTCAGTGAGACCTGTGTTAAAAGGTGGTAGACATTAGCTTTACACTTTGGGAAAGGTTATTCCAGCCTGATAGGACAGCAGGTTCCAAGAGCAGAGAAATGATTAGGTGGGAAGAATAAGAGCTTTGGACAGGGACAGTCCAAAATTAGGACTCATTCTACCAACTCGACTGCTGCTTGTATTCCCTACTAACGAGGGCATTCTGGATAGGAGAGGAATGAGAGGAGAACGGAACTTGCTCTGCCCTACCCAGAGTTGAGGGAAGCAATTCTGATTAGAACCTATAGAAATAGGAGGAGAGGCTTTCATTCCGTGTGTTCCTGTATGTGTACATGTCTGTGCAGTCACATGTACACATGAATGTGAAGGGCAGATATTGCTATGGGATGTCTTCGTCACTTCAGATGTCCACTCCCTTATGTTCTGAGACAGATCTCTCCACTGCCTGATACTGTTGTTTGAGCTATGGTAGAACAAGGCTATGCATAGTACACTTTCATCTGTTGTCTAAGTAAGCTAATGGGAACTACTTCAGAACAAATACACCACAGTAAAATAATTATTAATTCCTTCCTCTAAATTTAGCATTTCATTATTTTGTTGCTTTTTATTTAAAACAGTTCATACCTTCATAAAGTGGATTTGAAATGTTTACACAATCCACGTACATGTCAAACCCATCTGTAACCGACATGGAATACTTTCTTGTTAGACATGTTGTCACTTCAGTGCATCCTGCCTTTCCACTTTTTGATCCAATGTAATTAAATAATAGATTTTATTTCATAACTTTTCAGAAGCAATTAAAAAAATTCTTTTCATCAGACTTGTTTATTTTGTCTTGTGCCTTCTCAGAGTTTAAATAAGACCCTTTCTCTCCACACTAGAGAGACATGAAGCAGCCCTTTCATGTCAGCGGCCTTGGCAGTGAACATTAAATTAAAAGTTACATTTTAAAAAACGGAAGCATGGTATTCTTTAGAAATATCTAGGAGTTCAATCTAGCATAGGTGAAATGATACTTTGGAAATAGAGCTTTTAATAGCTATTTGATTATTTAAAGATCAGTTCCATGAAAAGTATACACACCAGGGAACTGTAATTTAATGAATTTCCAACTTGGTCTTTTGCTCTTCATTGAAGATATTTTGTTTTCAAACCATGCCTAATAGGTGTGTGTATGTGTTGTGTGTGCACACATGTACACATAACATGCATGTGCACATGCGCACGCACACGCACACACACACACACCAGCCAGGCATTCACATGTGGGTAGTGGTGAATGTTGGATGTCTTTCTCTGTCACCAGCTCTCTATCTTATTATTGAGCCAAGACCTCTCATTGAACCTGGGCTTTGCCATTTTGGCTTACCAAGAAGTCTCAGAAATCCTGTCTTGACAAGTTCACCCCCTCTGCCCCATGTTGAGATTATAGGGTTGCCAACACACCTGGCTTTACCTGAGTAATAGTGACCAAAACTTAGGTACTTATGGTTACACAAAGAAACACGTTATGTACACAGTCATCTCCCTAGCCCTTGATGTCAACTATAGGTGTTCATATGGATACACCCATACATACATGTGAACACACATACATGCATTTACTGTTTATAGCTACATATTTGAAAAAGAAACAGCATATCCTAAGGTGGAGAGGTCAACTTATGACTTCTTCACTTAAATGCTCACACAGGCACGTGCACTGAAGTATACACGCATGCACCATTCTCACAGAGAAGGAAAGAAGAAAGGAAGGAAGGAAGGAAGAAGGAAGAGAGAGAGAGAGTTACTCGTTATTGGTGCTGCCCTTACTTAAATTAACTCTTGGAATCTGGAATTACAGTTTTCATCACTGGACCACATTGTTTATTTGGTAGTGGACACTTCCCACCCATTTCTATTTTTAAATTCTCTCAACAGAAATAATTTGTAAAGGGGATGAAAATCATCTGCTTTAGGCAGTTGGAGGATAGACGTGAAAAGTCATGTGGTTCTGGATATGTTCAGTTCAGTTCCTCCATCCTCTCTTTGTCCTTCATCCTAAGCAAGTTCCTCTCAGCAGATCCCTCATGCTCCCTGCCTTCTGACTGACTTTGACCCAGAAGAGACCCCAGGGAGATCCAAAAGTGAATGATGTCTGCTCACATTTGTGGTATCCCTGTCAGGTAACCCTGTCAAACTTCCAATCACAGATGACTTCTGTCTGCCCTTTGCTCCTTAAGCCTAGGGTTTCTGCCTTTGCTAGACCTGTATGCTGAGCATAGTGGGTGGGACTGGGCAGCCATAGCCGACTTTTAGTTACTCTGGTCAGTTCTTTGCCAGTGATCTCTACTGTGCTGCCTATTTTCCTCCACAGTGTGACTGATAAACATGTAATAAGCAAATAGATGAATAAACAAACATAAGGTCTCTTACAGACTCAGCCACACTGATGTCTAGAGATACCCACAGATTAGTTGAGGTTCAGCCAGATAAAATCTGAAAACTGAGGTTTTCTTCAATTCCTGATTAAAGATCAGTAGGCATAGTTTAGTTTGCCCCTGGGGTAGAAATGCATCAGATGGTTTCACAGCATTAACTGACTGGCAAAGAGCAGAGATACTTTCTGGGGACATTTTTAGATCTGTGTAACAGTGTCTCTGAGACTCTTCCAATCAGTCCAGTGTAACTTGGCAGCCCTGGGAGCCTATTACATACCTCCACGGTGCTTAGGTTCTGGTCTTTGACTATCAGCTTGTCTTTGACAAGCTCATTCAGCTACTTCATATGGAATGTGATTTTTATTACAGTCCTAGTAGCTGCCATAACGCATTGTGCCCTGTCACTAAGAGTGAACAGCCTTAAGCTTACAAGTCCTGTGACTGTTAGACTCTGTTGTGGGTTTTTCCCCTGATTTTCTTATTGATCCATGCATTTGCTGTGCTGTGCTGTGCTTTGCTGTGCTGTGCTTTGCTTTGCTGTGCTTTGCTGTGCTGTGCTGTGCTTTGCTTTGCTGTGCTGTGCTTTGCTGTGCTGTGCTGTGCTTTGCTGTGCTTTGCTGTGCTGTGCTTTGCTTTGCTGTGCTGTGCTGTGCTGTGCCTGTGCCGTGCCGTGCCGTGCCGTGCCGTGCCGTGCCGTGCCGTGCCCGTGCTGTGCCGCTGTGCCTGTGTGCGTGCCGTGTGCTGTGCCGTGCCTGTGCTGTGCTGTGCTTTGCTTTGCTTTGCTTTGCTTTGCTTTGCTTTGCTTCTAATTCCCATGATTTTCAGTTCTCAGCTCCCTGACCTGTTCTAGGTGTTCGGTAACTCTAGTGGATGAACAAACCAGAGACCAGTGTTGGATTTAACAGAGCATGCCTTTTACCCTACATGCTTACCCGTTTCCTTTTAGCCTTATCCATAATCCTGTCTTTGAAGATTCACCCTCTGTCAGCTCACTTTCCTAGTATTCCAGGAAAGGAAACAAACAGTATTGGGTCACTTTAAGTTTTAGGCAGTTTCTTTTCCCTACTTGTTCTTACTCATTAATTGATGTTAGCACCCCTGAAATGAAGCAGGGCCTGGGTTGCTTCGTTTGTATTGGTCCATGGCATTGATGGCATGCACATAGTGGGACACAGACTCATGCTTGCCTTCTTCCTTTGCATGTCCCCTGCTGCAGCCTCACAACCATTAGTCCTCACTAGGGCTTTTCTTGTTGCCTAAATGAAGTTTTGCTTCACTCCTGTATGGGGCAATGAGGAGTTTCATCTTGGAAGAGAAGCCTTCTACTTGTGGAGAGATCCTTCAGCCATGAAACGATAGTGCTGAACTAGCTGAAGGCTCCCAGTGCACCCTGGCAGCACCACGATAAGGTGTGGCTCTCAGTCTCCCTAATGCTGCGGCCCTCTAACACAGTTTCTCGTGTTCTGATGACCCCAGTCATAAAATTATTTTCATTGCTACTTCATAACTGTAATTTTGTTACTGTTATGAATCATAATGTAAATATCTGTTTTCTAGTACTATTAGTGTTGTGTTCTATAAAAAGATGGAGACAGAAGGAATGTTTGGTGGGTGTGAGGTCAGGTGTGGAGGAAGGGGACGCCTCTGTGGGCACATGCTGCCCCCTGAGGGGCCAGCCACAAACCCGTATGGTATAGAATAGAGTTTATTCAGGGCATGGGGAAGGGAGTTGAAAGGTAGTAGAGACAAAGAAAGGCAGCGGGGAGGGGGGGCGAGCAGCCCCTTTTATATTGAGTCAGGCATACCTGGTTGTTGGCCAGGTAACTCTGGGGTAGAGCATAGACAAAATGCTAACAATTAGAAAACCTCTGTGAAAGGGCCATTCAACCTCCAAAGGTGTTGAGAACCACTAAGCAATACCTTGCACATATTGTGTAATTTCCATAGATCTTAACAATGATCAGAGCATCCTGTAATCTAACCTTTTTATCCTGAGTCCTTATTATCCTGATGGTGAGGTATGGACTAGCATTAGGAACCTGACTTTGCAGCCAGCTTTACATACACTGTACACAATACAATGAAACTATATACAACATATATTATTTTTCCTATCTAAGCAGTCTTTGGACATGACATTTGCATAGGGGCTGCCTTCTCTGAGAGGCTGAAAAGGAAGTGTACCCAAATCACATCTCTCCATTAAAAACCAAAAGTGAAGGGCAGGTGGCAAGCAGAGCTCAGTAGGAACTGCAGTGCTGTGAGGCAATTTTACAACTGTCTTTGGCTTTCAAATTCATCTAGAACTACTGGGTGGGAGCCTGAAGTAATTAACTGTCACCTGCTGATTTGTGTATCATGGTAAATAGTTTGTGCTCACCACTAAGACAGGTCTGACCCTGCACTTCCTCCTGTGTCCACAGTTAATTTGGCTGGTTGCTAGTCCCACTCGCATGGCCAAGTGAGTTCACGTGCAGCTGACTCCCGTCTGCAGCTCACCAATCACTTCTATGATTCTTAATCTGTTCACTCACTGGTGCAAATATTTAATTATAGAGCCAATCATAAAGTACACCCTATAAATGCAGGAATTGAAAAATAAAAGTGAAAGAATCTTTGCCCATTAGTGTTCTTTCCCCTTTAGTTCCTACTTGCCAAACCTTAGAGTCATAAAAGTTTCTTCTTTCAGATCAGCCCCGCAGAACCTTATGCACATTAAGGTATGCATTGTATTTCAGGGAAAGTGACTTGCATGAAAAATTATTATAACAGTTACTTCTTTATTAAAAGGACCCAATCTAATTTTTCCTTTTAAATTGAAGTTACAGTTAACTTATACCTTGTGAGACAGCCGTGGCAGCGATCCAAGCCTGTGATCTGTGTGTTTCGTGTGTGTGTATGTGTGATAAACTGAGCCTACAAGTGTTCTTCACATTGTTTCATGTGTGATGTTTTCACTCCTTGTCTTTGGTAAAGTAAGTGAAAACGTTCAAAAATAATCCAGCAGTGGCTTTTATTCTTTATGAATACTAAAGGTTAGAAACTTCTTATGCTACCCCAAATCTCAATTCTAATTTCTAAAGCAACATCTGGCATTTATCTGAGACTTATATGAATGGCATTATGTCATGTAACCATCAAATCACATGCGTCATGAGAGGGAAAGTGTCATTATGCTTTGTAGAAAGTTTTCCTACTGTAATGGCTCATGAAGCTTCTTAGACATATGCCTGTGAAGGGGATTTATGCATTTCAGTAGCACAGAGATGACCCAGTGAGTTAGGCTGTATTTGTAAAAAGTTAATAATCTCAGTGTCTGTGGTGTTCCTCAGGACATACCGTACCAGCATGGTAAGCCGCACTGTAACTGAGCGTCTGTGCAGGCTCTGTCCTCTGTCTGTAACTTCTGCTGAGGCTCAAAAAGCAGAAGCTTCCATTGGGAAAGTCTGAAACTGCCACTTTCTCCGTATATTTTCTCAACAATAGTCAAGAGTGTAAAAGAGTTTGGCAGACCCGGGGAACTGTCTGAGATCACCTTCCTCCTTGCGGGCAGCATTCTTCCATGTCCTTCCCCTTACCATCTGATAAGCTTGCTTGTCAGTGTGTCTAACTCTGATGGGAGCACACCATGGACTGGTTTGCCCTGAATTTTCTACAGGGAAGTAAATTGGACTATCTTGTGAAAATTCGAATGCAAGTACTCCAAAAAAAGAAACGCAGCCTTTGTCTGTTAGGCTTTTGTCCAGTGGAGTAAGAGCTGCAAGTCCATGTCTGTGAGACTTTAGAAACAGCAATGGGAGTGGCTGCAGATGGGACCACTGTGCCAGGAGGTGAGCAGACATTATAGGCCACCGAAAGAGTTTGGAAATGTTAAGAAATGAAATGACATCAAGTCTGTATCTTTGGATTCCAGCGTTCATCACTCCCCCATAACAGTTCACAACTGTCTGGATCCAGCACTCTTCTGGGCTCTACCAGACTAGACCCAGCTGTGCTTCACCAGATACGTGCAGGCAAACCACTCATTTGCATAAAGTCAAAAAAATCCATATTTCTCTATTTAATGACACTAAGCTAACCGTACAGTATTTGTCTTTGTTTCCTTCGCTGTCACTGTGGTGAAATATTCTGACAAAAACACCCTCAGGGAGAAAGAAAGTTCAGTGCTCACAGTTCCAGGTCGCAGAGCATCACTGTGGAAAGTCAAAGGGGTGGGACCCTGAAGCGGCTGCTGCAGTCAGACGGGGCAGCCGCACCAAGTCAGGGCGGCAGCTCTGCTTGTTCTCTCCTTGCTCAGGCCAGGGCCCCTCATGTGGGCTGTCCACCTCAGTTAACCCACATTGTTAAAAACAAACCCAGAGGTCAGCCGTGCTAGAAACTTCCTCACGGAGACTCCCTTGCCTTGTGATGTGTCAAGGTGACAACTGAAACCAAGCATCACAGTTTTCCTGAACTCTAGCTCAGTAATGGAATATTCAAGTTTAGCACAGACTGCACTGATGTATATTATCAACTGAGATACACTTTATTACTTCTAAAATTTGAGAAATTCTAAAATGGTTTAGACTCAAAAGTTTCTTATACATACCTCATTTGTTAGGTAAGAGAAAACCCTGATAGTTACTGTCATTGCAGATTAGAAATTTTGAAATCCTTGCAGGCCCACATAGGTTGTAGCTTATCAATCCCTTACTTTAGTATATGTCTGTGTTCATACACACGTGCTTATATATGAATTCTTCTGGTCCCAAGGGACTTACAATTATAGCTCATCATATTGTTTAACACTTAAATGTGTTTGACTTAGTAAGAATGAGACTCTAAAAATTTACTCACATCTTTCATCAATTTAGATCATTTTTTATGTTTCAAAGGTCTAAGAGCAGACCATTCACCAGTGAAGAAAAGGGGAACATGGGTGGGAAATTATTCAATCATTTATCCCCTCTCTGTAGGATTCTGAAGGGTGACTTCATCCAGCAGCAGATGGGATTCTGTTCTCAGACTTGACGCTCAGTGCTGAGGCTATGCCTGTGAGAACCACTACATGGATGTTTTCAGACTCTCCTTTTCTCCTTTTTTGGCAACTGTTCATTTGCCAGTAATGAAAATGGTTTGTGAGGCAAACCTTCCCACTTGAAACAGGCTTAGCTCCTGTAAAATTATCAAGAGTTGAAAATGCATGTCACACAGTCTACTGAGCATAGTAGCTTCACCCCAGCCCTAGGTCCAGGCCAGGTTACAGTACTGGCCGGTCCCCTCAGATCCTGCTGGCTGAGAGCTGTGGACGGCTGCTGTTGCCCAGCAAGCTGTGTCCTGCAAGCTTTGGGAAAGTCCCAGATGTAAGGCAGTCTCTGCTGGCGTGCAGCGCTTTCGTGCCGCCAGTGTAAGGGCGCACAGTCATGATTTGAACAGTGTAAGTCTGTGATGGGGGAATGTTCTTATGGGTATAATCTTTTTCCTGCAGTTCAAGATGTGACTAGTGATAATAGTTTCCAGGGTTGTATGAAGTGACAAATAATCTGGACGGATGTCACATGTCCATTACTTAGAGTCATGGTTCTATCTGCCTGGATTTCTCCCACAGATCTGTTATGGGTGCTGGGTGATGTAATACCTAGAATACCTGAAGAGTAGGACAGTTAAATGGAGATCCAACTTAACATGTGCTCATATGTATGAGAGCTGGCTGCAGGGGCTGGAGAGATGCCTCAGCCATTGATAATAGCATGTTCTTCCAGATGATAGGAGCTGTGCACATGGGGAGGTCAGAGAATGACTTACCTGAAGTCACTTCTCTCCTTCCGCCATGCTGGGCCCTGGCAAATCAAACTCAGGTTATAAGGTTTGGCAGCAAGTGCTCTTAGCCACAAAGCAATCTGACCCTCCTCACGTGAATGCATTGTAGACATACGTGTCTTTAAAATATTTGTTTCCCAAAGACTCATTCTTCAAAAAATTCACAGGCATTTTGTATCCATAACTGCGCACAGGAGAAGGGTGCATGCTGTGATTTATGTCCTTGGGTTAACTGTCTGCTTATGGGAGGTCAGTATCCTTTTAAGGACATAGAATTCAGAGTCCTGAGGATATGTCGGTCTCAGTATCTGTTAAAATTACAGATTACCAAGAAATCTATAATGCCGTAAAACATGACTCACACTGCCCAGTCACTAAAGATGGCCTCCCACATGATACAGACGCTAAACTTGGTGGACATGAATTTCAAGGCATCCATTGTGTCTGTGCTCAGAAAGGAGATACGATCCTATCAAGGAGCATATTCTATCCACATAATCTAGGTGAGATTACAGAGGGCGGAGGTGAAAAGGAGGCTCCAGGGAGGGGTGGGGAGAAATCTGGAGGCTCTGTGGTAGTGTCCAAGCAACACACAGAAGGGAACTCAGTGCTGAGATGTGGACCTCCCCAGGCTAGGGTGAGGTCCTAGCAGGTCCCAGAGTAGTACGCCCAGGAAAGAATAAACAAGGTAATTTTCAACATCCAAGACTGTGTGTGTGTGTGTGCGCGCATCTGTGTGTGTGTATGTGCATCTGTGTGTGTGTGTGTGAGAGAGAGAGAGAGAGAGAGAGACAGACAGACAGACACAGAGAGGGACAGTGACACAGACATAGAGACACAGAGAGAGACAAAGGTGGGGGGGAAGGGGAGGGAAGGAGAAAGTAGGGATCCTTTGTGTAGCCCTGGCTGTCTGGAGCTCACTCTGTAGACCAGGCTGACCTCAAACTCAGAGATCCACCTTTCTCTGCCTTCCAAATGTTAGAGTGCCACCACTGAGTGCACATGCCACCACTGCCTGGCTACGAAAATAAATTCTAAAGAGAAATTTGATTATCGTGGCTAAGCCATTGACAAATATTTATTTATAAAGGACCAGCTTCATATTCAGCAGAAAATGCCATTGATAGGCAAAACCCAAAGGAGAGGAAACGGTGGTTAATTCAGAGCCTGAGATCACTGCATCACCAGGCTCACAGTGGTAAGTTTACCATAGGTGTATGATACAGATATAGATAGATAGATAGATAGATAGATAGATAGATAGATAGATAGATAGATAGATAGATAGATAGATAGATAGATGCATATAGAGAAACTGGGGAAGAGCCTGGAACTCATGGACACGGGGGAAATTTTCCTGAACAGAACACCAATGGCTTCTGCTTTAAGATCAAGAATCGACAAATGGGACCTCATAAAACTGCAAAGCTTCTGTAAGGCAAAGGACACTGTCAATAGTACAAAACAGCAATCAACAGATTGGGAAAAGATCTTAACCAACCCTACATCCGATAGAGGGCTAATATCTAATATATACAAAGAATTCAAGAAGTTAGACTCCTGAGAGCCAAATAACCCTATTAAAAAATGGACTACAGAGCTAAACAAAGAATTCTCAACTGAGGAATATCACATGGCTGAGAAGCACCTAAAGAAATGTTCAACATCTTTAGTCATCAGGGAAATGCAAATCATTAACAACACCACCTCACACCAGTCAAAATGGCTAAGATCAAAAACTCAGGTGATAGCGATGCTGGTGAGGATGTGGAGGAAGGGGAACACTCCTCCATTGTTGGTGGGATTGCAAGCTGGTACAACTACTTTGGAAATCAGTCTGGAGGTTCCTCAGAAATTGGACATAGTACTGCCTGAGGACCCAGCTATACCTCTCCTGGGCATATACCCAAAAGATCCCCCAACATATAACAAGGACACATGCTCCACTATGTTCATAGCAGCCCTATTTATAATAGCCAGAAGCTGGAAAGAACCCAGATGCCCTTCAGCAGAGGAATGGATACAGAAAATGTGGTACATTTACACAGTGGAGTACTACTCAGCTATCAAAAACAATGACTTTATGAAATTCATAGGCAAATGGATGGAACTGGAAAATATCATCCTGAGTGAGGTAACCCAGTCACAAAAGAACACACAAAGTATGCACTCACTGATAAGTGATTATTAGCTCAATAATGAGTTTTAATGTTTATTATTTTTATTTTCCAATAGTGGCTAAGAGCAGAATCATCTATTTTCTAAATAAAAATCTTTGTCAAATCAGAAGCAATTAAAACACTTTGAACTACTCTCATTGTCATTTAGCCTAGCGACTGGCTGTCATTTTTCTTATCCAGTCAGATAATTAAGGGAAATTCCTCTACTTCATATCAGAAGCCATTAACACACTTTGAACTACTCTTGTGGTAGAATTAGATTGTCTTTCTCAGAATATTTTACCAAGTTTCTAATTTTAACAAGTTAAGAGAAATTAAGTGGTTATTTAACTAGCCATTAGGCTTAAATTATTGGTCTCACCATAATTTCTAGCGTATTTTTATACAATTAAATATTGCTTGTAAAAAATGAAGTCTTGTTTCAGACTGGTTTAATTACTGCCAGAAAAATATAACTTGCTTTTTTTTTTTTTTTTTTACAAATTAAGATTCCAAATTATTTAGTAAGAGTAGAAATCAAGGCCCAGTGAGATGGCTCAGCAGATAAAGGGCCTTGTTGCCAAGATCGACACCCTAAATTTAATCTCTGGAACACATGTGAAAGGAGAGAAGCAACTCCTGCAAGTGGCCCCTAACTTCCACATGTGCGCCCATACTCATAAACAAACAAACAAACAAATAAATAAATGTCAAACATGTTTTATTCACATTAGCATCTATGTATACATTACTGGCCAGGAACTGTAATCAGAACATGAGGCTTCTGGGTTTGGGTCACCTGGCTTTTATACTGGAAAAGAGGCCAAGAGAAGTAAAGGAAAACTTGGTGGTGAGGAAGGATGGAGTGGGAACAAGGACGTGTAGGACATGAAAGCGGGAAACTGTCCTGAGTGCGGGAAAGTTTTAGGGATAGCAGAGAGATGGGGAGAGGGGAAAGAGAAACACTGAAACACATTGCCCAAAATTATAATAATTAATCCCTTGTACGCAATTTTTAAAATAAAAATATACTTAAATTTTCGAGTACGCAGTCAACTTTCTTTTCACTGTAAGTCTCAGGAACATTTCTGATGAGCGCCCTTCTTCTCATGAATGCTCTGAGCATGAGCTGGCCACCCATGCATCTGAAGTACAGCAGCCAACCTTTGTTTCTTACTATCACCGAAGATCCCTTTACTTGTGTTGGTAGGCACTGACAGACATTTTAGGGGAATAAGAAGATGTGCAGTCTGTGTGCTCACATGGAGTAGTTGAACTAGCTACTAAGTTCCTTTCCTTCCTTGCTAGAGAAGACATGAACATTTAGAAGAGGTCATTCTGGAGCCCAGAACACAGTAGTCCTAGGCAGACCCAGAGCATAGTAAGTAAACAGAGCCAGAGGCATTGGGAATGCTCACAATGCGGACAGTAGAAAGTTCACCTTCAGCTAGCTGAGAAAAGTTAAAGACCCATGGAGAGCTGGGTGTGGTAGTGGAATGAGCCTTTAATCAGCACTCAGGAGGCAGAAGCAAGGAGGTCTTTGAATTCAGGGCCAGCCTTGACAAAAGTAGGCCAACCAGGTGACATTAAGAGTCCCTGACTTTTTTTTCTCCTCCTGGACCCTCCACTACCCTTTCCCCCACCTCCCATCTATGCAGATCCCCTAATGTACCCCTCCATTTCTCTTCAGAAAAGGGCAGGTCTCCCATGGATATCAAACAAATAGGGCATATCAAGTTTCACTATGACTAGGTACCTCTCCTCTCCTTGTATTAAGTCTGGACAAAGCAACCCAGTATGAGAAAAAATGGTTCCCCAAACAGTCAAGAGTGAGAGAGAGCTCCTGCTCCCACTATTAGGAGTCCTACACAGAAGACCAAGTTATACAACTGTAACAAGTGTTCAAAAGGCCCAGGTCAGTCCCATGCAGACTCTCTGGTTGGTGCTTTGGCCTCTGTGAGCCCCTCTGAGCACAGGTTAGTTGATTCTGTGGGTTTTCTTGTAGGGTCCTTCTCCCTTGTGGCTCCTACAATCCTTCATCCTCATCCTCCTCTTCCCCTCCCCTCCTCCTCTTCTTCCTCCTCCCCCTCTCCCTCCCCTCCTCAGGATTCCTTGAACTCTGCCTCATGTTTGGTAGGGAGACTCGGAATCTGTTCCCATCGGTTACTGGGTGAAACCTCTCTGATGACAACGGGGCTAGGCACCAGTCTGAGTATGGCAGAATATCGAGGGCAGGCTCCCTCTCACTGCTTGCATATCAAGCTGGACCAGCCATTGGTTGGCCACTCCCCCAATTTCTGTGCCACCCCAGTACATCTTGTAGGACAAACTGTATGTTGAAGGTTTTGTGACTGGTTTGGTGTCCCAGTCCCTCCACTAGAAATCTTTCCTGGTTACAGGAGATGGCCAGTTCAGGCTTGGGATCGCCCATTACTAGAGTCTTAGCTACGGTCACCCTCATAGATTCCTGGGAGTTTCCATTGCACTAGGTTTCTAGCTTATCCCAGAGATGCTCCCTGATTCTAGTTGTCTCTTCCTGTTCTCTCCCTCCATCTTCCCCACCTATTCCTCCTGCTCCATTCCTCCCCACCTCACTCCAGTCCCTGTTCTATTTCCCCTTTCCAGGGATATCCATCCAAGCATCCCCTGCCAGAGTCATCTTTGTTACATGGCTTTTTGGGGTACGTGGACCTTAGCACAGCTATCCTTTACTTTGCAGCTAATATGCTCTTAAAAGTGAGTGCATACCATGTTTGTCTTTCTGGAGACCCTGTCTTAATTTTTTTAAAATAAAAATAAAACCCAGTGATAAAATATAAATTTTTGCTTATTATAACAAATAGTTTGGGAGAATAGTACAAAATGTAGAGCTCATCAGTCTTTATTATTTTTGTTATGTTTCTGGTACTGGGTTTGCAAACTGTCATTTTAGAGAGTACTGCAGAGAGCATTGGCTGTGTATATGGGTGAACCATTGACTTACCGAGGAGTCTGTCAGAGACACATACTTCACCTGGGCCTTTGTTGGTATGAATATTCCTGATGTCTATAGTGGTTTCCATGGAGACACCACTTCCTCATCTAAATAAAATAAAATGTCTTTATAAGCCTTCTCCTAGTTCTCTATCTGTGTCCAGAGAAATGGATATGTGGCTCGTATTCTCCATACTGACTGAGTGTACCTTACACTGTGATAGAAATATTTTTATTTGAAAAATTGATGTATAAACATTTCCCTGACATTCTAACCATTTTCAAGGGAAAGTATGTTCATGGTGAAAACTGCTAGGTTTCTTTGGGGCAAGATATATCATCTTTTCAACCCCCTCCTAAGGTTTCTTCTTAAATGGCTCCCAGTTAAATTTAAATTTCTATATTTAGATAGGATTCTGTTTATATACCAACTACCAGTATCCAGGAAATCCAGTGGGAAAGCAGACACAGGAGGGGTTGAGAGTCCTTTCTATAGTCTGCTCATTCAGAGATGGTCTGAAGCTTATTTAGTTAGCAGAATGGTTTAAACATTCCTGCAGAGGCCCTTCAGCACAAATGCACCATTTAATTTCAAATAATGAAGATGGCAGTGTGGCTTGTTAAAGAGGAGCACTCAGGAGCCTGTGTCATTTTACTCCAAAGAAAGACCCGTGCTGGTGGAGGAGCAGAGCGGCTCCCACATGTAAATGTGTCTATAACACTGAAGATGGAGAGCTGCTTCTGTGCAGTCAGCACAGTCCGGTCACATTTGGAGGAGCTCACAGGCACATTTTTCTCACATGTGCTCCAGCATCTTGATTTTCTTCAGATGGACCTATTTTATGTTCCTTCCAACTAATCAAAATAAGAAACTGAGTTTGCCTTTGCCAAAAACTAGAACTATCGTTTTTCACATTCTTTTATTTTCCAGGTCATTTTCAAGTAAGATTATGTTTCTAGGGCTTCTGAATTCCTGAAAACTCTCAACTTTGCAGCTCTGAAGGCCCAGATGGACATTTCAAGGGATCAAGCTTTTCAGGGGGTGTGTTTTGCCTCGTGCATCCCAGATACAGTTCACTTTTGTGTGCGTGTAATTAGTGTGGAAAGAAATTAATGCCGTCCAGTATTATGATTTATGGACTGAATCCTTTAGCCACTGAAGACTTGCCAAAGCGAAAAGTATTTTTTTTCCTTTGGATATTAGAAACAGCTTCTGTTTTTGTTGATCTTTAAAGTACTGAATGGGCCTATTTCACATCATACCAGCATGGGAGCTCAGATTAATAATATACTTATTCAACCAGTGATACTGAGCAAAACCATTGCACACATGGGTAGGAAGGATAAAATTTCATAAAATTATTTTCAGGTGTATTAATGTATTTTTGGAAGCCACATACGATTTCTCTTTTGCATGAAGGAGATCAAGGAGTTCTGTTTATTGTATCTATTACAGGTGGGCTTATAAGCTAATTTAATTGCATTTTTGGATATCTTAAAACTCAGGGAGCTTTGCTTTAAAAAGCAGGAACATGATTGCTGGGTTAGCCCCGGGTTTTTATTGGAGGAGGTTTGCCTCTCTTGAGACATTGTGATTGTACTATTTATAATTGATATTTCTGAGGCAATTTCCTGCGTTTCCTTTGTTGTAGTTACAGCAAGCTGCAGAAGTCTCTCAGCTTCGGGGAGCAAGAGTGATCTCTGCTGAAGATCTTCTGTTCTTGATGAGAAAAGATAAGGTACCATAGAACAGTTTTATTGCATTAATGTGAGGCCTGATGCTTAATTGAGTCTACATAAGGAAACGATGGGCCCTTGTTAGAGCTGTCAAATGAGAATCCTAACCATTGAAGCAATGGTTAGCCTTCGTGATTTACACAACATGAAGTAACTCCAGTTGTTTGTCTTATACACCCTGAACAGATTTCTTATGCAAAAATTGCATTAAGTTACTCTTCCCTTCCCCTGTTCTTGTTAGACCCTACTATTTCCCCTCTCATTTCCCTGGCACCAGCTTTGCCAGGGAAATGCTTATAATAATAACTATATATATTATTTGTATAATATATATAATGCTTATAATACTAATCTTATAAAAGCTGTCCCTCTGGTAGCATACCCATTCTCCTCTCAGTTTGCATCTAAATACTAGTATAATTCAGACTTTCGCAGAACCATTTTTAACTTGAAATACAAAGTATATTCTCTTCACTAACTTATAAAAATAAGCAAAATAATGCAAGTAATTTAAAAACTACTATCTCTAGTTTTATAATAAAAACTCTGAACTCTGGCTATTAAGATATTAAAGCTGATTGATTTTTTTATGTTTATTTTTGTCCTAATTTCCTTGAGTAGGACCATGACCTTGGTTGACTAAATTCTATGCTACTTTACCTGTTTTAATCAGCCAACTATTGATATGAAGAATATGTAATGGAAAAGAAAAGAATTCACTACCAAGAAGCTTGCAGTCTGCTTGAGGCAATCTATGTGATATGCTTGAAGCATTTAAGATATGGAAAATGTTATAGTTTGGATGACAGACGGGAAAAGAGAGTCAATATAGGGAAAGGTTATATGAAAGGAGAGGCTGCTGAGGCCTTTTGTAGCGTAGACCAAAGGCCAGGAACCTGACAGGATCCATCCATGTTTTTTCTGATGGCTCTGGGCATGGCTAGGAAAGCACACTTTCTGGAGACAGCAAGGGAATTGCCTCTTTGTTCTGCACTTGGAGGTCCTTAAGGGGAAGCAGGCATGAGGACCTGCAGTGGTGCTGTGCCCAGGGAGTCCTGAAGACTGCTGCCAGAAAGCAGGGCCCTTGAGTAAGGCTCGTCCTTATGGGGACAGCTGGGAAACAGGCTGCTTAGCTCATCCCACTTCATCCTGTCAGGGTTTTCACTGGCAGACATAGAGACATACACTCAGTCCGTATTGGTATTCCTTCCTCTTGTAGGAAGGGAAGCCATTTAAATCGTACAGAAACATCAGGAATGTATGCCATTTGATGGTGCATTT
The DNA here is from genome assembly GCF_011064425.1 of Rattus rattus. NCBI lineage: Eukaryota > Metazoa > Chordata > Mammalia > Rodentia > Muridae > Rattus > Rattus rattus. The sequence goes on along the minus strand of NC_046157.1, from coordinate 84,879,999 downwards.
CTAGTGTCCAGGACTCTTAGCAGAATATTTTGACCAAACAACAACATACTGGTAACAGAATAGTTGGTAGTTTTCTCATCTTTCTCAAATAATTTTATTCATATTCTGAAGTATTCCAAAAAGAATGTAAAGTAGCTTATATAAGAAAAATAATAAGCAGAATAAAACTAAAATAACGGTGGAGTGAAAGCAAAGAGAAAAGGAAAAGCTGATCACACCGTGGGATGCACCATGACCGACAATAGCAGTTGGAGTCTGTAGTCAGGGGTTCCTACCACCTGCTGGGCTTTACACACTGTGGAAAGCAGCCTCCCTGGTCTCTCATGAGTGAGACAGTAGGCACGTGAGGTGGGGATATTGAAAATATTGTGTGGTATTCTCTTAGAAATCCAAGGCCTGAAGGTTGTGAGCCAGAGCTAATCCGTTCTAGGGCGAGTACAGAATAAGCTACCAGGCCCTAGTTGCTTAAAGGTGAGTGCTACTCGCATCCTCTTCTAAATCCCAGAAGGCCACCATCAGGACCTAGCTGTCCTTCGCAGGTTTTAAGTTACCTGAGGACAAATTTCTCAGGTTATAGGTACTTTCCATAACTACCTATGAAAAGATTTGGGCCAGGGATGGGAGTGCAACCCATTATTTTATAGCACCGGGTAGACAGAGGCAACAAGATCACAAGTTCAAGTGCACCCTGGGCTACACAGCAAAGTTTTGTCTCAGAAATTAAACATAAAGATGGATTGTTGAAAACTCTCAGTCTAGATGTTTTTAAGTCTATTTTACATAATTTTTGCCTCCAAATATATACAAAATTCCAAAGCATAAGTACACTTGGCTCACCAAAGGCAATATGGTATTTATTGGAATCATCAAAAGGAATTTAAGATGTTTTTTAAAATAAACAAAACACTGTTATTTTGACTCTGGCAGGCCGGGATGGACTCATGTGGAAACTCATTTCTGTTACTGCAGGGCCGCAGTTTCCACTTAGACCATCAGGCTCATAACAGTTGTGTTTCCTCAGTCTGTTGAATTGAATCCTTAGAGCAATTCTTTATCAGTGAAGAAGAAATGTATTCTAAACCTTACTTTATATTTCAATAGAAAAAACTTAGAAGACTTCTAAAGTACATGTTCATCCGAGACTACAAGTCAAAGATCATCAAAGGCATTGACGAGGATGACCTCCTGGAAGGTAAGTAGGCAAGCCGCTCACCTGAAGCGGGGAGCACCAGCACCACAGGCCGTGTCAGGGAGGGCTAACCGTGTGTTGTCACTACACTCTGGCAGTGACTCAAGGACTTCCTTGTTGGCAAATTAGCCTTGTCATTTTATCTTCTGGAACCTCATAGGGTGGGCGTAAGACTCTCAGGTCCACTTTTCTGTGTTGTGCACTGCTTTCTGCCAGGTCTAGCACAGTATCAAGGTTCAGCACAGAGAGAGGCAGGCCTTAAGAACCGAGAACTCTGCAGACTCCTTGAGGAAGTTATTTGGAGCAGGACATGTGGAAGTTCATACCTAGGACCTTATTTAAAAAGAAGTGGCAGTCCTGGCAACAAACTGAAGGCTGGAAGATCCATTAAGCAAAAGACTGGCCAGTTTGATGTTTCACAGAGGAGACAGAGGGCTAAGAACAGCCCTCTTGCAGCCACAGCAAACAAAGGGGTCAGCATTAGCACACTACAATGTGGAGCATTTTATTGCCAAGAATGTTATGAAAACAGCAGCTCAGGGGCCAAGAGCACCTCCTGCTGCTGCAGAGGGCCTGAGTTTGGTTCCCAGCATTCATAACCCCAGATCCAGGGAATCCAAGGCCTCTGGCCTCCAAGGCCACCTGTGCTCACATGCACATACCCACATGCAGACACATGCAGACACACGCAAACCTACATATAAACCAAATCTTTAAAACCAAAACAGTAGCACGGCCAGCTTGCTGTCACTGGAGATTCGTAGCCATGCTTGGTACTGAGAGTCAGAGTGGCCAGAAGCTGCGGGAAGGTGGAGACCTGCAAGCCAAAGGCAGAGCGAAGCTGGAGGTAGACGACAGTGCACAGTGAGCCCGCAGCCTGGAGGGCAAGGACACCACAGGCTCTCACTGGAAAGGTCTGGTGGCCCAGTCGAGCCACTGCACTGAACAAAGAAGCAACCGAGAGAGAGAAGCCTACCAAAAGGAAGAAGTGTTTGCCGAAGTTACTGCGGCATAGCAGTTTAAATGGCCAGTGCCAACAAAAACAAAACTCTAAACATGCAGAGGTATAGGTAGACATGATCTATAAAAAGACAAGAAAGGTAGACAACAGAAATTGCCTACTGGAATCCAGATGTTGGATTTAGCATGCAGAAAACTTCAAAGTAACTATTGTATCATATTCAAATAAATAAAGGAAATTGTATTCAGAAAGGAACAGGTAAGTATGAAAACCATGCCTCACAAAATGCACAGTATCAAGAAACATATATTTTTAAAAATTATAATAATGGAGTTTAAATGTGCATATGCTCAGAAGATGGCCCTGAGCCTGATGACCCAAGTTCAACTACTGGGCCCCCATGGAAAGAGAGAACAGACTTGTGCCAGTTGTCCTCTAACAAACATGCCATGGCATGTGCACACACATGCACGCGCGCGCACGCGCGCACACACACACACACACACACACACACACACACACACACACACACACACTCTTACTTAATTACTCAAGAACAGTAAGCAAGATGAAAGCTAGCACAACAGAAACTTTGAATTGGCAGAAGACCCAATGAAATTACATTTAAGATTATATAATCTAAAGAATGATGAAAAATAAGAAAGTAGACAGTACTTAAGGAGTGTACACTCCTAATACATCAGGGCAGTGTATCAGAAGAGAAGGCGTGTACACTCCACTAATACATCAGGGTAATGTATCAGACAGGAAGGAGTGTAGACTACACTAATATATCAGTGTAATATATCAGAAGAGAAGGAGGGGGAGGGTAGGAGAAAGAGAGGGAAGCAATCAGAAAGAATATTCAAAGAAATATTGAATGAAATTTTATCAGATTCAAGAAAATTGTAAATACTTGTCCAGGTACCTTAACAAACTAACAAACTCCATTAGGACAAACTCAAAATTATCTATACTGTTACACATTGTGATATAGACAATTATTTATGAGAGCCCTCAGAGGGTATCTGTGGACCTTTGGGAAGTTGTTAGATCAGAAAGGGAGAATCTTTATAGACAGGATCAGTGTACTTCTAAAAAGAAACACCAAGACCTCGCATCCTACCATTCATAGAGGCCTTTACTAGATCCAAGCCATACATTGACTCGGGATGACCCAGCCTGTAGGATCAGAGAAGTAAACGTCTGCTGTTTTAACCTCCCAGTCTGCAGTGTATCTTACAGCAGCTTACACTGACCAAGAAAACCCAGGAAACTTGCAGTGAAAGGTTGGAGTCTTCCTTCCCCAGAATCAAGAAGACGAGGAGAGTAGTCACTGGTTCCTCTTCTGTGTGGTATTGGATGAAAGGTTTTAGCATGATATTAGGCAGAAAAAAAAGTGCAAACGTTAGAGTAAAAAAGATCACATGAATGTATTTGACTTAGGAAAGGCAGCATAAAGCTAAGTCCAATTTAAAATCCTCTCTATAGCTTCAAATTATCTTAATGCAGTAAAAACTGTTGCAGTTAGTGGACACATTCGTGAATTTTTAAGATACAAGATAAAAATGTAAACAAAACAAATAGGTAGACTTTCCTTATACTCAAGACAAACAACCCAAAGCCACATGAGGAAGATCTGTATAACAGCAACACGGAAGGTAAACAACTTACAATAAAATCTACCACTGACTTGCAAGATTTCTACACAGAAACTCCAAATCACTGTTGAGAGAGAGAGAGAGAGAGAGAGAGAGAGAGAGAGAGAGAGAGAGAGAGAGAGAGAGAGAACTGAGAAGTAGAAAAGCAGCCAGCCAGCATCCATGACTAAAACAATCGGCAGTTATGGTGATAGCCAGCCTCACCTGGAGCTTTTTATTGAAATGAACAGACTGACTCTATCATTCATGTGGAGATGTCAGATGCTAAAGAAAAAGGATCCATTTTTTATTGTACTTGACCCAGAAGAGTCAGAACCATCTCAGCAAAACTGCTGTAAATCACCATAGTACACACAAGATATGGTAGACAGAAGGACAGACATATGCTAGTCAGTGGATGATCAGGACTGAGAGCACAAGTGAGGTTGGCTGAGAAGCTCAGTGATGCTTGACAGGGCTTGCAGAGCAGTCCATATGGAATGAACCACCCCTTCAACTAGAGACATTGTGATACCTAGAAATCTACACAGAATAGAAATTATTTGATCTCTCTGTACTTCAATATGCCAACCCCCCAAAGAACAGACAAAAGAACAAAAAAAACCTAAGTAAAGATTATTAGGAACTCACTGTAAGAGAACAAAATTCAAATCTTCTTTCCATTTTTGCTATATCTTTATTTACTTGTTTTCTGTATGCATGTATGGGGTGTATCCCATGGTGTGTTCATGGTGAGTGTATAGAAGACAGAAGATAGTTTTCAGGCATAGTTTCTGGGTCCTGCAGTTGAACTTAGGTCATCAGGTGTGACAGCAGGCATTTTAACCTACTGAGCCACCTCTCTGGCCAGAACTTACATATATAACTTTGTCAAGGAATTTGTAACCTAAATGTTTAAAGAACTCTTCAATTCCATAATAAAGACAATAATGCAGCAACTTAAAAGTGAGCAAACTATAAGAGCTATCCTTGTAGCAGAACTAAACCACTAGCTACAAGATGCTAGGAAAGATGACCAGTAGCCTGGGCAAATGCAAATCAGAGCCACAATAGCAGGCTCTCCTACCTACCAGGATGTCTGACTAGACAGATGAAGGCAAATGCTGCCGAGGGCGTGGGAGACCTAGCTTGTGTTGCTAGGAGGAAGATAAAATGGTGCATGCACTTCAGAAAACGTCCCAGAATTTTCTCAAAAAAATTAACAAAGTGAACCAGACACTCAACACCCAGTAAAGCCAAATAAAGAGAGATGTTCACACACAGAAAAACTTCATCTAAACATGAAAAGCAGCCTGTTTTATAACAGAAAGCTAGAGCCAACCCAATATCTGCCAACACATAAAGACATAAATAAATAATTTTTTGTATTTTGTATTAATGTAAAAAGTATTTTGGGTGATAAAGTGGAATTGCCTACTGTCATGCTCATATGTGGATGAAGGAGAAGGTACCTACCACCAAGACCACAGAGCTCACATTGACAAGAAGCAAGAGAAGAAGAACAGACAGTAGTGTTTGCCTGGAGCTGGAAACAGTGTTGTACTGGGAAATCATCTAAAATACTCTGTCAAACCTAAGGTTGCTGTATGTCATCTGCAGAAGTTACTGTGCTCCTAGACCGAGCTATTAAACTAAAACCAAAAGGAAAAACTCACACACACACACACACACACACACACACACACACACACACACCCCTCATAATGTTTAAACAAATTTACGATTTTCCATGGGCTTCACCTCTAGAATCCTCCAACACTGACTCCATTGGCTTCTGGCTTCAGCCTGTCTAAAGAGTTAGCTGCTATTCTAAGATCTATGTCCAGACTCCACCCTGAAATTCTATCAATGTCTTAGCAATCCCTTGTTTAATGCTGCATAATTTAGGCAAAGATGGACTTAAATTTTACTCCTATCTTCATTAAAGGTAAAAAACCATGATATAAATTAGTAGGTACATAATTATGAAAAAGTTTTCTATAATTATTTTTACTATAAGCACATTTTCAATCTAAAGATTTATTAATATACTTATAACAAGCAGATCATCATAGAATGCTTAGTCATCTTTATTTGGTATAACTATCACTATTCAAATGAAAACTATTTTAGTTCTTTCTCACCCCCCCCCAAGTCTTACTGATATCCTATGTATTAATCTGTATTGGCCGCTAACTGCAACATTTAACAATTCCTTATCATCCCTTGCGGTGACTTTCTGAGTTATAGTTTGCTTTTAAATCGACTAGGGTTGAAGCTCATGTTACCATGCCAGGTCCCTTAGCTTATTTCTACCTCCATACAACTAAACAAATAATGTTAATGCATCTTCTGATAGTTTTGTCTTGTGTGTGGATATGTGTACATGTGTGTGTTGAGTACAGATACCTGCGTGTGTGGTCAAAAGACAACCTTGAGTATCAGTCCTTTCCCTATTCCAGCTTATTCACTAGCCTCAGACTAGGTGATCAGTGCATTTCTGGAAGCTCTTCTGCCTCAGACTCCCATCTCCTGGAGCACTGTGATTTCAGATGCTCACACTACTGTCCCCAGCTTCTGTGTAGGTTCTGGGGACCTAAATTCAGGCCATCAGGCTTGTGTGATGAGCACCTTACCCACACGGCCATATCCCTAGCCCTTATAGTTTTACCTTAAAGGAAAGAATAAAGCCTTGACTTCAAGGAGTATAGCAGAAAGTAGTGGAGGAGGACACTTGATGTCACATGTGCACATCTATCCAGGCAGTCACACCAGCACATGTGTGCATAGCACACCATGTACACATACAATTCATACCCCCAAAAGGAAAGAAAAGCAGAACTTTAAATAATGGAAAATGAAAATGGAAAAGCAATACTAGGATAGAAATGATAGGTTTATCATCATGAATGGCTTAATTTAAAAAAAAAAAGAAAAAGAAATAAAGATCGCAAATGTCATCAAAAAGATAAGTGGGAAGGTCACAAAACCTGGTGCCCTGTAAGTATTTGGTGGATGTGTATATAAATGTGAAGAAACCAAGATAATACTAGCATTACTCATAGAATTCTGTATTAAAACACCTAAAAGAATAAAGAAGATTATATAGTTTGTTACAGTGGTTCTCACCCTGCGGGTCACAACCCCTTGCAGGGGTGAATGACCCATCCAAAGGGGTTGCATATCTGATATCCTCATGTGAGATATTTATACTACAATTCATAACAGTGGCAAAATTATGTTATGAAGTACCAACAAAATGACTTTATTGTTTGTGGGCACTACCACGTGAGGAATGCTATTAAAGGGTCACAGCATTAGGTAGGTTGAGAACCACTGGTTTAGTTTAACACACCTGTAACAGCTAAATAATAAACTACCAAAATGTCAGAGTATGTGTGCTTAGATCGTATTTCCTTAGAGTGGAGTGTCAATGGTAACTTTTGTTTTTTCACTATGTCCACAGAATTTTTTTAAGTGAAATTGGTGAGACAGTTCACTTTTACACTTACACTAAGAGTGGATCGCTCGTAGGGTTCATTTCACTAATCTTTGCTTACGTTAATAACCCCCATCTTAACTACTTAGGAAGCATATTACTAAATATGTAGGATCAACATAAACACCCTAAAACTGTTATGAACGCCACAGTCCTTTGCATACTCACCTGCAAGGAAGATATTCCTTGGAATTAAGATAGGGGACATTTTATTAATATTGACTACAGGAATGGATTAAATTAGGAGTAAATACAACAAGAAAGAACAACAGAATTGAAACATATTAAATGCATCAGTTCAACCAAAATTTCTGAATTCATGGTACTTTGGGTATAATTCCAAAAATGACTTCTTGGGATCATAGGAAATATCATAGCGTCCCTACGGAGCAATGCCCATATGCAGCTTGAGAAGGGATGAAATCAAAGAGTAAGTATATATATCACTCCTGTGGTCTCACTGAGGACTTTGTGTATTGGTGACTGACACAAGCTAAGAAGTCCAAGAACAGAATCCAAGACACAAATATTCAAGGTCTGACACAGTCCAGTGTAACAGGAAAACGTAGGTATTAGTGGTGACGTACATGTATCTTCAAGACACAATATGGAACATAAAACATTTACTATATACAAAGCAAATTCTGGATGCATAAATACAAAGAAACAAAAGGAAGGAAACAGTAAATCTGAAAAGAAAATTTGAAGATTGACAGTTTCCACTCTGTGGAGGTAGAGAGAAGTCAGACAGAAGGTAAAATAACAATATAACACTTTTAAATTACGAAAAGATGCTCTGCAGTGGTCAGGCAGACAGCAACGGGGTGATAGGAAGAGTCCTTGTTAGCAGGATAGACAGTGAGGGGAAACGAAAGGCTCCCAGGGCGGCTGGCAGACATGAGAAGATGCTGGAGTTCCCTGTTGGCTGTGGTGTTCACTGGACAGTAGTTCACTTTAGAGTCATTGACTTTTCCCTGGAGTTGTGAGGAGAAATGTGGAGAAAACAAGTTCAGAATTTATCTGACAAAACTTGAAGCACCTACAACATTTCCCTCCTGGAAACATGGACCCCAAGAACAGAACAACCTAGGAATGGGTTGCCACTTGCAGCATTTCCCCGGTGCAGACACTGACACAAGGTGTCTGCCGTCATCAGGATGGACTGGAAACAGTGTTAGTGCACACTATGGGGTACAGATGGCTATGCAGGCCTTCCCGAAGAATCAGATCTTTTTTGTCCTCAATGAGGAAACTTGAGCAGGACAGGAGAGGATTAAAAAAAAAAATCTCTCTTCATAAATAAAGGCTATGAGCTTATTTTTAAAGGAAATTGAATAAAATACATATATAAAGAAACAGTATGAATATGTGAGGACAGAGAAGTGTCTGGTGTTCACATGCAGGAGAACATTCTGAGTTGTATCTTAAGTTGGGGATTGGTGGATAATATAAAGAGAGGGAAGAAAAGGGAGGAGAGAGAAAGGCAGCGAGGGAGAAAGCAGTCCGTGTAGTATTTTTGGTATGTGTGTATTTTCTGTCCTCCCCGTGTGCACGCGCACGTGCACACACACACACACACACATTGGTGTTGGGGATTGGACCCAGAGTCTTGCACATGCACCACACCCACACTGTCACTCAGCCTCATCTCTAGCCCTGACTGTGATCATGCGTCCATTAAATTTCCATTTCAGAGGACTACGGCTTGAGAGAATAGAGCCCTCATTCTGTGGATGCTGACATCCCTAGATGCTGAAGTACTTGTCATCCTAATGGCTTACCAGAAATTGTCAATTTTGAAAGACATGTATTCAAGTATTTTTCATTAATTACATTTCTTAATAAGTTTCCATTGTATTTGTTTTGGTTATCTGGAGTCTACAGAAGAACGGCCCCCTTAGTCTTCCTCTTTTAATCAGATAATACTCCACGCTGTCCTGTGTGGCAGTTTGGTCATGGACTGTGTTTTTACCACTAGGAGCTGTCAGCCTACCTCCTTTGCTTGCAGTAACCCAGCACACCCTCTCCTGCTTGTGTTTTGCTTCTCTTGTAAAGGTCTACGGAACAGTGCTCTTTGCCAAGCCTGAGAGCCCCTCTTCCTTTCATAAGGGTCTCGGTCAGGCCTTTCACACTCACTATGGTGATTGATAAGCTGGTTTGACTGTCCTTTTTATTGTGTGATACTGGTGATTGGTTTCTGTGTGTACTTTAGAGAAGTTTCTCTGTAGAGGTGGCTCTGAGTGACTTTGACACTGTGTGCTGTGTGTGGTTGGCGCTGATGGACCCTGCTCAGCGAGCGCATTTGTTCTTTGTCTCTTCCTCATGAAGAAAAACTGAGTGGCAGCAGCGGTACAAACAAGAGACAAAAGATTGCTCAGGACTTGATCAACTCTATTGACCAGACAGGAGAGCTTCTGGCAATGTTTGAAGACAACGAACTCGATGATGTTAAACAGGAAAGAATGGAGGTATGGCACATCCATGTGTTTCCTAGGGGTCCCCTGCCCAGCACTGTGCTCTCACTTCTTGTCCAGTGTCCTTGACTGTAGCCTATAGAGCCCATGTCAGACCCTTTGTCTGCAGCGCACTCGGGAGCAAGCCCCAGGAAGGGAGGAAGTTGCCTCCACACGTGAGTCTGAGAAACATGCTGTGTTTTGATACTGTGTTTTCTCCTTTGGAAATGACGAGCATTCCTTACACTGGATCTGACGTTTGCTGATGCACTTTACTCCATTCAGACCACGTTAGATTAAATATTTACTTAATTCTTTTTTGTTCCAAATTATCCAGTTGTCTCTGGGGCAAAGGTAATTCTCAGAGCTCTTGCCTTGGCACAGCGAGTGAAGAGCAGCCTTCCAGCCTGCTTTGGCAGCCTGCGGCTAGCCTCTCCCACTAAGGTGCTGTCCAGGGAAGGGGTATGCTTTATGTCACTGTCACAGAACACAGGGGACATTTGCCTTCCCTACACATGTTCTCACGATGAATATAAAAACTGTATGTCTTGTGTTTACTTTAGCTATCTAGACTTTCAATCAATTATACTCCAGGAGAAAAATGAACGTACTGATTGACTTCACTTGAGCGCCTTCCAGCACACACGGTAGTCTTCTTAGTTCTTACTGCAGCATTCTACCTCCACATTCAAAGAGGAATCTCAGTTTCCCCCTCTCTTTAAATTGGGCAAGAGGTAATTCCAAAATTCCAAAGAGTTTCTAAATGTCTATTGCATTGTGGTCCCTATGCATGCCACACTGGGTAATTATTTCATTAAATTTTGGGAGGAGCCCAGTTGACATGTATGCACTGTAACTTTTAGCAACATTCTTTAAGAATTATCATGCCTCGCTCCTGAACTGGGACATGAAGGCCGTGGTCTCTGAGGTGTCACTTGCCTTAGAACAGTATGGTTACCTTGCTTCGAGGCAACTGCAAATAGTTTTACTTCAACTTAGCCATAGGCCAAAAAGTTGTCTAAAGCAGATGATAAGCATATATTTCTGATGCCATTATGTCCTCTGCAGGACAGGACACTGTGTAGGGCATGGTTTCACTTATGGTGGTGCTTGGGGAGGAAGCGTTTGTACTTAGTCTTTAATGTTTCATCTCATGAGATGTGCATGGAGGGATCCCATAGGAGGCCTCTACAAAATTATACATAAAAAATTCCACTGGGGCAGATCTCCGCTAAACAAGTCAGTCCACAGTTGAGGAAGAGAATCAAGGTGCTGAAATACCAGGCTCGGAATAACAGAGTAGACTGGGAACAATGCTGAAACAGTAAAACCAGTCAGGTCTCCAGAAGCAGGAGCAGCCCCAGTGCTCGCACATCTGAACCACACTGTCCGGTATTGTCTTATACACTACACAGTGTCAGCGAGGGAATGAAATATCAGCAAAAGCTGGCAAGGACACGTAGAGTAGAAGGCAGCTTTATCTGTACAGCATGCCCGAAGTTGACAGTTTCTTTAAGTCCGCAACATCCTAGAATTCTCTTCTGCCAAGATGACAAGTAGTTTCCATATTTTACTCATCCACATGGCATAGTTGAAATGAATAAAAAATGATAGACTTGTAGACATAACTGCAGACAGTACAAGGAGAGAGGGAACCATTAAGACCAGAGGCCTTGCCTGCTTCTAATTTGACAGGTTATAGTTTCAAGAGTAAACCGCAGCTGTGGCAGTCCATATGAAACCACTTTGGACTCACAGACTGCAATCTCTGGCTTTTAAAGTGCAGTCGAATAATCAGCCTCGGCATCATTCCGTGATTTAATTTTCCTCTAAGCATCACTTATGCTTGCAGAAACTGTGCTCTACCTTCTCTCCTAGAATGAAAGAAATGGTGTCCTCCCCCTCCCTCCTCCTCCAGCCTCCTCCTCCCTCCCTCCTTCCCTCTTTCCCTCTCTCTTAGTTGTTCTCATATAAATGAAGTGTTGAAGAGCAAGGTTTTACAAACATGAAGACTCACTTGGGACCCTCACTGCTTCTGAAAACATATGGGTGGGTGTAAGCATGTTCTTAAGCAAGTATGTGTAAGCATGTTCTTTGCTGTGGTTTTTGCTGATAATATGTGTGCTCCTGGCTCTGAGTTCCTTAGAATCTATTTCATTGCCATTAAGTATAATGGGACCAAAAACAAGAAAACTGACTGAAATTTTACATTAATTTTACCTCGACAGTCCACCTTCATCGTAGTTAACCATTTCAAAACATTTGTTCTCTTGACCCAAATTCCCAACAGTTGACTCTCTGTGTAGCAGAGAGAAATCATTATTGATCTTTGATGTTCCCTTCAACTAATAGATGGATGGATGGATGAATGGATGGATGGATGGATGGATGGATGGATGGATGGATGATGAATGGATGATGGATGGAGGGGTAGGGGATGGATGGATGGATGGATGGATGGATGGATGGATGGGTGGATGGATGGATGGATGGGTCGATGGATGATGGATGGATGGATGGATGGGTGGGTGGATGGGTCGATGGATGATGGATGGATGGATAGATGATGGATGGATGGATGAGTGGATGGATGGAGAAATAGATATTCCTCTGAGTTGTTTTAGTGTGTTAGAGAAATGAAGCACAAAGGGGGGATATCAAGCACAGTGCCCTTTCCAGATGGCCACTTCTAAGTAAGGCAGATGTGTTTGAGTATTGGCAGTGATTTCTGTATTGAATTTTTTTCATTCCAGTTAGGTAGGTGTGACTAAGCAAACCAGAAGCCAGGGAGGAGTCCCTAAAAGCTAGAGAAGCCATCTGACAGGGAGGGCTCTACATGGGGAGGATTCTAAGAAGCTCAAATTTGTCATTGGTCAAGTCGGTCACTCTGTGACATTGACTCAAGTGAGAGCTACCTCCAATCTAATCTACAAATAGGTAAGGGTACACAGGAGAGCTGCGAACAGAGCTTGCCAGAGTGAACACACTATGGCTGGGTTGGGGTTTGGACTATCCCTTGTGACTATATATCTGCTTTAATCCAATAGGATATACTTAAAAATCAGGGTCGTATTCATAAAATATAAGGCAGCTTAAAGGTTTTTAAATAAGCTTTAAGTTAAATTTGAGATCTCGGGTGGCTACCTCATTTTTTTTAAGGAGAAATTAACTGTCCATAGGTTTTACAGGAAGCAGTGTCTCATGAAGCTGAATAAGGTGAGAAATCCATTGCCTCAGCCAAGCAGGCCCAGAGCTTCCCAGGAGCTTCTCCAGGAGCTTCCCCTGGGCTGTAGTTTCTATAGACAAGACGACCGGAAGCCTCACTAAGGAGCCAGAGAGAGTTCAGAGGCTTTCTGTCTTCTGTTTGTAAAGTGTATTCTTTCTAATAGTCCACAGCATGATTTGTTTTAATTATAAATGGAAATAAATTTCCTCTAAAACTAAGAGTCCGTAAACATCTCTAATAAAACCTAACATAAAAGACAAAAGATTGGCGTGGGTAAGATAAGCATTTACAAAGACAATTAAACCCCCAATTAAAACAATATTTTAAAAAACACCACAAAGATGCTTTAAAATGGCAATGGATTTGGGTTTGGCAGTGAAGATAGATGAGGGTTGTGACTCCAAAGTCAACAGTTTGCCTTGCATATGTCAAAGCTTTGGGTTCAGCCTTTAGCATGTCAGAGAGACGGAGACTGCAATATAGAAATCTGTGTTTCTAGTCTGTATGAATAAGTGCATGCATGTTTATGTGTGCATATATATGTATTGTGTTTATATCCATTTATTACATTTGTAGGACTAGAAATCTATTTTACTTGATATTTTAAAGAACACTCTGCAGTACATGAGACAGATCCAGTTGTTAGCATTGTAGGAAAGGGGACTGAGGGAGAAAAGTTTCATAACGATGGAACAATGGAAGAATGTTAGTAAAAGGTGCCTCTAACAATGAAGATGCGGTCGGTAGAAAATGCCCATCTTCCACTCCAGTGCCTTCAGGTGGAGCAGTAGTGCAGAGGACGCCAGCCAGAGACATGCAGACATAACCAGTTGATTTGGATGAAGAAAAAATTGTAATAAATATCTAAGTTTATCTGACATTCATATGGATATGAGCATACTAACAGAGTTCTTTCCATTCAATTTCAGAATCCCAACTCTTGCCACTTTCATTTGCCAGAGTTCAGGGAACACTAACCAATAAAGGAAACCCTTGCTAGAGTCAGGGGTTAAAAATTACCATATTGTATAGGGAATGTCAACTTTTTGTTTAGGTAAACCTCGATATTCAAATTTAAAAGCATCAAAACTAATAAAGGTAGACATTGATTAAAAAGCACTAGTACCTCCTAGTAACTGTCAGAACATGGGTGAGTACAGACAGTCAGCACGTGCTCCAAGAAAATGTTATGTGCAACAGGCTTCATGTCAGCAAGAAGACAGAGAGAGATGCGAAGTGTCCCAAATGCGGGGGGCAGGAAGGACAGCATCCTGTGATCCTAGATGTGGACACTCAGCCTTGTAACTGCCCCACTCACTTCCAGTGTGATTCATCAAATTAATGCAATTGCCTGTGGTCTTGGTAAGAACACCACTAGGAATTGTAAGACCTTGATAAGATAACATTGAATTTGCCTTACATGATAAAAAGAATATAAAACTATAAAGGTTTTATTAAAGAAAAGCAGAAGACAGAATTCAGTTTGCCCTGCCAGGTATGTTAACATTTCCTTACTCCCCTAAGTCCTAAATGTGTGACACAGGTCAGGGATCATGACACAAGTGCCAAAATGGGTCATTATCTGGAGTAAAACATTCCAGGTGTCTCTTGACTTTATAGGTGCATTTTAATAAAGAATCCCAAGGAATACTGTATAATTTTCTATAAAATAAGAACTTTAAAAAATAGAGTAATTAAATATCAATTTAAAAAATAGAGTAATTAAATATCAATTTAAAAAATAGAGTAATTAAATATCAATTTGAGTGTGTAAAAGGATTTTTTTAGGCTTTTGTTTTTCAAACAGGCTTTCTGAAAGATTCTGCTGCTCATGATGTCAAGAGGTACACTGGCACGTCGAAGGGGAGAGATTGCTGTCTTGGAATACAGTTATCGCATGGAAGCAAAACCTTAGGGCCTTCTCTTCTGAGACTCTGCAAGGGTGTTTTCAATGCTCATATATAATGTGAATTTTTCAAAAGAAATAGACTCTATTAAAAGTTTTCTGTAAAGATGCTATGATTTTAATATGGAAGAAATATAAATCACAAAAGGAGTGACTTAAATTTTGTTATTGGTGCTATATCTGTCAAATGAATCTGGGGCTGAGGCCAGTGTGATGGCTAGACAGGTAATCATGCCTGCTGCCTCTTCCAGGGGATGATGGACTCCAGAGTTGTCCTCTGCCCTCCACATGCACAGTGTAGCACATGAATGAACATATACATATATAATGATAATAACAATTAATAATAATAATATAATAATAATGTAAAATCTAAGTTTTCAATGAAATGCCTGGGCTGAAGTAAAGGCTCTGGGTCAGTACCACTCCCAGTGTCTCCTGCCTCTTTTCTAAGTCCTCCAGGAGCAAAATGGCCAGCAGCAGCCTTGAGACTGAAAGTGTGCATCTTCTGTTTGCTAACAGCGTCAGAAGGCATGTAGCAGTAACAAGGGTCCTTCATCTTGGTGAAAGAATACTTTCTAGTGTGGACTTGGACAGGGACAGGCTGTTCCTTCTCCTTCCCCCACCTCACAGAGGAGACACAGTCAGGTGTCAGGTACAGACAGAAGCCAGCACTTCCCCCACTACAAGCTTCACATCGTGCAGGGCTCGCGCGCTTGTGCAGGCCTTGCTGCCTGCTGGGCTGACTTCTGCATCAATGTTTGCTAAGCACATAACTGATTGCACTGTTCAATTACAATTTTTAGAACCAATATTTTCTGTCTCAAGTAATTCTAATTTGTTTTTTTAATGAAATGCTTCTCTTAGAGATCAGTCCACCAACTTGTTTATAAAACACCTTGGCAGAGAAGAGTTTTAAAATATCATTGAATTTAAGATTGCCACAGGATTTACCACTAATTTACATTTAGTGTTTATAGTTCTCAGATTGTGGTTGCTGTAATAACCAGCATATTTTTGCCTCGAATATTTTGTGGATTATATTTCCCCTATTCTTTCTCCTTGACCTACATTCCCCACAGTAGGTGGGCAGATTGTTGTTCTATAGTCTGGCTTTTATTTATCTTCACTGGTTTAATCTCTGAGTTAGTATTTCTAAATAGGAAAGTAAGTCTATTTTATGGCAAGGTTTCGATCTCAGTGCCCTGGTTTGTGTAGTGGATTATCAAATCATAGCTTATTCAGTACAGACCACCCCTTTCTTTGCCCCTATGTTGAAGTAGTCCTGAGGACCTACCTACCTTCAGTCCAGTTCTTACCACTACTTCCTGGTAAGTCACACAGAGCAACCTGAGAGTAGACATCAGCTTTATTTCCAGACCATCACAGCCCTCACTTAAAATCAGCCACATGGGTTCAACTGGAAGCGTATTAGTGACTAGGTCGTTCCATTGTGTTAATGGATATGTCTGACACTTTTCATGGCATTGATTTAAAAGCAGGTGAGATCCTGTCAGCCACTGCATTTTCCCATTCTCCCTTTTCTACAGGAGAGCCTTTTAGCATGCTACAAGTACACATTAAGAACCCGCTCAAGCAACCTTTCCATCTTCATCTCCCACCTTCTTCACTCTCCTCTCTCACATGCTGTGCCAGGGCTCACTTACACTTGTACAACATGTGATCCAGCACAGCACATGTGCATTCATCTGGCAGCATGTGCTCAGATATGTCAGTAGATAATGAATTCCAGGATAGCCCCTAGTGTTCCACTAGTTGACTTGCCAGATGAGCTTCCAGTGAGCATGCACACATCCAAACACCAAAGCCTTCAGTGTTTGTCCATGCATCGTGAATAACATAGCTGTGCCTTTAGTGAGTTATCAATTATTTTTCTCATCACTGCAATAGAATGCCCAATGGGAAGGATTCCCTTGGGCTCTCAGTTGCATCACAGAAGACATGGTGGCTGGACCAGCTTCTGTCCATGGCTGTGAGGACGAGATGGCTTAATAATATGCTGGTGGGCACAGACACAAAGAATTTGCCAGGAAGTAGAGCCTGGCTCTATGGAAACCTATCCCACTGTGGCCCAGTTACGTCACCTAGATCCTAACGGTGCCATAGCCTCCCTGAACAGCATTGCCATTTGGAGACTTTATGTTCAGACACAGCAGACTGCGGATGTGCCACACTAAGCGGTGGGCTGTGCAGATACTGTTATCTGTTTGTTCAGTTTTTTAAAATGTAGTTTCCAAATATAGAAAGCCAGTCCCTTCTGAATAACACAAGGTTATAAAAGGCTGTGGCTACAAGGTACACACTCCTCTGTGAGCTTGTTCTCAGGGCTCTCCTCACCATCTCTGCCTACCCTGCAGTTGTGAAAGGCTGTCATTGTGTGGCTGACTTCCTGTTGGAGTCTTAGTAGTACTGTTTGCTTAGCTAAAGGTGTCAGCAATTTACCTTCCCACACCACTTAGATATTGACTTGCATTGGCCCAAATACGTCTGTTGGCAATGCCAGGCACCAGTTCCAGCTTTAATTGGCAGAGTCCATTGTTCAGATGAGCAATAGGCCGACTGTGGTTATTTTTGCCCAGGAACCTACTCTGAATAGTTAGCAATAAAGAGTATTTATTTCATTTGTCTGCCTCGTGCACTGCACTAACAGACCATGAGAATCAATTATGATTAAAAGCCATATTGCCTCCATCATTGCTCCCATTACTAATATAGCCCTTATGATTAGTTACTAGGGGCACTGTTTGGCCACGTTGTAGAAATCCTCAATTCTGTATACTCATACAGTTACTGTAGCCATGAAACAGAAAGTAGAAAAGGGACTGCTGGGAAGGGAAAGGGGCCTCAGTGGGCATGGGAAAGCGCAAAGCCATAGAATTGAATATGGTCAAAATATGCTATATATACAGTTATGAAAGTGTCATAATAAGATCGTTGTTATGTGTAATTAATATGTGCTGATATCAGCGTAACTCTAAGTTTTCAATAACTAGGATGTGCATATCAACAGCTTTGCTGTTTCATGCTATTAAAATGTTATGAGCTCTTACTTTCTAGTGTCTACTTGAAGAGAGAAGTATTGCTTTTTTTTCACAGATTATCTTTTATTTATTCAGACTAGACAACACATAAAAATAACTTGAAAGTTAATTCATCTATCTATATACATTTACTTAAAAGGGAATAAATTATTCATTCATTCTTCTGTTTTATTCTTTTGAAGGCCCTCAGATATATACGATTTAACTGGCCAGTGATAGACACCTATGTCTTTTGTTGGCTGACTGTGTATGTGGATATATAACTGAATATGTAACCACAACTCAGAGTCTGTTAGTGCTTAACACTGGCAGATAGTAAGTCCTCAGAACAAAACTTGAACAGAAGCCCCATGAAGCGGTATCGTTCTGACAATAGTCTTCTTTTTTTCTCTCCATCTTTATTAAATTTGGTATTTCTTATTTACATTTCAATTGTTACTACCTTTCCCAGTTTCCTGGCCAACATTCCCCTAATCCCTCCCCCTCCCCTTCTGTATGGGTGTTCCCCTCCCCATCCTCCCCCCATTACCACTCTCTCTCTGTACCCCAAAAAGGAAAAGGCAGGGATGATTTATAACAAGCTCACTGACCTGCTCTGGAGCATGGAGAAAACAGAAATCAGAATGCAGTATTGCTAAGAGGTTGTTTTCACATTGAAAGGAAACTATGAAAACTCTACCAGATCACCAGTGTTCTTTTCAGTAGTTGAACACAGTCTTTACCAAAATTCATGCTGTCTGTAGAACTCATCCAAGCAGTGCAGGAACAGAAAGTTGAGACTATTACAAGGACAAATGATGTTTTCAGAATTTTTGCCTAATGCTAGTCCTTGTCAAAGAATGACAAAATTCTCATTCTCTCTCTCTCTCTCTCTCTCTCTCTCTCTCTCTCTCTCTCTCTCTCTTGCACACACACACACACACACACACACACACACACACAGGTACACACACACACACACACCCGCTCACTCAGGGATACAATACTAGCATGCATGTGGTGTAGGTAACTACTGGCTTTAAGGCCTGCTCCACAGGAGGAACTGTGGGCCTGGAACTGTAAATCTGCCCCAAGAACTCACGCATTTTAAAAACTAATAATCAGCATTTTTAAAGTGTACATTTATTCATGTACATGCTTCTGTGTGTGTGAGAGAGAGACACATGCATGAAGCTGTATAAGGAGCCTAGAAGAGGGTACTAGCTTCCCTGGTGTTATAGTACATACATGGTTATTAGCTTCCATGTAGCTTCTGGGAACAGAGCCTGTGTCCTCTGGAAAACCAACCACATGCTTGCATGTGAATGTACATGTGAAGGGCAGAAACTGATAGCCTTTGTCTCCTGCCTTAGTTGCTCTCCACCTCGTGTTTTGAAATAGGATCTCTCGCTGGACCTGAAGCCCGTAATCTAGACGGGCTGATCAGAAAGCTTCATGTATCTGGCAGGTCTCACTCCTATCCACCAGCAATGGGGTACCACCATGTGTATCTCAGGAAGAGTACTGGTTTTCTGTGGGTGTGCGGATCTGAACTTGGGTCCTCCTGCTTGCTTATTGGACACTTTACTAACAGAGCCATCTCTCCAGCCCCAAAACTGTCTTAATTAGTCATGGCCTTTCCTGTGCCTGCATATACTAGATATAGTCTGAGGTCATAGAAACTGAATAGCTCTTTATGGAGTAGGTAGACGTCTACCATGATCAAGCATGTTTTATTCAGAAACAGAACACTTCTGGTATTAGAGGTAATTTTACTAAATAAAACCTGGCACTTCCTGCTGATTGCTTAAAGGTTATTTAAGAGATTGGATTTCCTCCTGAGTAAAGAGCTTGGCCATCATATTTAAGTGATTATATAATGTGTATTCAGTGTTCTGACAGTGTCCAGATGGCAGCTACCATGTGCAAATTAAAAGGGATGTGTCAGTTGTGCTACCATTACATAGTACAATATTCATTACGTATGGAAAAGACTCAGAGAATGTCGAGAGACGTTACCTCTGTGCTGATTGTGTGAGCAGAAGCATGGATTCATGTTAGAGGCTGCAGATCACATAAAGCTTTAGTACGTATTCTGCCTCTGAGTGATGCATTATTTGATAACATTGTTTAAAAAACTTCTTAATTCCACAGACTAATCTCTCATGTTGGAAGGATCTGTGGCTTCTATGCATCCTAAAGATGGAAATAGAGGTGCTGGGGCCTCAGAATCTGAAACACCAAGGAAATAATTTTAGCAACACTTGAAAAGAAACGGAATTTAAAAAAAAAAAACCCAAAACTCTGTTTTTCTCTGTGTTGGTTGGCCTCATGTTGCTCACCTAATGAACCACCATGTGTTTTTGTTTTGTATCTGGAGGCTAGATAACACACCACAAGCAGTTCAAGTCCTTAGTGTCATCACCTTGAGAGAAGCAGGCCAACTCTGCATTCAGTCTAAAGGTTCAGGAAATGGCCTCTGTTTGACCTGGCAGTGTGGGTGGAAGGCAAGGTCATGCTGTATCTCTTCAACCTCAGTGACTGTATTATAAGTTTCAGAATGGGAGGCAGCAAGGGAGACAGTGCCTGAACTACATACTACAACAGACCAACACACAAGCATGTACACACACACACACACACACACACACACACACACACACACACACACACACACATAGAGTGTTGATCTTGAGATATAAGTATTTTATTTTTTAAAAAATGGCTTTTATATTACATCTGTAATTTACTTTGAAAAGTTGCAAGGGGTAGGATATTAGACTTAAAGTAATATGGCTTGTGAGCATAAATAAAAACTCCAACTAAAGCCCACAGAGCATGAAGAAAGTAGAATGTGCTTCCACCAAGTTCTTTGTCTTGAAAAATTATCCCATGTAAGAACTAAACTACATTTTCAGGAAGCTGTTTTCTTCAAATGTACTAAATACTGTGCTACTCTAGCAAATATTTAAATACTGTACTGATTTCTCTGCAGACTTAAATTTAATTTTCCTGTTAGCCAAGAGTCTGCACCCTCCAATCCATCTTCATTTGTCAGCTTCAATCTTTCCTCTTCCTATAGAGTGTTTTCTATAGTGTTACAGGCACGCCAGATCTAGTGTGCTCCTCAGAGGAACCCAGTGCAGCTGTCTGTTTGTTTGTTTGTTTGTTTGTTTGTTTGTTTGTTTGTTTTATTCATCTTCCTTTTTTTCTCATGATCATGTTTGTAAAATCAGAAAGTCAGTCTCTCCTCGTACTCTCCAACCTCTCCCCCACCTGGAGTCACTGCCCTGAAGGAAGCCGATAGGATTGACAAACATCTGCGGTTACTTGGTGGCCAAGGGTCTCTCTCCTGTGCTCACCATGCTTCAAGCTTCTCCACTCTGGTTTGCAAAGAGTGGAGTCTACTTGAGTAGTCTAGGCAAACTTTTCTCTAATGAGATTAATTGCTAAAAAGCTGCAACGTGACTTTTGCCTACTTAGAAGGGCCAACTACATTATTTGGCTTCTATGACTCACATGGTAGCTCCCATACTGTTCATTGGTAGATCTTACACTTCTCAGTAAGTTAGTCTCTTTAAAGATGGGGAAGTGCAGGCAGTCTCTCCCCTTCTTACCTCTGACTTATTTGAGTGTGAAGGCTGGAAAGCTGTTATGAATCACAAAGACAAGGCCATAGCCTAGAATGTCAAAGCCAGCACTGGAGGAGCCTGAGGCTTTGATGACCTCAGTGTGTGGTTGTGTCAAGTCTGAAGGCTATCACTAGTGTTCATTTATGTGAGGAAAGATGAACTTCTCTCTTGCCTAAGCAACTGTTAGTTAGGGTTAGTTTAAATGTAAGTTGTTTTTCTAATGCTCTCAAGTAGAAAAACCCTATCTTGGTAAGTTAGAATATACCTACTACTAGAAAATAAGTCGTTTTCAAGTAGACCTGGTTTAATTTTAAAATAAAAATGTATACTTGGGGAAGGTAAATTGTTCCAAAATGCCCAAACCCCATGTTGCCTGACACCAGAGAATCTGGATGTGTCTCACACTGTTCATAATTAATGCAGGAAGCAACTCATGGTTGGTCAAATGTGAAACACACCTTTCTGTGCTGACATCTAGATGTGTGGAGGAAGCTGTAGAAAGGCCTCACGGCAGCCACTGGACCCTTTTCCTTGTATTCTCACTGTCCATTGCCAAGTCCCACTCCATCCCTCCTCCAGGACACTGATTTCCCCCTTTAGGTAATGCTTTCTCAGATAATTGACAAATTAAGTCTATTTTTATACTGAAGGAATACCTCATCACGGGCTCTGATTTTCAAAGGACAATCAAAACCACAGACAAGTGTTAATATCTTAATGAGTCTCTGCCTAAGAGATGTTAATTTGAGAAGTTTTGTTCCTGAAGACTCACTGACATCAAAAGACTGAAGAAATCATCCAGTATTTATTACGGGGTTTCCTGCCTCCTAAGTTCCGGAAGAAAATAGAGGAATGGATTTGATTTTAGGTCTTTATTTTTATTGAGTTTTTTTTAATCAAAGTATCCACCCTGCTACTTGTGAAATTAAAATCTGTGCCATAGAAAATAAGTGCCATCCGGGCTGCATTTTTCTCTAGATGACACTAGACAGAGGCGAGCGTGCAGTGTGCTGGGGCATGCTCACTTGGCTTGTGTCTGGCATGCCTGATATGATACAGTAGATAATCCTCACTGCAGAGGACTAGAACCAGAAATACAACTTACAGCGTGTGACATCAACCTACGGGAATACGTAAGAGTGATTGCCAGCCCTTCAGAAAATGACTTAGAAAGTACTGTCTCTGCTTTCAGTAGATGACGCTGTGATTGCGTGCAAGCACGTGATGTGTGAGCACCTTTCTGGTAATTCCACAGCATTCTCCATTTTTATTAAACTATATGCTCATTTACAAGTACATTTCTAGGTCTTATTAAAATTATCTGTTGCTTAAATTTGGGAAGGTCTCCCATTATACTGAAACAAAAGCCAGTTTCTTCTTGAAGCCACTAAATAACATTTCAGGTGTGATTTTCTAAGATTATTTCAAGTCTTTTAAGCCTCTACAGTTGCAACATAGGGTATGAATTTGCAGTAGGTTCTGGGTGATTTTGGTTGATGAGATAAAAAGTGCCTTCTTGTCTGAAGAAGGAATTTTCTAGGATCTGGTAGCCTAGCCTCGTAGCCCATCACTCACTATACAGTAGGGTTTAGTTCTTTCCATCAGTATGTCTTGATGCAAAGACACTCTCGTGCAAGTACTAAACAGATTTTATCCTCTATAAGTCACGTGATCAGCTCGGGTATGTGTGGTGCTTTAGTGAGAATGGCCCCCATAGACTCATGCATTTGAACCCTGCTCCACCATTAGTTACGGTGTTTAGAGAGGCTGTGGAAGCATTGGAGGCAGAGTCTTGTTGGAGATGGTACCTTCCTAGGGGCAGCCCTCGAGGTTACCCTTGCCCATTTCCAGTGCTTTCTGTCTGCTTCCTTTGTACAGACGAGATACAGCCAGCTTCCTTCTCCTGCCAACATGCCATGCCATTCCTACCATTAGGTACTCTAGCCCCCTGGAACCCTGAGCCAGGATAAACCATTTCTCCCTGGCATAGCTTTGGTTATGATGTTTTGCCACAGCAACAGAAATGTAACTAATACAGTGCATTTGGAGTCATCAGACTGGGCCAGCAGTCTGTAGGAACTCAGTGCTACTTTATAATTATTCTGTACATCTAAAATTATTTCAATATAGTTCCTTATTGAAAGCCATAAGAAGTGCTGGTTTCAAGTGTGGAGGAGAAATAACAATGGCTGCTCCTCCTCACTGGGGTGGTTGTTGAGGGGCTGAACATGAGGCTGCAAATCCGTTCAGCTGCTGTTCCCTGCTGTGACCCTTCTCATTTGACTTCACCCTCTTCCCACCTCTGAGCTCTTCCTCTTCCTGCCAAAGCTGTTCTTGCTTTTTGTAAAGCGTCTGTGGTTACTTTATTAAGGTGCAATGTTGCCTCACTGTTACCCAGCTACTAAAACAATCCTCCTTTCTTCATTTCTCTTTGTAATCCCTTCTACACCCTCTGGGCACAGTGGTTAAGCCTTCTTACCTAAGAGTTGGGCCTAATGGCCACTGACATTTAATCAAATAACAGTTATAATACATTTACTCATAAGTAAAAGTTGAATAAAATTTGGGCACTGACATCTAAGAGAATGGGGATTTCATCATCAACTATCTTAACAGAACCCATTTTGTTAAATAACCATAATTATGGGTTTTACATTTATGATTCCAGAGGATTTTGCTGCTCTGCATTCTTTGAAGCCTCAGAGGCGGTCATTGTGCTTGTGTTTCTGGAAGTACCTAGAGTGGATCTAAAAACAGAGCCAGGGGAACAAGAATACCCTTGGCAGGGAAGAGAGAGGCAAAGATTAAAACAGAGACTGAAGGGACACCCATTCAGAGCCTGCCCCACATGTGGCCCATATATATACAGCCACCCAATTAAACAAGATGGATGAAGCAAAGAAGTGCAGAAGTGTAGATCTCTCCTGAGAGACACAGCCAGAATACAGCAAATACAGAGGCGAATGCCAGCAGCAAACCACTGAACTGAGAACGGGACCCCCGTTGAAGGAATCAGAGAAAGAACTGGAAGAGCTTGAAGGGGCTTGAGACCCCATATGTACAACAATGCCAAGCAACCAGAGCTTCCAGGGACTAAGCCACTACCTAAAGACTATACATGGACTGACCCTGGACTCTGACCTCATAGGTAGCAATGAATATCCTAGTAAGAGCACCAGTGGAAGGGGAAGCCCTGGGTCCTGCTAAGACTGAACCCCCAGTGCACTAGACTGTTGGGGATCGGGAACCAAGGCGGGGAGGGATGGGGGAGGAACACCCATAAGGAAGGGGGAGGGAAGGGATGTTTGCCCGGAAACCGGAAAGGAATAACACTCGAAATGTACATAAGAAATACTCAAGTTAATAAAAAAAAAAAAACAGAGCCAGGGCTTCTGTATAGCATCAGTCCCCAGCAGACTTGCTCATCCAAAGGCATGAGCTCCCACTTATCCAGGCATGGCTCCTGCACTCTGGAAACTGCCCTGAGATCTGAAGAGATAGCTTAATTGGTAAAGACCTTGCCTTGAAGCAAGAGGACCTAAGTTTGATCTCCAGAGTTCACATAAAAAGAGAGGAAGTTTATGGTGCTGATGCAGAGAAGGCAGACAGGTGACTCCTGGGGCTTCCCGCCAGCCAGCCTAACCTACTTGTTGAGCTCCTGTCTAGTGAGAGACCTTGTCTCAAAAAAGAAAATGGTAGATGTTGCTTGAGGAAGAATACCAAGGGTTACATGCTTGAACCTCTAAGCATACATGCACATGTATGTGCACACAGGAACACACACCAGTGTTTTGAAATGTATTCGTAGATTTTTAAGATATCTATGTTAAATAGTACTAAAACTACTGAGTTTTCTGATCATGTGAACATTTCTGCTTTTTCTGTTAATATTTGGAAATTTTCTTTCTCGTATTTGACACAAAAGTACTTTTGATCCTTTGCTTACTGCTCTGTTTTCAGGGAAGTTATGTTTGGGGAAAACCGTCATTTTCTCGTTGTTCCTATGACTAAGTCTCAGTGTATCAGAAAATCGTTTCTTTCTTTTGTTCTTGTCAACTCGTGCTTACAGCCGGCTGGGCCTCATGTGCCTGCTGATGAGCTCGCTCATCTGACTCATGGAACAGCTCAGCTGACGGAGGAGAGAAAGGTTAGCTTCAAAATGGCTACAAGTGTTTATTCCTGGGGGGGGATAAAGTTTAGCTTGGTCTGGTTTGCTCCTGGTCTCAAGTGCTATCAGGCTGTAAGGCCTCTCTGTCCTCTGTGATCCATTGCCTGGAGAATTCACTCCCCTGTTCTGATGACATCATTTCTTCAGCAGAGTACAATGTCATAGACTTTGTCAGCCTTCTATTTATAGTTGATCATTTGTGGGCAGGGGAGGGCTGGGAGCAATTTTATCCTGGATCTTAGGGTTTATTTGGTTTTGTGTTGTTAATTTTGTGTTATGTTTATTTGTGTTTGTTTTGTCAGACAGGGTCTTATTCCGTAGCCCAGGCTGGCTTGAGATTCACTCTGTAGCCCAGTCCAGCCTCACACTTAGTTCAGCCTTTCTGCTTTAGCAGCCTGAACACTAGAATTGTAGGCATGCTGCCTGGGCTTCTCTAATTGTTTAAAGCATGGGTGCTTCGGATTTGCTGCTCAGTGGTCTGACAGCCCCACTCGTTTAAGGTTTCTCTTTGAGGTAAGCGATGAGAAGCGCGCTGAACTGACACATCCTTTCCTCTTGGGAAGGTCTGAAGGACATTGGCCTTTCAGACGGCAGCAGTAGCCCACCCGAAGCAACCCAGTGTGCCCATTGTTCTGCTGGAGAGCTTGGTCTTAGTCAGCTGAGCCTGGAAAGTCACCTGAGAGCCACACTCCATTCAGTGAGCCCTGTGCATACCATCCAGGCAGAAACCTGCAAGCACCTAAAGGTCCTTTTCATGTCTGCCTTCCGAGAACTAACCATGGCAGCCTGTCTGACAGCCTGTAAACCTCAGACACCCTCCAGTTATGCTACCAGAGAAGACCTCCTGTAACTTAGCTAGGATTCATCCTTGTGATGCAAACACCTCCTCCTGAAAAAAAGAAAACCACAAATAGAAGTCACAGCACCTCATTCAGAAAAGGGACCTTTCTCCTACTGCTGCTTTAAAGAGACGGACGGACATTTACATGAATTTTATTTTGTCAGCTTGATTATTCCACATCATGTTACAACTTCAGGAACAGTAATAAAATTAATACTAACACTAAATGTGGATTTACAACAAAGTATGGGTGGACTTAAGTTGTGTTTTGTTTTAATAATAACCTTTCATTAAAAAGGACATTTTGTCCCGGAAAAGAAATCCTTTACCGTGTATCTAATTTTCTTCACTACTTGCTTACCTAATAAACTCAAATGAAAAACTTTAAACAGATATTTTCAATACATCCTTTTGATAGTTGTATCTGTGACTTTTCATTATATAACCAATTTATGTTCATTCTCCATAGGTTAAAATACATAGAAAAAATAAAATTCTTTTAGTCAGATGGAGTAATCTTTTTCAATCCACATGGATAGACCAAAAAAGAAAAAGAAAGAAAGAAAGACAAAGAAAATGCAGCTGAAAGGACTGGGTTATGACCAAATGACAGATGCTCTCTGTGTGTCCGTGCTGCTCTGTGCTCGCTCGCTCACTTCCATTGCTGTCATCCTTCTGGATCTACTGATGCCCCGAGTGCATAGCTGCTCCCGGAGGAAACTGCATGCGATGCTCTAATTCACTCCTAATGCCTCTATACATAAAATTCTATATTATAACCATTCTGGGAAAATAAATTAATACCACTAGAAACCATTGCTGTGTTTTTTAAACAGGCCATGAAATAGAAATGCATTGTAGTCTTATTATTCTATGAAAACTGAGCCAAAATAGAGTCAACTCTTGGTTCTAGACTGTCATCTTTTCATACTGCAAATGGGTTCTCTAAGTAGTGTGTGTGTGTGTGTGTGTGTGTGTGTGTGTGTGTGTGTGTGTGCGTGTGTGCGTGTGTGTGTGTGTGTGTGTGCGTGTGTGCGTGTGTACAGGTGTACATTTTATGACTTCCGTAAGTCAAGCAGAATTACTTCAAAGCAAATATTTTCTTCTAAACTTGTTTTTATTTATTTCATTTTGTCTATCTTTTTGATGACTAGGCATGGAGGTACATAACTATAATCCTCGTGCTCTAGAGCACAGGCAGATACTCCAGGCCAGCATTGTCTACATGTGAGAGGCTAATTAAAGCAATATAAACAAACAACAAAAATCCCAACCTTTTTTCTGGTTGTAATTCAAGAAGCATATACCTAGGTAGGAGTGGTCCAAAGGCAGATCAAGTTTAGACTGGGCAGGGGCTGCGGGTAGCCATTTGTATTTGTTTTAGCCTAATAGGCAGAGCTGTGAACTCAGTCTGTGGGTGAAGGAAGGGCTACTCCAGGGCATTCTGTATACCAGGGCCTTTTTGTTATGTTTTATATAATGTAGCCATCCCCAGGATAGGTTGTGGGTGCAACAAGCCATTCACTGCAAAGAGATGAGTGTTCTGTGAAACGAATAGAGGAAGAGCTCTGGCCATGTGTTTGGAGGGAGTCTCACTTGATGTGGTGGGCAACCTTCTCAGTTACAAGCTGGCACAGCAGGCAGAATGACTCTCTGTGTGTGTGTGTGTGTGTGTGTGTGTGTGTGTGTGTGTGTGTGTGTGTGTGTGTGTGTGTGTGTGTGCACGTGTTTTCATGGGCACACAGACTAGGCTTCTGAGGTTTCTCTGTAGCTACTGATATACATGCCTGCTTGTTAGACATTACCTTACAAACTGATATAAGGAACATTTCTTCAGTATTGGGTGTGCGTTACTGCTTTCTGTCTTTCTGCCAAGGTCCCATAGGTCACATATTGTCATGTTGAGTTCTCCCACCAGCCACTGAGTGGGCTTTGCAGGTTCATTATCTCGTCTGATCCGATGTGAGGAGATTATCATGAACATGATGCTTTCCATTCTGTGTAAGGGCTTCACTCTCAGTTATGAAAGTCCTAAAAACAATCAAAATTGGAGTATTTTTAAATGATTGTTTTGAAGGTACAAGTGAGAGCAGATAAACTTTTACCTGCAAAGTTATGTTCTGTGATTCTGAGTTATTCAAGGAAAATAGATGATACGTGTGTTGAGAAACTTCTGGGAGATTTGCCAGCACATAGCTTGGGTAACCTTTGGGCATGCTTCAGTGAAAGCACGTGGAGAATGTGAGAGCTGCATGCTGCGTAAGTCACCCAGATGCTGTGTGCTGCCGCAGGTGCGTTTCAGAGACGCAGGCAGCTCTGCTCTGAAATAAACCACTGAAAACTCAAATTAACAGCTAAGTACTGAGAGTCTGTTGTGTTCAAGATACTGAAAACAACAGCACCAACAACAATTCTACATAGAATGGGTAAGCTGCAGACCTTTATGCTTTCCTGTTTTCATTTAGGTGGTAGGATCCAACATGGGACTCTTCCTTCACAGTTCATTATACAGTAGCCAGGACAGGCCAAAAGTCCTTGGTAATAAAATGGGTGACTAGTAACATAACCATTTCCTTTTACCTTTAAAAAAATTAAAAGTCAAAACCTATACCAGTTAGATGTTAAAATACTGTCAGGTATTTAGAAGAGTCCACCAATAATGACTTCAAAGGCAGTGCTTTGCAAATAGGCTCTTACTTCGTTATGTAGGTGTACCAGCAAGCTGTGACTGAAGAAAACGTGACTGTGTTGTGTATTTTTCCAAATGTTGGGGATCGATGTTGTTAACAGTACACAAGGAAATCAAGTCATATATGGAACTGGAGCTTGAGTCATCTGCAGATGAACGTGTGCTCATGTGGCTGAGCTCAAAGGAGCCTGTGTAATTGAGAAGGCCCATGTGGGTAAATGCTGAGCTGAGCCAGTAACCATGGTTCGTCCATACTCATTGGGGACTTGCCCTTCTCATAGTCTTAAAAACATGAAGGTGGGGTTGGGTTGGGTTGGGTTGAATTGGGTTGGTTGGTATGGTTCAGTTGGTTTGGTTTGTTTTGGTTCAGTGTAGTTCAGAGTGGGCAGTTGCTTCATTTTTTTTTAGAGAGGATCTTATCATATTCAATATATGATCCTCCTGCCTTAGCCTCACAAGCATTGGATCACAGGTTTGTGAGCACACCAGGGCAAAGTAGGCTTTTTTTAAATTCCAGGTTTGTGACCATATTGAATAATCAGATAAACTTGAAAGGTCCCCTTTAAAGAGACACGTTTAAAATTAAGTTTGCTGTTTGACACTTTGTTCAGAAGAAGCCAGAACATGGAGGGAGCATAGTTCCTGCTGTGGTTCTCACGATGTACACAGGTCACTCTTTCTAGGAAATGTTTTTGCTTGAGTCGACACCTTAGGAGCCAAACTTCACTTCTCACTCTGTCTCTATTAACTCTTACCTTTAGCTTCTCTGCCTCAGTGTTTTCATTTGTAAGAAAGGTTTTTAAACTGCTGGGTTTACTCTTTTGGTTTTTGGTGGGGTTTTTTGAGTTTTGTTTTGTTTTGGGTTTTTCTTAGAGGTTGTGTTTTCTCTGTAGATTAGACATTGTAATTTCAATCATGTTGTACTAGACTGAATAAGTTTTCCCAGAAAGTTCTTTGTTCCTGGGATTAGAAAAGGTTCATCAGTGTACACTGTAGAATGTGCTGGCATCTGAAGGGAGGCAGAGGGGAAGTACAATTTGGGCACCAAAAAAATAAGAGCCATGACTATTTAATGTAGTCTCTTGGTTCTTTTAAGTAGAACTTCATTTTAAAATCTGCTTACCCTGTCCTAAAATTCACATGATTTGGTCATAATTCTTGAAATTCCTGGCCATGAATCATTGCATAAGGGCGCTGGGTTAAAATTTTAGTATAATCTAAAAGAGCTCTGATAACGTAAATATCAGGTCCTTCTGTCAAATCTCTTCCAACCTCAGTTTGCTTATCTTTAAAATGAAGAGACTTGAGCAAGTACACATTAAGCTGCTGGTAGCTACCATACCATGCCAATGAATGTTTCCTGGAATCAGCCACCCTGCATGAGTGGTTCCTGTGTGCTAGGCACTGGATAATGGTTTCCTGTGAGTGCCCTAGAGCCAGCTTCCTGGTGCTGCACAGCTCAGAGGTTACATGCTAAAGGAGCTGAAAAGAACTAAGATGAGCTGCACAGAAGGAAGGAGCACTGGAGAGGGTGCCGGGAAGTAAGATGCTGGCTGTAATGACATAAAGCCCTTCACATTCTGTGAACATCTTTAAAATGGCCTGGGATGATAGGCTTTGCAGGGGCAGAATCTCCCAACTGCCACACACTTCATTTAGTTAAAGCTGGCCAGCCTGGCAACCTTAATCTCTTAGGATAACTTCTCCTTACATTAAAAGGCTAGAAGTCCTAATTGCAGACGCCCGAACTATCTTAGCATATATAGCGAAGCAAAATCTTGATTGTGAGCAAAAAGAAAAGTGTTAGGTAGAAGAGAAGTATGAGTAATTCCTTTAGCACTGTCGTGTCTTTGTTCAAGTGCTGTCTACTCCTGTGTTGGAGGAATGTGATGGCTGGTTCCAGGGTAGCAAAGCAGAAAGTACAGGAGTCCTGCTACGGCAGGCCAGTACATACCTGACCCGCGGAATAGAAGTGTAGTATTTGTTCATTCTGACTGCTCATTGCTTATGGTATGTGCCAGGTATGTTTCCAGGACTTAGAAACTCAAACTTGAGAGGTTCTAAATATAATTACACACAGAGGCACACATACACATGCTTACATAAATACATATGAATGGTATGGTGTTATCAGTATGAGGAGTTTTAAATAAGCATAAATACATGTTTGCATTTTATTTTCCATCAGCAAACAGTTATTGATTGAGTCATATCACAGTAAAACAAGAGGCCAGTGGCTAGGGAGATGGCTCATTTGGCAAGTTACTGCCATGCAAGTGTGAGGACCTGCATTAAAATCCCAGTACCCAGAGAAAGACTGGACCTGGTTGAGTGTGCCAGTAATCCCAGCAAGGGCAGGATGGAAGGTAGCAACTGGCAAATCCTTGTAAGTGCCTGGTCAGCCAGCGGGAACTGTGAAGGGACGTTCCAGAGGATGACTCTCCCAAACTAAAGGTGGAAGATACCTGAGACCAGCACCCAAAAGTGTTGGCTGATGACTACAGACATGTATGTGCCAGCACACAGCCCATTCACACACTACGTGGAAATAAATAAGTAGATATGAGAAACTAAATCGTGTGTGTGTGTGTGTGTGTGTGTGTGTGTGTGTGTGTGTGTGTATTACCTATGTTAAATACTTGCTGGTGCATACTCAGAAATGACACTTTAACCAAGCAAGCAAATGATCAAGAAAAGTCTAGATTTGTGATCACATGTTTGTGAGGATATATTGTTGGAGAGAAAGGAAGAAAGGAGAGGAGGGGTCAGAAGGTAGAAGAGAGGAGAAGTCAAGAAGAACAGTGTTCTTAAGGAACCCTACTAATAGGTGCTCCCTTTTTCCTCGCCCCACCTGATCCGTTTTTTCTACAATGAGAAGCACATCAGGTGACAAACTGACCATTCAACTCATGTCAGACAAGAAAGAAAAAATGATGTGGCCATTAAAAACACTATGTTGTTATGAATATCGACCCAAAAATACTCAATAAAATTCTGGCAAACCGAATCCAAGAGCTCATCAAAACTAATCATCCACCATGATCAAGTAGGCTTCATCCCAGGCATGCAGGGATGGTTTAATATATGGAAAACCATCAATGTAATCCATTATATAAACAAACTGAAAGATAAAAACCACATGATCATTTCATTAGATGCTGAGAAAGCATTTGACAAAATTCAACACCCCTTCATGATAAAAGTCCTGGAAAGAATAGGAACTCAAGGCCCATACCTAAACATAGTAAAAGCCATATACAGCAAACCAGTAGCTAACATTAAACTAAATGGAGAGAAACCTGAAGCAATCCCACTAAAATCAGGGACTAGACAAGGCTGCCCACTCTCTCCCTACTTATTCAATATAGTTCTTGAAGTTCTAGCCAGAGCAATCAGACAACAAAAGGAGATCAAAGGGATACAGATTGGAAAAGAAGAGGTCAAAATATCACTATTTGCAGATGATATGATAGTATATTTAAGTGATCCCAAGAGTTCCACCAGAGAACTACTAAACCTGATAAACACCTTCAGCAAAGTGGCTGGGTATAAAATTAACTCAAATAAATCAATAGCCTTCCTCTACACAAAAGAGAAATAAGCTGAGAAGGATATTAGGGAAAAGACACCCTTCATAACAGTCCCAAATAATATAAAATACCTCAGTGTGACTTTAACCAAGCAAGTGAAAGATCTGTATGATAAGAACTTCAACCTCTGAAGAAAGAAATTGAAGAAGACCTCAGAAGATGATCTCCCATGCTCATGGATTGGCAGGATTAATATAGTAAAAATGGCCATTTTACCAAAAGCGATCTACAGATTCTATGCAATCCCCATCAAAATACCAATCCAATTCTTCAGAGAGTTAGACAGAACAATTTGCAAATTCATCTGGAATAACAAAAAACCCAGGATAGCTAAAACTATCCTCAACAATAAAAGGACTTCCAGGGGAATCACTATCCCTGAACTCAAGCAGTATTACAGAGCAATAGTGATAAAAACTGCATGGTATTGGTACAGAGACAGACAGATAGACCAGTGGAATAGAATTGAAGACCCAGTAATGAACCCACACACCTATGGTCACTTGATTTTTGACAAAAGAGCCAAAACCATCCAATGGAAAAAAGATAGCATTTTCAACAAATGGTGCTGGTTCAACTGGAGGTCAGCATGTAGAAGAATGTAGATCGATCCATGCTTATCACCCTGTACAAAGCTTAAGTCCAAGTGGATCAAGGACCCCCACATCAAACCAGATACACTCAAACTAATAGAAGAAAAAGTGGGGAAGCATCTGGAACACATGGGCACTGGAGAAAATTTCCTGAACAAAACACCACTGGCTTATGCTCTAACATAAAGACTCAACAAATGGGATCTCATAAAACTGCAAAGCTTCTGTAAGGCAAGGACACTGTTGTTAGGACAAAACGACAACCAACAGATTGGGAAAACATCTTTACCAATCCTACAACTGATAGAGGGCTTATATCCAAAATATACAAAGAACTCACGATCTTAGACTGCAGGGAGACAAATAACCCTATTAAAAAATGGAACTTCAGAGCTAAACAAAGAATTCACAGCTGAGGAATGCCGAATGGCTGAGAAATACCTAAAGAAATGTTCAACATCTTTAGTCATAAGGGAAATGCAAATCAAAACAACCCTGAGATTTCACCTCACACCAGTGAGAATGGCTAAGATCAAAAACTCAGGTGACAGCAAATGCTGGTGAGGATGTGGAGAAAGAGGAACACTCCTCCATTGTTGGTGGAATTGCAGACTGGTACAACCATTCTGGAAATCAGTCTGGAGGTTCCTCAGAAAATTGGACATTGAACTACCTGAGGACCCAGCTATACCCCCTCTTGGGCATATACCCAAAAATGCCCCAACATATAACAAAGACACATGCTCCACTATGTTCATAGCAGCCTTATTTATAATAGCCAGAAGCTGGAAAGAACCCAGATGCCCTTCAACAGAGGAATGGATACAGAAAATACTATGGAATATTACTCAGCTATCGAAAACAATGACTTTATGAAATTCATAGGCAAATGGAGGGAACTGGAAAATATCATCCTGAGTGAGGTATCCCAATCACAGAAAAACACACATGGTATGCACTCATTGATAAGTGGATATTAGCACAAATGCTTGAATTACCCTAGATGCACAGAACACAGGAAACTCAAGACGGATGATCAAAATGTGAATGCTTCACTCCTTCTTTAAAAGGGGAACAAGAATACCCTTGGGAGAGAATAGGGAGGCAAAGTTTAGAACAGAGGCAGAAGGAACACCCATTCAGAGCCTGCCCCACATGTGACCCATACATATACAGCCACCAAACTAGATAAAATGGATGAAGCAAAGAAATGCAGGCCGACAGGAACCGGATGTAGATCTCTCCTGAGAGACACAGCCAGAATACAGCAAATACATAGGCGAATGCCATCATTAAACCACTGAACTGAGAACGGGACCCCCGTTCAGAAAGGACTGAAAGAGCTTGAAGGGGCTTGAGACCCCATATGAACAACAATGCCATCCAACTAGAGCTTCCAGGGACTAAGCCACTACCCAAAGACTATACATGGACTGACCCTGGGCTCCAACCTCATAGGTAGCAATGAATAGCCTAGTAAGAGCACCAGTGGAAGGAGAAGCCCTTGGTCCTGCCAAGACTGAACCCCCAGTGAACGTGATTGTTGGAGGGAGGGCGGTAATGGGGGAAGGATGGGGAGGGGAACACGGATATCGAAGGGGAGGGGGGAGGATTAGGGGGATGTTGGCCCAGAAACCGGGAAAGGGAATAACAATTGAAATGTAAATAAGAAAAATACCCAAGTTAATAAAGATGAAAAAAAAACACTATGTTGAGGGCATTCACAGCTGTGAGAAAGAACATTTACAGAAAGTCCTTCCACTGAAGAAAAAATTAAAGTCTCAGGGATATATATGTGTGTGTGCGTGTGTGGATGTGTGTGTGTGTGTGTGTGTGTGTGTGTGTGTATTATAATTTTTTGGTCAGAATCCCCTTCCAAGAAGTACTAGGCTGTCTCATCTCAAACTGCTTCTCTTACCAAGGAAGCGGAAGCGGTCACCAAACCATGGGTGAAGTATAATTATGCTACCTCTGTGAGACAGTGTAGGAGCAAACATCTGCTGGACTGGATCAAGAAAGCCACGAGTGCAGCTAGCCTAAGCTGTGAATCATCTGCGGATGCAGATTAAAGGAGCTGTGCTGTGTTTACCTTTCCTCCTATTTTCTTTGTAATCGAGAAGACTGGCTGTTAACTCTGGCACTACGTTCTGAGGGGATGGATGTATGGATCTCAGGCATGGACTCCTGATTTCATGTCGCCACACACAGCTGTAAAGCAGGTAGATGGTGATAGCTGACAATGGTTCTGATGTCTGCCTCCTCCTCCCTGCAGTACTTGCTTTTGTTTCTAAGGATAAGTAGAAAGCATCAGATGTGTGTCAGCTAAGGAAGCAAGGCCTTGAGTTTTAACTTTAATAACAACAGAGAAGAAAGTATTGTAAGTTTTATTTCCAAAAGAAATAAACTTCATAACCGCCAGCTTTTACTTTGTAATATTTGTATTTTCTTTTCAATTATATGTGTGTGCACATGAACACGGAGCCAACGGAGGCCAGAAGGGGGCCTCAGATCCCTTGAAGCTGGAATTACAGTTGGTTATGATTCACCAGATGTGAGCACTGGGAACCAAGTTCAGGTCCTCTGTACACTGTCTGCTCTGTTTGTCACGATTACGTAATATATTTCATGTCTGCCACCATTCTTGACTGCTTTCTTAGATCAAGGTCTAGAAAATGGTACAAAAAGTCTAAATATCTATGCTGGAAATGTATGTTAAGAGTCTATTTCTTTAAAACTTGGGGTTTTTTTATATTTTTATTTCTTTTTTTTTTTTTCTGTCCATTAGAGAGCAGAAAGACAGACTCGAACTATGGATTCGGCTCAGTATGCAGAGTTCTGTGAAAGCCGACAGTTAAGTTTCTGTGAGTAGACATCTAATTTCTTGAACGCATGTGTGCTAGACCGTGACATGCTCTCTGTTTCTTAGGAGCTGGTGCGGTCAGTGCATGCATCCTTACAGTCATTACAGAAATAGCGTCTGCACGGGGGAGGCCTGAAGACCTTGTTATACAGGTGATAGTGGTCAGAGAGCTAAAGCCTCTGCACACAGAGACAGCGTGGGACTATTCTTATGGCCTCTGTAGTCAGAACACTAACTGGTTCTTACTGTTCTTACTCCAGTTTCCCATTTCTTAGTCATGCTCACTGAAATACAGTATTGCTGACTGCACTTGACCCATAGTGACCTTTAATAGCCATGACATTTAAAAGCCCCCAATATTAATTATCAGCCCCACACTCCCTTTTATGCACACTCACGTTACCACACAGTGACATCTCAGTCATGTGCTTCTCTTTGTCGTTAGCCTCCTACTGCAGCATGTGCTAAGTGCTAGCCAGAGCCGTGAGTCAGTGCTTTTGCCAAGGGAGTGACCTCACAGTGAAACCAGGGTCTTCCTGTCACTGAACAGCAGCTGGGGAAAAGCGCTTGAGACCCTAACCGTGGGTCAGACTGCATCAGCCCTGCGATGACTAGAGCTCTTGGGGGAAAGGTCAAAGAGAAAGCCCAATGAAGAGTCCATTTAAAACTGTGACACAGTCACACATGACCCTGCTCTGAGAAGTTATAGAAACAATGATGTCTTTAAATGAAAAGCAACTGTGTGGTCACGATAACCATGTATTTGACTTGGAAAAAGAAAATTAGAACAGCCTTTTAGATCATGAAGTGCAGATAAATGACACAGTTCAAGTCTCACTGCCCCATGCCAGCATCAGAAAAATATAAGAAAACATGTTTTGGAAGATTTTTTTTCTAACAAAATATATTTTCCAATCTGACTAACAACTTGGCATGAGACATCTGTGAAGCATTAAGTAAATGACACTTCAGATCACGGCAATTTCAGCAAATGAGAGGGTTTTGTATGGTAATTTTGGAGTTTAAATACGGCATTCAAGTATTTTATAAGCATAAATCTCCAGCTCATAAAGTAGCATTTAGTGCAGTTGAACTATTTTTTAAATCATATTTTAAACTGAATTCACAAGAAAAAAATGGAAGCCCTGTTGCACACTGACACTGATGGTCTTGGTCTTGTCATACGTCTTTCGTTTGAAAACTGGGTTTTGTTATTTTTCTGTTGTGTTAATCACACACATAAAAAAAAACCGCAAGTAGGTGGAACATAATCGTTTCTCCTTCTGATAAAATACAGAATAAGCAGCATATTATGCATAATTTTCTTTTCTGTGGGGGAAAAGATTGTGTCCGTTAAGAATATTTGCTCTTGCAGTATCCACGGAGGCCTCATGTGAACCTGGGGGAGGACCTGTGTCCTACAACAGAGAGCATCCGTGTGCAGGTGGAATGTGCGGCTCTTCCTGTGTCTCAATCCCAGGGCACAGGGGCTGTGAGCTGCCTTCTCAAGTCCTGTTCATAGCAGGCCCCACACTCAGTGGTGCTGTGCACACTGCGTGACCTCCAGGCACACTGAGGCACATTACACACACACCCATACCCCACCAGACAGACAGCTGTTAAAAAATGCAAAGAATGGACGCTAGCGTTTCACTAAAAATGTACTTCTTTAGTCATTTGTTAATGTGCCCTAGATATGGTGAGTCTGGTAACAGCGGGAATTTTATTTCCTGGGAAAGCAATGGCCACTTAGATCTCTACAGTCCGAGCACTCCCACTCTTGCAAAGACATTGCTAATTCTCTCCCTCATAGGGCAGGGCTGAAAACTAATAATGATCCTTCTCTTACCTGAAAAGCAGGTAGCTTAAGTAGTCACCGTGTGCCTCTGTGTTCCTAGTGCTGTGTCAGAGGCAATGGAGGAGCAAGGTCCATTTTATTGACCTTGCCAAACTGCTGCCTCTCAACCTGAACTTGAGAAGTGTTCCGCAGATGCTGGACAAGCGCTTGTGAGCCATGCAGCTGGCTGCATGGAATGCTGTGTGTCAGAGCCTCTGAACACTGGTACTGTAGAGAAATAGCTTTAAGAGGGATGATCATAATTCTGCCACATTTGACAGCTTAGGACATGAGGATTAAAACAGGGCTTCATGTCCTCTGTGATTTATTTAGAAGAAAACTCTCCTGTATGTGGAATACATGAGAATTCTGACTAGAATCAAACACCATGCTCTGAATTGTTGAGACTTTCACAGACCAGTAAGGCCACATTCATCCCAGGATAATCAAGGTTTTGTTTTTAAGATTCCCTTACAGATCTAATAAAATGTATACTATCTGTCCCTTTCCCTCTAAGTTACTAGTTAGATTAGTAATGTCTAAGCAAGTCCAGTCAGACTCTGCTTAACTTTGGGGCAGTTGCAGGCATTTCATGAAAGGACCGTGTCCTGCCTAGTTCCATATGTGCATGGTCCGATTAGGTGCCCACGGATTTGAGGCACATTCTCTGCTAACAAAGAACTTATACCATGGTCTGAGAAATCTGTGCACACATGAAATACTTGTGGCCATTTCCATAAACGATGTGAGAAGTGTGCCTTTTCCATGGGTGTTCCGGATTGGTGTGAAGGAAGAGGAGGGGTGGGGAGCAGACTGAAGAGCAGCGCAGTCCGGGGCCGGAAGGGCAGTAAGCTTGGTTTGCAGAGTCAGGCCTAAGAATCCGGATGTCTCCATAGCCAGCAAAGGCGTAAGTATGGGTTATCTCAGGCTAGCCATGCTTTGTTAAGTTCTCAGTTCACAATTTCGAGCCTATTTTAGTAGTAGTAACATTTTGAAAAGGATTGGGAATATAGTTTCTTTCTCTGTCTTCCTTCATCACAACTTTTCCTTCCAGAATTTTATTTCAACAAGAAAAAGTTATGTGGAGAAAGCAGCTTTTCTCTGATGGCAACTAAAACTCTGGCCAATGGTAACATATTCTGAAGCACTGTAAGAATGCACTGTGAAAAGGTCTGGTGCAAACCTGCCGTCCACCATAGGGAGAGAGCAAAGTGAGAGAGAGGGTGCGAGGTACCTACCATGCCGTCCACCAGAGAGAAAAGATCCAAGTGTCAGGGACCTGTGGAAAGCAACCATTCATTGTATTGCTTCATAACCAAGGGTTCCAACTTGGATTTCTTGGGACTAAAAAATTTAGATGTTTAAAATCTTTCTAACCATTACTTCTATGGGTGTTATTTCTTCTATGCAGTTTTCAGGAAAAATATTTCCAATTTCTGACAGTCATGTGAAGGCTAAAACATATTAAAAATTAAAACTTTCCATTCTCTTTTGAATTAATAGCCAAAAAAGCGTCCAAATTTCGAGACTGGCTGGACTGCAGCAGCATGGAGATAAAGCCCAATGTTATAGCTATGGAGATCCTGGCGTATCTGGCGTATGAGACAGTGGCCCAGGTATGAGCCTCAGCTGTCAGTGCAGCGCTCCTGCCGAGTTCTACCCCGTGACCATGGACAGCTTTTTGATTCCACCTGCTACTCCAGCTGGAATGAGAACCCCATATAAGTTTTCTTCTGAGACACATAAATTCTAGAATTTAACCCAATTATGCTCCTTTACATCACTGCTCTCGGGGCTATAAGCTTTTAATTTGTTTTTGTAATTTTGCATTATTATTTAAAGACTCTTTTGTCTAGACCTGCACAGACTTAATCTGGTTTACATTCCAACTTGAGGTGTGGAGGGGCTAACATGCCCCACCCAGCCCTGAAGAGTTATTGACAATTGACAACTTCTAAAGAAGGGAGAATCGGTTTTCTTTAAGGTTGTGATCCCAATAGGTTAAGCATGCTCCAGTGGGTGGCCCCACGCCCAGGAGACTGGGGTTATTAAAACAAATGGGGAGGGGGAGAGGGGACGAGATCTGTCTGGGAGGAGTTAGAAGAGTTGGGAGTGAACAGGAACTAAATCCATTGTTTGCATGTGTGAAATTCTCAGTGAATTAATACAAATGTATTTAAAACATCTGTCCCTTCAACTGTATCCTAACTGTTACGGAATTCATGTTGAACTTTCACATCCTCACTGGACTCCTTCAGCAGCTTATTTCTGAGCTTTGAAACAAGTCTGTGAAGCCTCTGAGCACCTGAGATGTGCAGATAGCATCTTGGCACCCCAGGTGTAGTTCACTCTGAGGGTGGTCCGGGCCACAGGATCAGCCTGTTAGCCCCTTTTGAGAATGGAGACTCCTAGAATAGCCTAGACTCTCAGTGCTCACAGCCCAGAAATCTGTATTTAAATTACTAGTATTGATAACAAAATGAAGTTTGAAAACTGCTCCCTTAGAAGCCCACACATGTCTTCTGTTTTTGTTTTTGTTTTGTTTTTCAAACATTTGATTTGAGATTGTGAGTTGGTTCCGTTACTAGTCAGTGAGAGGCTGTGCTCATGCTCAGTGGATGGGAGACAGCATCAGCATCAGTACCATTCTGAGCATGTTAGCTACTGAGTGCCTCTTCTCCGACACTGACGGTTATCTCCACCGTGTGACTTTATCTGTTACTTTGCTCTTCAGTTGGTGGATCTGGCTCTTCTTGTGAGGCAAGATATGGTATCTAAGGCAGGGGATCCCTTCAGCCATGCCATTTCTGCAACCTTCATTCAGTACCACAATTCTGCTGAGGTGAGTATCAGAAAATCTGATGCGAGCACCTCTGTGCTTTTGTTACGTTTACATTAGCGCTTTGAAAAGATTGTGTAGGATTGCATAGTTTTAACTTGGCGACTCCTAATTCATTGACCATTTACACAAGTAATTATCGAGTATTCGCTGTGCCAAGCCTGGAGGATGCTCTTGATGTAATGACCTTTTTCACCCTTTGGCCCCATTGTCTTTCCTAACCTTTAAGTGACAAATATATGGGTGCAGAGCATGTCTTACTTTGAGACGTGTGAAATGAAGAACTTGTCTATATACTTACATGACTTTCCATTTCATTTGCCAGTTTATTTCAACAATTTAGATTACCACAGCTCCATATATCTTCAGTCTGAAGACTGACTCCTTGTCAGATCTGTTTGTACTGCTAGGACTCTTTCTGTAGGGACTGGAAAATCTCACCAGCTGTGACCGTTTGCATAACCGTGCACCACTCTCAGTTTCTAAAATATTCTCTACTAACACCATGCGCCTGACAACCAGAAATGAAACAGAACCTGTTGGATACATTTGCCAATATTGGAGTTTCTTAATAACAAAGTCAGCACTTTCCTATCATTCGTGATAGTGACCGTAGGGAGAAAGAAGATGGCTTAGACTCACATCTGCATGTGCAGAGTGAGTTCAGAACAAGCTGGCTGGAATGTAGACCTTGAGCACGGCGAAGCCCACTTACTGGTCCACATCTACTTCCTGTTGCTGTCCATGGGTGAGGATGTTGGCTCAAATAGCATCTAAGATGTACTTGGGGTGTGTTTTACGGCAAGGACCTTTTCAGGTTTCTGACAAATCTGTAAATCCCTTTCCGG
Organism: Rattus rattus; assembly: GCF_011064425.1. Lineage (NCBI taxonomy): Eukaryota > Metazoa > Chordata > Mammalia > Rodentia > Muridae > Rattus > Rattus rattus. The sequence continues at coordinate 84,838,187 of NC_046157.1, read as the reverse complement.
GCATGCTTTTATTTTTATTCAATTTTTTAGTGTAACTTTGTGTGTTTTAGAACCATTCTATCAGTCTAAGGACTCGCCGTGGATCCCGAGTTATGACTTCTTTGCTACAATGTGTAGGACTGTACTATGACATGTGCCCATATAGCATCTTATTAACAAGCCAGAAGTCAACCCAACTTCCTTTCATAGCCCTTGGAGGATCATATTGGCTTGAAATCCAAGTAGGAATTGAAGTGTTTATACCCATTAAAAAGGTCATACATCATTATCAGTCACCATGCTTTGAAAAGTTCCTAAAGCTTACTTAGTTGATTAAACACTCTTTATTTTCTTTATGTTTCAAACCCCAATTATGATGTCAAAGAGCGCCCTTTGCAATGTCTTTGATGCTTTATGAGTATGTGTATAGTGTGCTTTCCATTAACATCAGACAAATTTGTTGTAACATTTCTAATTGAGGAAATTTACTGTGAACATAACAACCTAGTTTTCCCTTAACATTCAAGTGATTGCTTGCAAGTCTCAGAAAACACCCCCAACATCCCCATCCCTCTTGCTTGGTTCTCCAGGGTGGCCGAGCCGCCCTGGGCAACTGCTCAACAACCACAGGCGCTCTTCCCAGCTACAGAGCAGTTGAAAAAAAACGTCCTATGTGCACTGGGTTTCCTGGACTCTCTGGGGGGCTGGAGCATGAGTCTCAGAGAACATCCTAACAGACTGTCAGTGTCAGCCTCAAGCTTTTTCCTGGCCTGGCATCCACCCCCTCTCCCCTGTGACTGGTAGTCAAAGTAGACATTCATAGAGACTGTCTTCCTTCCTGCCCTTTATTACCTGATAAACACAGAGATAATGCCCTGTTAAGGCAGAATTCTCACTCATCAGCATTGCAAATCAGCAGCCAACAGGAAGGATTGTGCCAAATACAGGCCAGCAGGGCATCTGGAGAATGATAGGCGCTGAGTCCAGGGAGATCACATGATTTGTAAAACAAACAAGCAAGTATGTGAACAAGCACAGAAGTCATGTTAGTGTATGCTGGCTTCCAAATGAGCAGTGGAGAGAATCAAAATAACCCTCTGTGTTGTGTGCATGTGAATGCTCTGGTCAGAATCAAAGTGCTGAAGGTCTGAGAACTGGTGAGGGAGAAGGAGAAAGAACGTTCTGGGCCTCAGAGGCAGCAAAAGAACAGTTGAATGAGGGATAGAAGTGGGTCTGGTGAAACATTAGCGAGAGCTAACAGGAAGCTCTATTTAAAAAGAACTATAAACCCGGATTGTATAGACGACTTAGAATTATCAAAGACTAGCTCAGGTCTTGGCCACAGGGTGATATGCTCAAAGAGATGGTTTTGGGAAATCCCACATCAGTGCCAATGTACTATGTCACCAGGTCGTCTGGGTTCATCTTCCCTAAAGAGGCTCATCCTTAAACACTAACTGCCTATGGGACTGAACTGGCTAAGCTCAGCTTCTAGCACTAGACTAGCAAATGTAATGTGAGAGCAGTGGTGAGGCTCATATGTTCTAGATCTTTTTTCACATATGATTTACACACGTGTAGACATGATCTCTGGGAGTTATACAGATACTCCAAAATACATTCTCAAAAATTGAAGATCTGAAACAAAACTGATCCCAAGCGTTTTGGACAAAAGATACTCAACCAAAATTAGCTTTATCCCTTCTTGTTTGATGGTGTGTCTGTACAGTCTGATCATGGAAATACTGTTGAGACTGGTACCTGAATTGGTCAAAGGGTCTGCAAAGTCTTTCACTGCACTATAGAGAATGGTTAGTCCGTGGAGAGCTGTGGTTAGTGTCATTAGTGGAATGAGGAATGTGTATATGAGACTATTAAGGAAAATGACTCTTCAGGAAAAGTCCGTGTAGAAATTCAGGTATCCAACGGAGTTAACAGAATTCTCAGAAGCAATGGTTGAAGAATTTTTATTTTTGTCTGAATAATTAGATTAAAAAATATTATGACTAGAACTTTAGAGGAAAGACATCCATTTCTATGGAATAGATAAGAATAAATATTTAAGCTATAAATAGAATTAAACACAAACGGCAGTCTCCTGTTGCTAAGAGGTCTGGTCAGTTCATCTCAAAGCCCTGTGTCTTTGTGCAGGGGTCCTCCTGTTTGAAGTCCAGCCCAGACTCTCCTGAGAACACACCTCCTCCTACACCAACAGCTCCCTCTTCTGGGTCCCAGCATGCAGGTAGAGCTGCGTCTGGCTCCCTGGGGAACGGGAGCACAGGACAAGACTCTGCCAAAACCAAGCAGAGGAAGAGGAAAAAGGTCAGTGCCTTTCTATCTGTGTCTTTACTTATTTTTTAATAGAGAGTGGAGAGGCTCAGAAATATTTTTTTAGAGATATAAAGAATGTGCTATGCTTTTTTTTTTCTCAAAGCTCAAAACTTAAGCAGCAGCCAACTATACATCCCCATAGTCATGGATCCAGTCAGACCTGAAAGGACTGTTACACGCTGTTAGCGCTCTAAAGGTGTGGGGCCTGGAAGAGTGGAGCTGATTAATGAGACAAACCAACGTCTCATGTGATAGCTAACTTTGTTCAGAACATCAGGCAGTTTATACTGAGAGGACTCGCGAGTAAAGTACACAACCGCGGGGACAAGCTGCCCATTGCAGATCAGTCACACATGGCAAAAACATGCATTTCTGAGGCATATAAACAAATTATGATAGCCAGTGGTAATGAATCATCTGAGGTAAACTCAGCCCTGCCCTCTTCACCTGGAAGGGGCACAAAAGCATGAACAAGGAACAGTTTCAAGTTTGTGAAGAACTGAGGCCACAAGACTCTTGTCTTGGTTTCTTGGAGTTTTCTTACACTCACTCAGAAATCTCACATGACTCCATTTTGAACTGCATTCCAACACTGTGCATAAAACAAGATACTTTTCGTTTCTATATAAAAAGAGAAATTGAGAAAATTCTAGTGCGAACACCATACCTACACTCTATACATACAGTGGACGTTTTACTATAATTACTATGCCAACATTTATTATATCCATCCAGTCATTCCTTTACCCATCCCACAGTTCTTCTCTCTCCCCCACCCACGACCCCCAATCCCAATCCCCATCTCTCTCTGCTGTTATCAGTGACTTTACCATAACTGTTCTAATACATGTGCACTGGTGAGGAACTTTGTGCGTAGGGAGAAGGTTGTACCAACTGTAAGAGTTCTGTATGTGTCCTATGTAATAGCTAGCTGCTGCTTTTCATGCATTTTCTCAGCTTGTGGCTTACCATTGACTGTCTTAATGGTATCTTTTTTTTTTTCTTTTCTTTTCTTTTTTTCGGAGCTGGGGACTGAACCCAGGGCCTTGCACTTGCTAGGCAAGCGCTCTACCACTGAGCTAAATCCCCAACCCCCAGTGGTACCTTTTTAAAGGTAGAGTTTCACTTTGCCTCCCATACTGACCTCATGATCCCCCTGCCTGAGCCTCTCAAGTGCTGTGTGTGTGCAGCCGTGCCTGCCTGCCCTCTATACTGTCTTCTAATAAAGACACAGTGAATTTCTGCTGAAGTCCAGTTCATCCTTCTCCAGCTCCGGGGTCGTGATGATAGTCTCCTCTCCTTCTGTAGGCTTTATGTTTTTAGAGTTGACATATAGTTCTGTCAGCGTGTGCAAGTAGCTTATATAATATTCTGTATAAGCTGAGGGCATATGCAGGACTTTTTAAAATTGTTTTATGTGTATGTGGGTTTCCCCTGCACGTATGTCTGTACATCACATGCATGCAGTGCCATTGAAGGCCAGGGTGGGTGAGGGGTCCCCAGGAACTGTAGTTAGAGACCTTTGTGAGCTGCCATATGGGTGCTGGGAATCTAGCCTGGGTCCTCTAGAAGAGTATCCAGTGCTCCTAAGCCCCAGGCAGCCTCTCCAGCCCCAACACACTCTGTTTTGATGCATGGATTTCTAGTCACTCAGAACCATGGCGGCTTTGTTCTGAGTCAGGTGGCTGCGTATCTAGATGATTTTTTTCAGGGCTTCCAACTGTTTCACTGATTTATCTGTGAGGTCTTTGTCGGTGTCTCCATCTTGATTACTGTTGCCGTAACGCCAGGTGCTGTTCTCAGCTGTGTGGTGTCTGTGTCATTCAACTCAGATTACGTGCCGCCTGCCAAGTGATGGTTTGGTTTCCGTTTTTCTGAAAGTATCTGTTCTTTTATGCCTGAAACATATTTCACTATTGATCGGTTGCCTCTCTAACATTAATTACTATTTTTTGGTGAGCAAGCAACTTTCACGTTTTACATTATTCAGGAATCTTTAACTGTAGGTTGATCGGTTTGTCTTCCAATATTTGAATTTTGCCGTTCCACTGTCTGGGCACCCACTGTTTCAGATTCTAAATCAACATCTGTAGTCTCTGCTACTCGGGTCTCTGCATGCTTTCCTAAGAACGTGCAAATGAGCTGCAGCTAACCTCAGAACACGTATGCACAGCCGTTCTTTATCATTTCAGAAACTCTAGGAATTTTTTCACTTGAATTTTTTTTAAACACTTCTTTCTTGATCTTATTAAAACTATTAAATTTGGAGTATTTCACAGTCTAGGTTTTCTATTCTGTATCTGATTTCTACTAAATTGGAGATCATTCATATTAGAAGTAATAATTTTTCATGTTAAGAACATTAATTATTTCTCTTTATATATCTACACACAACTTTCTATGGTCAGCTGCTTGTGTGTGTTGTCAGTTTCTCACTGAAAATGTCTCACCATCAGTTATGGTGGCATAATTGTGCAATTCTTTATGTGGAAAAATAATATATTCTCTCAGAGATGTGGAACTACCAGATAAGAGAAATAACTTTCAAGGGACAGTTTGGACAGCAAACTGGCTACAGTTAAAGATTCCTGAATAATGTAAAATGTGAAAGTTGCTTGCTCACCAAAAAATAGTAATTAATGTTAGAGAGGCAACACATCTATGTGTGTATCTTTCGCATATGTCTCATGTTAAAAAAAGTCACTGTCATGTTCAGCGGGTAAATTACAGATGATGTATACTCTAAGCATTGTGTGTGAGAAATCCAAAGATTGGCTCTTCAGCCGGTTCCGTGGTTATCTAACCTTGGATACTCTTTGTCTTTACTCCTATTTACTAAATGGGGTAAACACTGGAAAAGTTAAAAAAAAAAAAAAAAAAAGATGATGTTTAAAATATTTGAATTTTCAAATTCAGTGATTCCTTTCTAACTTTGCCTTGATTAAATTCCAATTTCAATATCTGTAATTCAAGATAAACTTTGACTAATTATATAGGGTTATCATTCTAGCTATAACCATCTCCCCAAAACTGAGATGAGAAAATTATGCTATGTGTACTATGACTTTGCATCAAAGTGCACCCACATTGGCCTCAGACCTCAACAGGATGAGGCCTTGAGAGGGCCACGAGCTCAGCAGCCCCAGGGAAGCACCCGATCCAGACTGCATGGTTGGTGGCTGGGCACAGGGACCCTACGCTCTCACCATGCTTCCTGTTAGGGGAGTTTTCACATGTAGCATAAGACCTAATGGACCAGTGTAGATGGAGAGAGGACAGGAAGCAGTTGCCTGAGACTCGGGCCCTGAGACCCTGAGTTAGATTAAGAAACACGGGGCCCTCTTTACCTTGTACAGTTTTCATCTTAGAATCAGAACAGGCGCAGGCACACACACCTCTAGGGATCCAGGGCCGACAAGTTCCTGTAGACCGTGACTTCCATCTCCCATGGTCTGCTAAGGGGTTTGTGCAGTAGTCGGTGGAGGAATGTGGAGGACCCTCTAACGCTTGAGCATCCACTGTTTGCCATCCGTCCCTGGGTGAAGAAACACATGGTGTATGGATGCAGCCAGGAGGAAGAAGACCTGACATGTGGCTTTGCCATAGCCCTGAAGGAGGTGAAGCCTCTCTGTGGAGCCCACAGACACCTCTGCTAATGCACTCTAGGCAGCAGTGCCCTGTGATGGTCAACATACGCTGATTTCTCTTTTGGAAATGGGCAACACCTAACATATGGGGCCGATGAGAGTGGAAAAATGAACTGATAAATAAACCTAATGCTCTTCGTGTGTTTTGGCATATACACAAGTCTTGGTATACCTTTAGTCTTATTCTTCCTAAACAACTTTGAAGATTAGAAAATACTACAAACACTACTGATTATAATTTCTAAACATGGAATAAATCTTTAATGTCAGCAGACCCTAAGCACCTTGGTAAGAAGCTGGATATTAATAAAAGGTCCATGTTGAAATGGGAAAATAGTGTGAGGAACATAAACCTTAAGCTCCCAGTGTCTCTTTCAATGAAGCTCAATGAGCAAACCAAGATAATAGAAGTGCACGTGATAACTTCATTCACCTTAATGCTAGCAGCTGCTGAGAATGGCATTTGCACAAAATGTAGGCTTCCAATTTTTATAAGGGTAAAGTTGACTCCCATTTTTTTAAGGATAGCATGAGTCAGTGTATATTGTCTCCACACTTACAAATAGCAGTCAAGAGGGGTGGAGATGGCCCAGTGGTTATTCTTACAGAGACCAGGTTCAAACTTCAGCAGCACGTGGCCACTAGCAGCCCTCTGTTAACCCAGTTCCAGGGCATCTGCACCCCCTTCTGGCTTCTGCCACCAACTGCATGCTTGTGAGGCACAGACTATGCAAGCAAAACACCTATACACATACAATCAAAATAAGTAACTTTTTTTTTAATTAGCAAGGAGAGGTCATTTTTAACCTAAGTTCTGCATAGTCCATTTAGGCTACTACAACAAAATGCTAAAAGCCTTATGGTTTAAACAAGAGAAATGTGTTTTCACATTCCAAAGGCTAGAGAATCCAATTAAAGGTGCTGGCAAATGCATTGACTAGTGAATGTGTGCGTATAGTGTTTGTGCACAGACCCTCTAACCTCACATGGGGTAGGAGTGAGGGTTCCACCCTCATAACTGTATTACCTCCTAAGCCGTTGGCCATAAGATCGCAGCATAGAAGTGTGGAGCAGACAGGCAGATTCAGGCCCTGTAGTCTGCAACTTGAATGGCCCCAGGTCCTATCTGATGGCCATTTAAGAGACTCAGGGCAAAACCTTGAACAAACAGAACCAAATTTCTTGGTGAACTTAGCAGAACTCTTGCCTTTAACACGAGTTAAGAAATAAAAACTAAATGCAATTTGCAAAAAGGAAACGGTGAATTTAGAGGAACACCACAGGGGGATTGTACTTAGGAAGGGCTTAGGACTTCACTTAGCACATAGGATGCTGACCTTGATGTCTGTTTTTCCCTCGAGTTCCACCTGGAAGGTCTCCCTCTGGAGTCTAAGTTCAGCTCAGTATCACACACATTCCCACAAGTGGAGATGGTGCTGCCACCTCCTTGACAGGCATCAGCTATGCAGGCAGATGGGAGAGACACAAAGCAAGACAGACACTGACGAGCCTTTCCTTCATCTGGGGCCCAATGGTTGCATTCGATCTGTATATATTGCAAGAGGGAAATGAAACAGAATTGAGAAAGCACTCAAAAAATACTGTAGTCTTTTATATCATTGACAAAGTGAGGTTAAGAACTAATCTTAGTCCATGTTGATGTGAGCACAGGGGAGGTAGAGAGAGATTCTCCATGGCTTCTGATTGGCGTGTTTCAATTCTGTTACAAAACAGTCCAGAGCTGGTTTGTTTTATGAATTAAGTCTTCTTTACATTCAGCTTGGAGAAGTAGCAGATGTTCTTGTTTGGCAGGAACTTTCGTTGTTTTACTAATTTGTACATAGACTAGAAGTGTATTTTCAAATTTCAGGGAAGAATAATAATGAAAAGTAAGTCTCCCTGTGTCCTGTCTTCTAGCTGGCCACTTACCCTGTGGGAGAGCCAGGTTTTATATTCACTGAACCCTCACAGAGACTCCATGGGTAAATGGATCAGCACTGTGCCGTCTGTCTTGTCAGTAAGCTGTAACACAGCATCTTGCCAGTTTTCATAGAGCCTGTCTTAGGAGTTGCACTGTGAGAATGATCCCAGAACAGCTCCATAAAGGGGTCGGCCCTGTTGCTTGAATGCCAGTGTCTTATTTCATTTGCCCAGTCCTGCCGGTAAGCTTGTGTTATCAACCCAAACAGCGATAGATTACCTCTTCATGTGTGCATTTATACATATGATTTTGTACTCATATAAATGCATCATTAGGAAATTTCTTTAAAGGTAAAATTGCTGAGTCAAAGAAGCTGTGTCTTTTCATTTTGGTAAGACATTCTGAAACTGTGATCCCCAGAGCGTCTACACACAGAATTATATTCCCTATGAGGAATTATGGTGCTAAACTGGTAAAAATTATCCTAAACACTGCAGTAGTTTTAGGTCAGGAAAACAAACAAAGTTAACTGGGTGGCTATGAATGGACACTAGAACACACTTACAGTAACATGGAGACTTTAGTATGGTTGGTGGACTGATGCCTGGTGCCTCCGTTAGCTTTCAGTGCTAACTGGGTCAAGTACCTGGTGATCCTATTTTTGATCCTTAAAAAATAATCTGATCCCAATAATAGCATTCTAGCATGTCACTATAACTCTACATAGCTTATATTTCAATTCATTTAATTTCCACAGCCGTTCTGTAAAGTGCTCAGAATTACTATCTTAATTTACAGATGACAAAAATGTCTAATACCCAGGGATACTGACAGAGCTGGTAACAGAGAGGCTATGGTCTGAACTCAAGGTAGCTGGGCTCTACAGCCCGACTAGGAGAGTTCACTGCCTTCTTATTCATTGAGAGTTCACAAAGCATTTTAATTGTTTGAAACTATATCACACATACATATATACAGACAGACACAAACACATATACACACACAAGTATGCATATGTATGTACATGTGTGTGTATATATATTTTTTTCTTGAATTTGTATTAATCTCATTGTTCATAATCTTTCTCTTATGTCTTTTTGTAATTTCAAATATGCCTTTCATAGATGGGATAAAATAGGGAGGTTTTATTTTTACTTTATCACAAGGACACCTTAAATATTGGGAATCAAATTAAATAGTCTTCTGTGACAGTCACCAATATGACAAATATGTAGCTAGTTTACATTTTTCATTTTAAATTCATGACTCAAGTCATTTCAAAAATATGCCCAAGCATCTCCCAAGAAACATTTATAATAATAAACGTTTAAGCTTTTTCTTAAAAGAGCTTCCGGTGGGTCTTGGAGCAAGCCCCCGTGACACTTTTTGCCAGCACACAAGTGGCTACACTTTCCTACCTGACGTGCAAGCTTGGGTGAAATATTGGAGGCATAAAAACTGCCTTTGGTGGGTCTGCTGACAGGGTCATGGAAAGGCCATCTTTGATTTGTTAATGGAACTTTCCTTTTAGATGAAGTACATAGTAACAGTGATGTGCATCCTGAGGGGAAAATGGTCCATTTTATAAAGGTTTATTTTCATATTTTATACACTGTAGTTCTGTTGTGTGTTTTTGATTTAGTAACAATTTATGTGTTTTTCTGTCCCAGAGCACTGCGGCCTGTGGTGTCGAGGCTCACAGCGATGCCATCCAGCCCTGCCACATCAGAGAGGCCATTCGACGCTACGGCCACAAGATTGGCCCTCTCTCCCCATTCACAGTGCGTAATAACAGAGTTATAAAAAGTTATATTTATAATCTGAAAGAATCTTGATTTTCAAGTGGTCAAATGAAGAAGCGATGGAATTGTTGAGAGCAATTTGTGGCAGCTGTAATTTTGTTGTATAAAAGTAGCATAATTCTCTTGGGAAATAAAAGTTAGTCATTTTTGTCTCTTTTTGGAAAGGCAACTTTTTTCTACAAAATATTATTTTCTTTCAATTACATATTAAGCTTTTTGTTGGAGCTTATAGTTTCTATTTTTTCAAAGCTTAAGTTTACAAAACTTTTTGTCAAATTATATGTATCCAAACGTTGCTAGAAGCGTTTTGTATTTAGAGTCGGTCGGACTGGCACAGCCACTTCTATCAGATGTCCTTTTCCTAAACATACTTTGAGTTGGAAGAAGAAGAAATGATTTCTGTGCTGGCTTTGAACAGGGCTCAACTGCAGACAGCCTTTCACATCTTTAAATAATTTGAAGGCTTAGAATCGGGCTTGTTTTTAATGGAGAGCTAAAGACTTGACGTTTGAGCAGCCTTACGAGTAAGCTTGTATGTGAGTTCTAAGTCAATGCTCCCCTATAGCCTTTGTCTGTATCTATGTCTGATCATGGACCTGTGACCCTCAGAAAAACAGCTCAATTTGCATGGTGTTTGCAAGATTTATCTGTATGACAGGGTATTGAGATTTTGTTCTCTTATAAAGCTGAATAATATACCATCCTAAAACTCTGTAATGTATATATGTATACACACACACACACACACACACACACACACACACACACACTTGGGTGTGTGTGTGCCCGTGCCTGCATGTACTGAAACGACAGGGTAGAATATATTTGCAGCCATCACAGGATGAGCTCTGTCGTGCACTTGCAGGGTGTTGGGGGTGCTGAAAAGCCTTTTGAGGCCAACACTGAGAGCTGTGGTCCTGCTCAGCATTTGAGGCAGCAGAAGGGGCTTGCACTTAGTTGTTTAGGTTGTCCTCATGCTGAGGTGTGGAATTTTATTCTCTCATGCTCGAGCGCCACAGAAAGTTACCTGGTTCTATACAAGCGCGGGGGGATAACGTGTTTTTCTATGTGGATAACAGGAGAAGCTAAAACAGATGTAGGCAGTATACACGGGAAATGGTCATCATACCCAGTAGACAATTTCTCTGGCTTTCAGAGCTGCAGCACTGATTTTATATGAACCATTTTCAGTCTTTCCTTCTGCAAGCTGTGCTTGAGCCTGGAGCCAGGTGACTGTGGAGGTAAACTGTCGCAGGCTCTGCATGGAGATTTAGGACACAGCCTACAGTGTTAAGGAGACTAACCTCTGCCTGGCCACCCGGCTGCTGCAGCTTCAAGAATGTCACTACTGCAGCAAGTTAAAATACCTACAGATATTCTGAGTGGACCTTACAGAACAGAGCTACTCTATCTCCAGAGCCTTCTGGATACAGGAAGTATGTGTGCTAGGATGGCCGTAGTGCTGATTACATAGACCACATATCGGCTCCGTTTAAGGAGATAGGTTTTCATTTAAAAGGGAGGCTTGTGTGTTATAATTATACCGTGAAACTGTCTGCCCGACCCTGTGACTCAGACAGAATAGAGTTGGCGTGTCGAGCCTTGAAGTCTGGGCCATTCCTTAGACCTGTAGGGAGAGAGCAGACTTGCAGCTCCAGGGTGTGGTGGGGTCTTTGCTGTCTGTGAAGTTCCTCACCTGCTCTGATAGTGGCTGAGAGTGGACACCCCAGGCCATGGGTTACTTGTTCTGCTTTCCAGATGCTTTGTAATTAAGCATTTCCATTATGGCATCATTAGTGTTAAAGGGAGCATTGGCTGTGTGTTTGTTAGATAAAAATTGCTCTGAGCTTGATCTGAACCTGAACTAAAGTATATTCCTTTTTCATTTTTATTGAATTTTTTCCATACAATATATTTTAACCATATTCTTTTGCCTCCTCTCTCTCTCTCTCTCTCTCTCTCTCTCTCTCTTTCTCTCTCCCCCCTCTCTCAGAAGGGAGGGGAGACAATAAAAATATTAAGATTAAAACAAAAAAATGTAGGACAAAAAAAATCACACCCCAAAATCATAGAGTCTGTTTTCTGTTGGCCAACTATTCCTGGACATGGGGTCTTTCTGGGAGTGTGGCTGATATACCCAGTGATACTCCAGTGGAAAAAGTGACTTTCCCTCTCCCAGCAGGCATCAGTCACAAGCGCTTCTCCATTAGGGGTGACACTCTGTCCACTTTCTCTCAGCACCGGCTTATGTTTGGTTGGAGCCTGTGCAAGCCTTATGCCTGCTGTCCCAGCCTCTGTAAGTTCACTTGGGTGTCAACCTACACCTGAGTATATTTGAGACAAACTGCTGCATGCTGAGGCTATAAAAGCAGTAACAGGAAGTCCCAGTATGGACAACGCACACACATAGCCTCACCAACCGAGAAGGGTCATGAGCAACAGCTGTCTGAAGCAGTGCATGTGTAACACCCACAAACTCAATCAATGAAGCAGATACCCCTTCATTTCAGTCATACTGAAGAGACATTGTCAGTTCTTTCCCTTGCAGTTTTGCATTTGATTATTTTTTTTATGGAATTTGGTATTTGACTTTTAGGTGTTGACTTTAAGGAACCTTCTCTAAAATCTCATTTCTATCCACTGTCCTCCAGGTTTCGTAGTTGTTGGCACTTAATTGTCACCTTCACACTCCACCCCATCAGCCATTATTTTTTTTTTTTTGGTTCTTTTTTTTGGAGCTGGGATCGAACCCAGGGCCTTGCGCCTAGGCAAGCGCTCTACCACTGAGCTAAATCCCAACCCCCCATCAGCCATTATTTAGATGACTTCATTACTCATACTTTTTTCTGCTCTTGGAAGCAACAGCAGGATATTTATTTCCAAATGGAGCTGATGCTTTATAAATCTCTCAGTCGGTATCTTCAGCAAGATTGACAGGAGAAAGAGAGAGCTCTCATTTTATGTGGTCTTTGCAGCAGTATCTTACCTGGGGAAGCCAGGGAATTTGTTAACAAGAAATTATTCAGGCCCGTTTTGAAACCTCCTGGTGTTACCAGAAACTGATATTTTCCTCTAACATCCACAGTGATTGCTTTTCTCTGGACCTTTATTTTTTTGGTGGTAGTCAGCATCTCACATTAATTTAATCATTTACCCGATGTAGCTGAGTGTGTGGTGTGTGTGTGTGTGTGTGTGTGTGTGTGTGTGTGTGTGTGTGTGTGTGTGTGTGTGTGTGTATTCTCAGCAACACGACATTTGGGGCAGCACAAAAGTGATAGTTGATCAAACACAGGAACACTCTACAGAATGCTAGAATTATCAAAATAACTTCAATGAAGGAAGCGCTTTTTCTATACAGTATTACATGCTTTACAAATACGGGTTGTTGAACTCGTATTTAACTTACTGCTATAGTTGCACTGTTAACTTTACACCAGAATAAACTGTTGTAAATTTAGAATTTACAACACCAAGACTGATAGGTGCTCTTACGATGATGCCCAACATATATTCAAGGTCATATGCAAGGTAAGAAAAATGTTCAGAGGAAAAAATCATGCCTGTTTTCCTGGCTGATGCTGTAATTATGATTTGATTTAAACCAAGTCCCCTAGGCTGTGTATTCACGAATTGAACATTACACCCCCACATGCTGCCTCTGCATGACCTCAAGCTGTGAGAAGAGAAAATTCAGAACCCATGTGTCAGTCAGATGTGAAGTCTCCCTGGCACCTGGGTAGGCTCTCCTACTGCTTGGAGTCACTTGCTATTCTAGGCATGGGCCCAGTATATGGAGTAGGCTCCAGATCTGGAAAGATTTTGACTGATTATTGGCAGAGGTCATAAGAGAGCCTGGTGTCAGACTCTGAATTTGCCCAGGTGCATTCAAGGTGATATTTGGGCCCTGGCCCCTGGTGGTGCACCAGGGAGGTGGTTTCAAGTTCCTTCTCTGGCTCCAGAGGTTCAGTCTCACCTATAGATTGCTGTCAATTCCAATTTAAACACTTACACAGACTTCAGGGCTTTCAGTAGAGAAGTTAGGGACTCTGTTTCTGGCTTTGACTCATAGTCTGTATTCCTGGTCCAACTCCAAACACAGACGATCATATTTAAGATTAGTTAGGTAAGCACTTAATAAGTAAATATTCAAGCCTGATGAACCTTTCTCATCCAGGCATGCTATCCATGAAGAAGAGAAAAAGGAGAAAAGGAAGCCAGTCTAGAGTCTGTATTGTCTCTTGGAAACCATTATCTAAGGTGTGATGGGTCCCTGCTTGCACTGAACTAACCTCACTCTAGTGTTAATGATTCAGCAAGTAATGTCCACACGGTGCACTCACAAATGGCTAAACAAGAGAGACCAGCATTCTGTGTACTGCTGTGCGTTTACTCTTGCTCACCAACAGGACTTGTGCAATTTAAAGCCACACCCTTCTGACAGCGACGCTCATTTCCTATATTTTTAAAGGCAGCACTTGATTTCAGAGTATGATAGCGGTCCCTTTGGAGTGTTGGTACTTCTCCTACTTAATGACACAGTGAATACGTGGAAGGACCATGTTAGCATCATCCACATCCTGAGTCTCCCCATAGCTGTTGTACCTACATTTGATTCAGTAAATGTTTGCTACAAATCATGTTAAAAATATGTGGGGCTGATGACATGGCCGATTTAAAGGGGGACTCGGGTGCCCCTGCTTGCTTCTCCGACTAAAAAGCAGAGTGTCTCAGAATCAGAAAAAAAAGCTTCAACCTGCCTGAGCAAGCCGGGAAGCATTTGGAGGGTCATTTACATGTGAACCAAATTTGCTCCACAAAGGCAAATGAGTGACAGTTTTAAAAAGGCTGAGAGAGCAGAAATGCGACTCTGGAAAGCAGCAGGCTGCTCAGTCACCTATGAAAGTCAGCCTTGGGGTTGGAGATTTAGCTCAGCGGTAGAGCAGGCCCTGGGTTCAGTCCCCAGCTCCGGAAAAAAAAAAAGAAAGAAAGTCAGCCTTGACAGGAACCCAGAGAAATGAAGCTTCCAAGAATGGTTGTCTTGTTTCTGTTTTGTTTTGTTTTGTTTTTTTAAGACAAGTGTCCCATGTAGCCCCACAGACTCCCTATGTAGCCAAGGATGAGTTTGAACTTCTGATCCTCCTGTCTCCTCCTCCTCAAGTGCTGAGGACCCTCCTCCAGCACTGCCCAGTGCATGCTGTGCAGGGAGGAAACCCCAGACCTGAGCACACTCAGCAAGCACTCTGCCACGGGAGCCTCTTCCCCAGCCCCAGGAGTCTAATTCAAAACAAGATCGCCTAGGCTCATCTTAAAAGGTTAGATAACTGATGTCATCAAGGAGTTATTTTAACCTGGGGGGGCAAGGAGTAGATTTGAGCGGTCCTGTGTTAGAGAATATAATTCAGACGGTAATAGGAAGAGAGAGTTGCCCAAGATGGCGTGATAAACGCCAAAGAGGTGGCCACTGTGATAGGAAGCCTGGAGTCTCCTTGGCTAGGGATAATGAAAATGAAGAAGACAAAGTGTGTTCAGGAGTTATTTGTCCTACAGAATAAATGTTCTCTTCATGAGAGAACATAATGTGTGCCACCATGCAAACTGTTAACATGCTTTCAGGATTAAAGTCGGTGTGCAGCAGCTTGCCGAGAACTCGAGTTTAAAGACTCAACACAGAGACTAAGGGGTTGGTGCCCTGGAGGCTTGCTTGCTAAGGAGCACGAACAGTGCTTAATGCATAAATGACCTAAACACAAATCTAGACAAGACACTCTAGCTTTCTGTTTGATTTTATGGAGATATTCATTTCTGACCCAAAAGTCAGAGTGTTATGCTGGTTTGATGACCAAATTGACTTCCTAATCCACTGCCGAATTTGGTCTCGCATTCCTGGAGGATGACTGTGACCTAGCCAGGGTGCGAGTGCTCTTTCAGCGTAGAAGGGTTTGTACAGCAGCTTCCTCCCCTAATCTGGGATTAGCACTGATAGCTGTGAGAGACTTCTGTCCCTACTCCTGATCCCCAAAAGAGAAAGACACAATGGAACCCTGACTGGGAGTCCAGGTTTTCCAGAACTTGTGGAATGACACATTGGCCAGTCATCCCAGCTCGGTGCTACTGGCTGCAGACTGCTGCAGAGCCCACCATTAGCTACAAGTCACCGCTCAGCGAGCACTTCCAGCCCTAAGAGGCTTCGTCTCAGTTTAGGATTTTTTTTTTCTTGCCCTTTCTGCTAAAAGTCCCTCCTTCAGATTTATGAAAGAAAACATTTCTTTCTGTAAAAGGTTTTTGTACACCCGCATCTGGAAGTGTTTATTTCAGTGGCATGTAAGCTATCTGTGGATTTAGTTAGCACCAGACCCCCTTTTGTGTACTTCTGCCTTAAAAATTTTATAAATGATCTTATTGAATTTGTGCCAGTGTGCACATGGCTTGGCTGATTGCTGCATATATCCTTTACCTGCCAGTCACCTTTGATTTATGTTCCTTCTGCTAAGCTTTTGCCTTCCAAAAATGGTGCCACTGAACTGTCCTCTAAATCATCTTATTGGTTAAATTACTCCAAGATGAGTTGGTATGCTTTTGGTTGCCTACAGACAGAAGAATTTATATTTTCTGCCCATACCCACTCCTAGCAAAGCCACTTACAGTGGAGGATTGGACAGGCTATGTCATCGATCTCCTTATTCCAAATGAATACCATCTGAAGCACTGTGCCAAGTTAAGACCAAAGCAAGAGAGAAGGGATCTTTGGCATCCACTGCTCTGGGAGCCCTTCCTTTGCAAATACGGCTGCATCTTGAGCTGAGTCTGATATGAAAGCATCTTTTCACTTCTCAGAAAAAAAAAGGCCCTTCATGTTAAAATAATATACATACATACATACATACATACATACATACATGCGTACATACATACGTACATACGTACATACGTACAGCAAGTTTTCTCAGAAAGGCTAAGCTTTGAGGGCTTCACACGGCTGCCCTGACCCGCTTGTTTCCTGGAGCAAAGCCAGTGGCTTGAGGTGGCTGAAGGTAGCTGTGACGGGTTCAAAGTATTCCCATTTCTAAAGAGCCAGTTCTTAAGCACGATAAAATGATGCAGTGCTTTAAGCCCGTTTTCTAAGTCCGTCTGTTGTAGAACATGCCACCTAAGCTGATGTCGCAGACTGCCAGCTGTACCAGTGAGGCACTGCCAGTTCACTTACCTAAAAAGGGAGTTTGCTGGTAAGGAAGCCAACTTGTATGCACCACCAATGCAATTTTTAAATGTCTTATGTGCTCAAATATCTCACTTCAGAAACTTTGCGTCTCTCTGCTCTTTTTTCCCATTCCATACAGTAGTAGACGGAAATTTTAAACTTCATGATTATGCATAAAATGTAGGGAAGCATTTTAAAATGCTCTGACTCCACAAACCCCAGCATCCTAGTTCACAAATGATTGCAGGCAAAGAACACAATGAGACTGGTTGGCAGTGGTCCCACCAAGCCTGGAGGTATTTATTCCGAAAGACTCCCTAGACTCATTTAAAGTCCTGGAAATTTATGTGGAGCACCCGTGCTCTGCCCAGGTGAAGCTGTCAGTCAGGCCTGCAGTGTGCCCTTCAGAAAGGCAACACCAGTTGGTTTTTGTCCTTAGAAAACGAGCACCAGAGATGCAAGCCCTAGCTTTCCACTGAGATCCCTAACGTCAATGCGGTGTTCGTGTGTGTGCATGTATTCCTGGGAGGTTAGCCTCAGAAATATCGTAAATAAGCCCAGTTTTTATCAACGCCAAGTCATACGCGTTACTGCTTTACATCCTACTGTCTTTAATGGATTTTCAGTATTTTGAGTCAACTTGCTTGAGTCATAGTTTTATCACTTGTGAAAATTAGCAAATTATAAATAAGTATTAGGAACCTTTGAAAGCATCCAGCACAATCCCAATATATAGAGTGTGCTAGGAAAAAGTACCAATGAGCATTTTCCTTAAAGATCATTGACGTCTTAAGAAAATTCAGAAGTATAGATTATAGTAATAGCTTGTCAGTGATACACTCCTGAGCAGTGTAGAGGGGAGGCCCTGGCCTAACATGAGTAGGAGATGGAGACTCAGGCCCACTGCTTAGCTTTCCTGTGACTGATGAGAAATGTTCCGTTTCCATGTCTTTTTAGCACATAGAATGATGATAACATGGCTAAGGCAGAAACACAGAGTCTCTTGAGATCTGGGAACACTAGACTCCTTCCCTGCTCTGCATGTTTGCCTTTGTGTGGGCAAGCATGTCCATGCTGAGCAAAGTTTCACTTCCGGCCGTGGTGGCATTACTAACCACATGTGGGGAGGGAAGCTTAGAGGCGGAGGGTATGGTAAAAAGATGAAAAGCTGCAGAAACTGTGGCTTCCAAAAAGTCACCGCCAGAAGCTTTTCCAGGAACGAGAGCTTAGAGGAGTTGGAAACTTTAGGTTGAAAGGAAAAACTGAATGATGGAAATGCATTGTGAACTTGCTTTAATTATAGGTTTCCAACTTGGGGTGCAAAAGGCTCCTTACCTGGAAGCAGCTCCTACTGCCACTGTCACTGAGCCTGGGGCTGCTACTGACGGAGAATCACCGTCCAGTCTTAAACTGTACGCTGCACTGGGAAAAGGAAACATTTCACACAAGTGAAATCCAACAGAATTGTCCAGTGGTAATACTTACGCTAGTGACTAAGACGACCTTGAGTCAGCTGAGTTAGCTACTGAAGGAGGATCAAGACAGGTTTGGAGACCACTCCAAACTAAGAATGGTGCGGAATCTCTGCCATCTGCTGCTTTCGGTGTTTGACATTCACGTACTTTCCCATCATATGAAACTGAAAGGTATTCTTCCGTTCCCCTGGTGGAAAGAGAAATACTGTACGGTTAGGTGAGCAAACTCTCTCAGGCTGTCCTTCCTGACAGTAGACCAGCATTTCTTCCATCCTTGGTTGAAAGAATTTTGCCACCGTCTTAACATGAATTCTGAATGTCAATACTTCCTTTAAAAGTCAAGCTCTAGGGAAATTTTCCTTTGAAGGCTTGCAGGTCTGCTGACCCTGGGAGTTCTTGGTAATGTTGGCAATACAGATCCCATCTCTTCTATTTCTCAGATTATGGACCAGTTTTCTCTAATCCAGTCCTAGTCTCCCACCAATTCCTTCCAAGATATTTTATATTTCCCAGTTTTACTGAAACCTGTTCCTCACCAGTCCTGGTAAGATGAAGGAGGGGCACTAATCATATGGAGCCGCCAGGATAACGAACAACACTTTGCTTCATTTTGCTTACTTTGAGCATCATATAAAAGGCAAGCAAATGGATGCACAGATTTATAGAACAACAGTGGCAATGGCAGAGTCCAGTTTCAATCTCCCTGGCCTATATGAGTGAGTGTTCTACGACCTCTAAGTCAGTTTACAGAGAACCCCAGGGCCACCAGAAGACGGAGTGAATGTTTTGTTATTACTGGCATTGCTTGTCCATCTGTGGGTCTCCTCAGGAGTGGCAGCTGTGTAAAAATGAAATGTTCATAACAACCATATTGAAGGAAACAGACCCAGCCTCTGCTTCTCCTGTCACACTGCAGGCTTAGCTGAAGCTAACTGTCGTGGGCTGACTTGGTACTCAGCCCCTCATTCAGGACTGAGACAGAGCTCCTTGTAGTCTGAACAGAGAGAGGAGGGGCTGGGCCCCAAGACTTCTGGACTAATCTTCAAACTTCATTGAGATTATGGCAGGAGGTATTGTGAGGAGTACAAATGAAACATCTGATCTCCATGATTTTAACTTAACACAAAACTAATCTTATTTCCACAAATGTTCTTGGAGCATTTTTCGTCTTGGGAGGGAAAGTAGTTTTGGATTAGAATATTGTTCTTTGCAATGTACTTAATGAAATAATGTTTCATTCACATGGCCATTTAATAAGCCATAAGTTTTAAACTGAAAGCTTCCAGTGGGAACTGGAGTTCTGTTTAACTCTCAGTCATTATTAAAGCCACAGTTTTAGGAAGGAAGCTCTGCTGAGCTGTGGCAAGGCCTGACGTGGCACAATCCACTCTAGAAGCAGCCAATTGACAGAACTGAAGAAAACAATTAGCGAAACCATTTTAATATTAACAGATCTGTTACAGATCGCATAGACAGCCCTACTTTTCTGATAAAAGTGCCTTTGTTAGTGGTATGCGTACCCCTGTACAGTCTCAGACACATTTTTATGATGCATTTTTATGTATAGCCATCAATTAGGAGAAAAGTCTAGACATCTTGTTTTCAAACTCTTCTTGGAAAATTACCCCACATGCTGCTACAAAATATCTCAGGTCCCTACACACACAAGTTGTCTATGTTCTGAGTGAGGCATTTTTCTCTTTACCCCCGTTAAGAAATTCCCACCTTCTAGTTTTTGTTTTTGTTTTTCCACTTGGCAAAAACAAAAAACAGATAGCAGCAGGTTGAAGATGGGACACCACGTTTCTTCACTGGAGGAAAATAAACCTTTTTATGCCAAAGAAAAGCAGCTATCTCCAGAGATGCTGTCCCTTTACCACCTAAAGGGGTAGGAGGGTGAGTTTCACAATCTCAGTCAAGAGGAACACAAGGTAAAGGAGTGTATCCCTGTGTGCTCTGGCCGAGGTGAAAACGGTATTCACCCCCATAGGCAGATAAAGACAAGTAACGAAGCCCCTTCCCACAGCCGCCCCAGCAGGAAGACTAGTTCTCAGAGTCTGCCTCTCTTAGGAGGCAGGGTGGGGGGCTGGTTGGCTCTTTCTTCCTGCTGGCCAGAGAATCAGGCTGCCTCAGTGCAGAAGAACCATGAAAACATGAGGAAGAGTACAGTTATTCAGACACACATGGACAACTGCCACATGGTTCTACATACATGAAGTTTCTAGGACAGACAAATTCAGAGCATCAGAGAACAGATCATAAGTTATTAGACATGAAGAAGCAAGGAAAAATTACTTCATCCATATAGATTGTTTGGTCAGGGGTAAAGGAGAAGTTATAGAAAATAGTAATCCTGGTCGTGATGATATTTTAAATACAACTATTGAAATGCACACTTAAAATAAAATAGACTGGCAACAGGGCCCAGCACACTTGTGATCTCAGCACAGGGAGGCCACAGCAGGAGGAGGATGAGTTGAAGGCCAGTTTGGGATACACAGCAAGACCCTGCCCCCAAATAGAATATAATTCATTATAAACAGTTAAAATGACCATTTTCATGTTTGAAATATTCTACCACATCCCATCCACAGAGAAAAGCCTGCTGTGTCCTGGAGGTCTGTTGCTTAGCCTGCCCCTAAGTGAAAGGCAGTGCGGTGTAGCTGGAAGCAGCTTAGGAGTGTGGGGTGCCAAGCTGTATTTTAGTTCCATATGAACATTCTGGCCTCCAGATATACTCAGAATTGGCACAGTATCATTAAGAGTTTATACTGCTCTTCAGTCAGTATATCTGTAGGTCTGTGTGTAAAGTATAATATCAAAAGCCTCTGTGAGCAGCTAGCTGGCCACACTGCCTTTGGAACCTCGGATGCTTTTATTGAAAATGAGACTAGAATCCTAGAGGCTAGAGAGCTAGTTCAGCCACTAAGAGTGTTTTTCTCAGAAATTACATGTTTCACAATTGTCTGTAACTCCAGTTCCAAGGAATCCAACACACTCTTCTGCCCTACACAGGTACCAGGCATACACATGGTTCACATACATACATGCAAGCAAACATACACATAAAAATAAATTTTTATAAAAATATAACCCTATTAAACTTTCAAAAATGAAAGTTTTAAATTAGCTTTATTTATATAATAAAAAAATCACAAAAGCAAAACCATTGTAGTGACATCAATAGAGCTGAGAAAAGACAAGCTAAATCATAGTATATTCTATGCATTGCCTCAGAGCAATGCAGACTTTTGAACTTGTTACACTGAGTTAAGGTCACAACTTTGCCAGTAATGAAATCCTTTAGAATCATCTGAAAATTATTTATCTTGTTTTCTGGATCTGCCCAAAGAAAGAACAAATTTAACTTTGCAACCAGTCAGATCCCTAGTGTGGGACTGTTGACTAAAATCAGCTGAAGAGATTTGTTCTGAGGAGCTGGGAAATAAAGGAGAAGAGTTCCAACAGCAGTAGAGTCAGATCAATAGTCAGCCATGGTCTTGAGGCAATGAAATCAGTTTTGAATCACGCTGTCAATCGTTGGTGTAGATAACATTAACAAAAGCTAACCCAACAATGTTAGCAGTCGCTTACAGCACAGACAAACAAGAAGCTTACCACAGTCACCTCTCTGCTTGGCTATTTCGCTCACAAAGGAAATAAGCTCACTCTTTCTTTCTTTCCCTCTCTCTCTCTCTCTTTCTTTCTTTGCTTAGAAGAAAATGTCTTTTCTAAATAAAATTTTAAAAAATAACCTGAACAAGGAAATTAAAGTTTTTGCCTAACTGTGAAGGAGAAAGCTCATACTATTCTTAAAGCCTGTGTCTGCAGAGAGTAGCTCCTGCCTTTATAAACCAGAGCACACCGTTGCTAGAAAAGCAATGTAGATGAATTATTTGGAGGTGCAGGGAACTTGGTGTTGTTGTTTCTTGATATTTTCTTAAATTCTATGAATTATATGAGTTAGAGGGTATACATGTTTGAATGGCTTCCCTTTTGTCATCAAAAGTTAATTGGAAAATTAAAACAATGCTTAGTGATTTTGAAATACAAACTATAAGCAGTAAATAATCCTGAACTGGAAGTCTGTAGTAGAATGCCTATGTACACATACACACACACATGAACACACACACACACACACACAACAAACACACACACACACAAAAACACACACACACAAACACACACACACACACACACACACACACACACACAGGTATATGAAAGCTCTAGAAACCATGGTTGACACAGCATGAGGAACCTTGGGGGAAAGATAGGTGGCTGGGAAGATAGTCTGACAAGAACAAAGCAGGAGCTAACGTGGGAGGGTGGGAAGCACCGCTGTAGATGTGGGCTGTGGGAAAGAATGGGGCGGAAGTAAGGCTTCACAGATAGACAGAACTGACCCATGCCAGTGATTATCCCAGGACAGGGAGTTAGAAGAGGCGTGGGAAGTGGCTGCTCAGCCACAGAATGCAGGCAGCAGCCTTCTTCCTGGAGAACACCTGTGGCCTTCAGCACGAACTTCCCATATGCATTCTAAAAGGCCCGTACTAATTTCTCTACCAGTGTGAGGGCCCAGATTTCACTGTTTGGTCCAGTGTTACCGTGTTTTGAAATTAAACACGGTACTTACACACTAAAGAGCCAGTCACTTCATAGCCTACTGGTATTTCTGTCATGTAGCCTACTGTGAAACTAAAATGCTCCGCTCTTAGCATGAGTCTTAGAGACTCCAGTGCTCAGAAGCCATCCACCTGGTTTGAAGTGGTTTCGGGGCAATGGGTAGATGGAGAGGATCTCTCATTGGGCTGCAGCTTTTCAAGTAGGCCAGGCTAGCTGTCCAGCAAGCCCTAGGGATCTGTCCCTACCTCCCCATTGTAGAGATCACAAGCACACACCAACATACCTGCCTTTTTTTGTGGTTTCTTGGGATCAAACTCAGATCACCATGTTTGCATGGCAAGCATTTTGTCGGGTGAGCCTTCTCCCCAGCCCATGTCTAGGTTTTAAGTACAAGTCTATGAGTCTCTGCTCATTTGCATTGTGAAAAAGCCAGCATCTGTAACCTACTTATCCCTCAAGTAAGTAAAAAATAAAGAGAATGAATGAACCATCACCATAACTTGTAAAATTGTAGGTAAATTGATCATCTAACCTTGCAGCCATGCCAAGCAGCATGAGATGACATTGTACCATATGTAGACCAGCCCAAGAAAAGACCAAAGTTCAGTTTCAACTGTAATTTCTACAAGGAATATATCATGTTTTCATCATACTAAAATTGAAAAAAATAGATTAAACCATTGAGTGGTTTGTACCCATGTGTATGCACATAAGTGTGTGCCTTCCGTAGTGGTTGGACCCATCAATAGTGTATCAGGATCCCGTGTCCTCCACACCCTCCCCATCATTTATTGTTGGCTACTTTCTACATGGTAGCCATGTAAGAGGATATCTCCATGTAGTCTCAGTTTGCATTTCCTAATGGCTAAGGCTCCTGAATATTCTTCATGTATCTGTTGGCCATTTGTATATGTTCCTTTGTGAGCTGTCCAATTTGCTTGACCATTTACTGTTAGATCTTTGTGTAGTGTGGATATTAGTACCTGACAAAGGCTTGTTCCTTGTCTGCTGCATCTTCACTCCAGCTGTTCCCCTTAGTTGTGATGCTTTTTAATCCATGATCTCATTTGTCACCCTTCTCCCCCATCCTGAGCTACGAAGAACTTCTCAGAAACCCTTGCCTGTTTCTTCCTGTTTTCTTCTACTATTTTCAGAGTTTAAGGTCTGGCATTAAGGTGTCTGATCCAGTTTGAGTTGTTTTTTGTTTATTGTTATTTTGTTTTTTGTTTGTTTTGTGCAAAGTGAGAGGTTGGTATCTAGTCCTTCTATCTAATTTTTTAAAAATCAGTTTTAGTATTCAGTTTTCCTGCCCCATTTACTAAAGAAAAAAATGGTCTTTTTTTTTCTTTATAGTGTGTGTGATACCTTTGTCAAGATTCAAGTAGCCATTGTTGTGTGGGCTTATTTCTCAGCTCACCGTTCCTTTTCTTTGGCGTGAATGTTTATTGTGCTAGCACCATACTGCTTGTGTCACTATGGCTCTGCAGTAGGACTTCCGTGAGCCTCTGGCACTGCTATTTGCTCAGGGGTACTTGGCTGTTTGGAGCTTTCTGTGCATTTAGGATTGCTCTGGGTTTGGGCTGTTTTGCTTTTCTGTTATATAAAGAATATCATGGGAATTTTAATGGGCTTGCAATAAATCATACATTACTTTTCCTCATGGCTATAAGTAAGAAGATAAATGTTCAGAAATGAAGGAAAGACTTATCACTTAATGTTATCATTACTGTGCTTCAGAATTGTTAAATAGATAAGAGAGAGGACTTTGCCCTTAGGAATACTTCAGCTCTTCCTGAGGACCCAGGCATGGACACAGTCATTATTACACATGGTTCTCAGGGGACCCACATCCCCTTCCAGCCTCCACAGGGACCCCAGGGTGTCCTGTTGCTGAGAACACACACTCACACACACATATACACTCACACACACACGCACACACACACACACACACACACACACACTCACACACTCTCACACACACACACACACACACACACACACACACACACACACACACACACACACACACACACACACACCACACGCACACACACACACACACACACACACACACACACACACACATACCACGCACACACACACACACACACACACACACACACACACACACACACACACACACACACACACACACACACACACACACACCACACACACACACACACACACACACACACACACACACACACACTCACACACACACACACACACACACACACACACACACACACACACCACACGCACACACACACACACACACACACACACACACACACACACTAATTCAATCTCTCTTTTTATTATTTTAAAGAAAGTATCAGATCACAGTAAGGCTGAGCCAAAGGATAGTTCTGTCTACCAAGAATCTTGATGATTTTCTGAAATCTTTACCTCAGCTGTTTTGAAGTCTTGCACATATGATGTATCAAGAGCTGTGTAAACTGACACTTCCCCAGTCTTGTGCAGAGACCTAGACTCAGAGTTGGCCTGCAGTGAAGACTGTGAGGTGTAAAAGGAAGGTTCCTTTTTCATGGAATGGGTCTAATTTAGGAAGCAGGACTACACAGTTGGCAGTCTCCTTAAATACTTTCCTCATATACCAGTGTGGAATAGCAAGCTGCTGGCAAGCAGACAAGCTCCGTGAATTCATAGGGACTGTTTCTTTTCTGTGTGTAACTGAGATTCAGTGCCCAGTACCTAGTGCTTTCTGGGGGGAAAAATGGTCTTTCTAAAAATCTTGCTGTATTTTTGTACTGGTTGAAAATAAGCCCTTTGCACATATGGAAAATTATTAAGATTCCCTTCTTCACAAAGTCCCTGAAATGGATTTTGGCAAAGACATTTGTTTTCTTGCTGCTCTGTCAAATCTGCCTTGTTTTAGACCACCGGCCTCCACCCAGTTTCTTCATAGCCACAACATCTAACTTTCTTTCTGTTTAATAACTTTGTTGAGAAAATATAAATAAATATACATTACTTTTTAAAGCAAATCATGGGTTTTGCAAACCAGTGACATCAACATTTTACAAACAACAGTCACCATCTTGTGTGTGTGATCATCTTGAAAGATGTCACCTCCCAAAATATATAATGCCAATACAGCAAAAGGTCAGCAGCTTAGGATAAAGTGATATGACTGTTAGCTTTTGTCATCTCTGATCATTAGCAGTGGTAGTCTAGTCTGTAAAACCGATAGCTCACTAATTGTAGAAGAATCACAGTAACTGTTGCACGCTCTTGTGGTTGGCTGTTATTAGCCTTATTGTATAATATTGTATTATGTTGATTTCATCTGTAGTAAGACACTGTAGAACTTAGTCTGTTAACACAGAGTGGTTGTTTGTTGTCTCGTGATTTCTAGGAGCCGAGAACTTGGGACCATCTTGGCTGGGCAGTTCTGGCATAGAGTCCACCATAATGTGTAGCCATGTATTCCTTAAGGTGGACAATTCCCCCTAAGGTGACTTAATTACATGGCTGACAAGTTAGTTCTGGGCCTTGTCTACTGGCCTCAGTTCTGCATAGGAACTGATGAAGTGCTCCCATTGGGTGGAAGCTAGCTTAGCCCAACAGAAGCAATCCAGGAAAGTAAAATGGGATGGACAGTGACTACCCAAGACAGGAGTGACAGGGGATGCTCCATAGTGACGAGCTGGGAGCCCACAGGAAAGCCTGACAAAGGCACACAATGAGTGAAGGGTTAGAAGATGAGCTGTACCTGGCTCGACACACGCCATGGAGGGGTGGCTTTTCACTGCTGGATGCTGAGGTCAGAACCAGGGTTCCTGGGCATGGAGATTGTGCAAAGGGAACCATAAGGTTGGCATTTATCTTCATTGATAGTATTTCATGATTTTGCTTTAAATGATGTCCCATTTCATACCAGAGCAGCCCCAGAAAACACTGCCTCCAGCTTCATCCATTCTCCATGGCTACAGGTGCTGGGTGTCCGGCTTTAGCGTTATTCTAACCGGTCATTTTACAGAGATTTCTGTTTAACAAGGAACCACAGCCATAGAGTCCCGAGCATAGCTTACTCTTTGTTCATACCCATGGTAAGTGAACATTTTTGTAACATTGAATTTCTGTAGGATGACTAATGTACTGTAGGGCAATTCAGACTTTTTTCTTTTAATCCACTTTGATAAATAAACCTAAGACTGCTTAAAGAGTGGAGGCTAAACCCAGCCCTTCCCAAAGCTACCGAGTGTATGTCTCACCATAGAGAGGAGGCCTGCATTCTCTGTCTATCCAAGCTTGCTCCCTAGCCTGCTTACCCTCAGCAGGATCTTCAGTAAGACCTTGGCGTGAATCATCACAGCTCAGCTCTGCAATCCGACTCCAGGCAGTCTGCCTTCTCTGAGCCTCAGGCTTAGCCAGTCTCTGACCTTCAGACTACTGGCATTTTAAATCATGGACTCACTAGTGAAATTAGCACTGTGTGAAATAGGTGCAAAAGGGGCTCTGGCCCTGTGACCTGAAGAGAGATAGATGTGCAGTACATGACATGTCCCACGATGTTCTCCTGCCCTCATTTGGAGCCCACACATCGACCGCAGCCATCTCTCTAGCTACTCTGCGATACTAATCTGTTCTAATGTGTTCTAATCTCTTGTTTAAATATAGGAACTGTAAATGCCTTTTCCCACTTTTTTATCTGAGAGGAATTTCACAATACATGCATGCACACTCACACACAGTGATAAAACATGAGAAAAGCAAAGTAGGACAGAGATACTATCGCATTCTACCTTGAAGTAGGTGGAAGGCCTGGTTTGCTGTCCGCGTCATGGAGTCTCAATGCTTGTTGGAGAACTGTTTGTAGTTAGAGCTTGGGTTGTACGATCTGAAAGGTCCTTTCCGCTGTAGTTTACATCTGGAATGTAAACTAGGGGTTCCTGCACAGAAACCTCAGTCTCAGTGGCACTCTTAGGCGGCAGTGGACTCTCTGGTCTCATGTCACTGGAAGCCGGTGCTTCAAGAGGACTGTGGCCTCTTCTCTTTTTGTGTCCCAGTGTGAAGATGGCTACAGACTTGTTGGCCATGCGTGCTCCACTCTGATGTGCTGTCCTGCCACAGCCAAAAGCAGTGGATGACAACAGTGCCTTGCATTACCAATCATATTACTGATTCTCTGCTTAAATTCTCGAATGCTGTTGTCCTTGGGCAACTTACTCCTGACCCTCGCTTTCCTTTTGTATAAAGTATTGGCAAATATAGAGCCTTTCTATGCAGCTGTCTAGATTGGATGAGTTAAATTTTGTGAAGCTCTTTGTAATATATAAGGTGGTATTATTATATTTATTATATTATGTTATATAAGTTACGATGGAGAGGATGAAGGTAAAACTTTGTAGAAGAAGCTGAGAGTCAGAAAAGCTATTTCTCTCCGGACAGACAGTGGTAGAACTGGAGCTTGAGCTCCAGCTAAGGAGTCACTAAAATGCATCGCTCGCACGGTGTCTAGAAGCTGTGTCAGCTGCCTTTAGAATAACGACTGTGAAAGCGCCTAAGCAGCAGGACTCAGTCACGGGTGCTAGCACTCCTATATGGGTGTTCTAGAAAAGGGAAGGAGCGCGGAGTCCCTGGGCATCCGTGGGCCTGTGGTAATCAGCTTCCTCAGAACTAATTAAGTCCACCAGAACAACAGCTCATAGAGGAGAGGAGCAAAACTGTTCCCACTTTCCCGGGAGACCGGCCGTAGTCAGCTCGCCCGTTCTGCATCACCTTGCTAGCACATCCCCACTCACTTGGATAAAGATGAAGAATGTGTCTTAGGTTGGATGGCACCTGTGAGAGCCATAAAACAAAGTTTTGGTTTTGGAATAATCTTATTCCCTGGTCATGGTTCTGCCTTGAGTGAATGAGTAAGGAGTGAGCTCGCACTCCCAAGTGTGCTGCTGCCTCTGCTCAAAACACTTGAAACTCATCCTCAATTAACATTGAACTTGCAGCACATTCTTGGAAAAGACTGGTGACAAACAGCTTCATTACTTCTTTGTCATATCATACAGGACAAGCTGAACCTATAACTGACTGAAATATGAAATGGAAAAATTACAGAATGGAGTTCTTTGTTGAACCTTCCATCCAGTGATAGAGTTCTGTGAATCTAACTGAGAGAAAACACTTGAGAAGTATTCAGAGAAATGTTTGCTTGCTGGTAGTAGGTCGCTAGCATTCTGGCTATCATTGGCATGCTTCCACAGGGCCAACATCATTAACAGTGTTTATCTTCATGCCTGTTAGCTTTACCTAATGGAAAAGTGAAATAAAAATTCCTATAAGAACTGTTTAAAACAAAATATTGTTCAATTTTTAAACTTTATATTATTTTTAAATGTTATGAAAATGTATTATTTTATTGCCCTGTAAAGCCACATATGCTTATTAATCTGGTTTTCTTTGTCTATTTATAAGGATGTTTTATCAAAATTGATATTTTAAATATTATAAAGATGTAATGCTTTGCTAAATTAGACTATAAATGATTAATTTGGAAAGCAAATGCATTTTAATTATTTTTCTAGAGTGCCTCTGTATGTTATACATTGGCAAGCATTAGAAATCAAGTCACCTACATGCGTAGTGTCTTTGGGCACACAGGCCGCTCCTGTAAAGGAACAATTGAGCCAACATTTGCCTAAATGTGTGTCCCAACATGGGGTCTGCACTCCTCCTTTTACATCTCACCTACACATTGTACTCACTCAAAAGAGTTCTCTGATTTTTTCCTATGTGGATAAATTGATTTGTGCTTTTAAAATATGAGTAGAGAAAAACAGTTTATCCAGGAAAATGGAGCTGAACCTCTGAAAGAGCTTTTATTAAGGAGAATGAAATTAATATGTTAACTGCTAATACCTGCTCAGGGGTTTGACTTACAAAGTCATGCGGTGTACTGAAAAATACAGAAGTCAAGAGGCCTGGACTCTGGTCCTTGTCTCTGCCACAAGTCTTTCTAAAGGACCTCGGACTGGTCCCGTGACCTCTGTGGACGTCTGCCTGCTCAAGTGTACAAGGAAGCTTGACGGCTTGATTGATGAGCCCTGTGGCTGGAGAGCTGGCTCCTCATTCAGAGCCGGTTTCAGCACTGTCTGACTGGCTGCATCTCTCTAGATGTGTAAACCACACACGCTTAATTGTGTGCTCACCTAATGAATACTATGGCCTCGCGTGGGATGATTTCACCTTCAGTTCTCACAATGCTACAGGCTGAAAAGTCCATGGTCAAGGTGCTAAGTCAGTGAACTGCAGTTGACCCGACCGTTTCTCACTGTGTCTGCAGTGGCCAGTTCTCTCTCTGGGTGTATGGAGGGCTTCCTCTTTTTAGGCCACCATGCCTGTCAGGTTAGGACCCTTATGCTTCATGTCCAAATATAGTGACATTAAGGGTGACCTTAGTTACCTTAGGTACTTTCCTCCACAACTGTTTCTTCCTCCCAGCATCTTCCTTTTGGGGTTAGACAGAAGTAGTAACTAAATTTCATGAACTGTAAAACCCAAAGCAATAAATACAGTATCAACAAACTGATTTTTAAAATAAGAACTAGAAATAGCATTCTTATCCTATTTCTGCATCCCCTTCTTTCCCAGTGGCTGGTAAGCTCGCTCTCCTTTCTCCATGAATTTGCCTATTGTCAGCATCTGCCCACGTGGGATTATATGAGACACGGCATTGTTATCTGACCCTTCCAGCCAGCATAGTGTTGTCAGGAGCCATGTGTTACCGTAGTGTGTTGAGACTTCATTCTCTTCTAAAGCTGAGTAGTAAATATCCCATTGTACCTATATACTGCATTGTACTATCCCTCATCCACTGAAGGATGTGTGGGTCATTTCTACCACTTGGCTAATGTAAATACTGCTATTACAAATACTTTCTTTAATTTCTTAACACTGTGTGTGTGCGCGTGTGTGTGTGTGAGATGTGTACATTGGGAGGTGTGATGGTTTGCGTATGCTTGGTCCAGGGAGTGGCACTATTAAGTGTGGCCTTGTTGGAGGAAGTGTGTCACTGTGGGGTGGGCTTGGAGACCCTCCTCCTAGCTGCCTGAGGATGCTCAGTCTGTTCCTGGCTTCCTTCAGACGAAGATGTAGAACCCATCTCCTCCTGCACCATGCCTGCCTGGATGCTGCCATGCTCCCGCCTTGAGGATAATGGACTGAACCTCTGATCCTGTAAGCCAGCCCCAATTAAATGCTGTCCTTTATAAAACTTACATTGGTCATGGTGTCTGTTCACAGCAATAAGACCCTAATTAAGACAGGAGGTCAAATGACAACTTGAAAAAGTCAATTCAGTCCTTCCACCATGCAGCTTTTAGAAATCAAACTAAAGTCATCAGCCTTGACAACAGACCCTTTACCTGCTCAAGCATCTTCTAGCCCACAATGTACTTATGTGTTCATGTATATGTCGGTGTGAGCACATGCACACACCTGTACACTCAGAGACTAGCAGAGGATGGTCGATCCCTTGAAACTGGAGTTTCAGGCATTTGTAAAGTGCGTTACATGGGTGCCAGGATCCAAATGTCAGTCCTCACAATTTGCAACCAATGTTCTTAACCACTGAGTCACTCATCTCTCCATCCCTACACTCTGTAGGTTTCTACTTTCAATTCCTTAGGGTTTGTGCCTAAATGTAGACTTGCTGGTCACATGTTATTCTGTGTTAAGTGTTTTCAGTGGTAGCTGTGCATCAAGAGTTCTATGGACTCATCAAGTAGATGGTTTAAAACAGCAGGGAATTCATATGTGTAGCAGGGTCTTTACAATGATCTTCTGTATACCAAACTCTCTGTTATTAGAGTCTGCAGTCTTCAAAGGGAGCCCAAATAAAATGTCTGCAAGGAAACTCTGCCCTCCAGTTAATGGTAGGGGTGGGATACACACTAACAAGTAGTACCTTATCTCTAACAGCTCTGCTCCACTAAGGCTGGGAGCACATGGGTCTTCACATGTGAGCATTACACGGGGATGAGTTTAACTCACAAGGGCTTTCACGCTGAAATGCAAGCTCATCACAGTGCTCGAAGCTCTGCTGCTTAGATTATACATTCAGAAAAATGCACACACACACACACGTGTACATACACATACATGTTTCGTAAATGAAAGTGTTGAATCTTCACTTAAGAATGTTCACTGCCATGCTATTACAATAGTCAATGACTAATCTGGAAAGTCTCCATTCCAATAAACAGGAAACATGGTATAACCATGCACTGGGAGCTTATGTAGTTATTAATATTTTCAAAAATGTGTACTCTTTAGTGATCAGCATGTTACAATGAATAAGTGACTTTAACACAGCAAAATCTGATCTAAAAACTATCCATAGGCATAAACCAGAAGGAACTGCTAGCATGCTTGGTTTTTTCTAGTTTTATTAAGGAATAAACTGTACCATTATGTGCGTTTCAGAGTTGCACAGTTTCAGGGACATCAGTATTTATATTTATATTTTACTACTGTTACTTGGTAACTGAATTTTGTTTTCTCTAAAGTGAAATTACCTTGCGATGCAATGTTCAAATCTTGAGCTGCCACTCCTGGGGAAATCTCCTTAGTCAGGACTGAAACTCTTGCTTCGGCCTGCGTTCCCGCTGAGTGGAAGTTGTGTGTGGCAGTGCAGGCAGCAATGTTCTATCAACAGAAACTCAGGTATTTCTTTGCACAGTGTTAGCCAGATAAAGTTAATTCGCTAAGAAGAGCACAGTGAGCAGTAAGAGGGTGACAGGCTGTGGACACCAGAGTGCCACAGAGCACCTCCTGCTGCACTTTGCTGTCTACCTTTGTTGTATAAATTGGAAGGTGAGATGGAAAAAAGCTGTCTCCCACCTCTGCTTTCCCATGTACTGGAGAAAACCAGAGGCCCTGCCATATGATGGACAGCTTGTTAGAGATTGGTGGGTAATGGTGCACATAAGGGTCTCCTGCAGTGGTTAGGAGGGAGCTATTTCTTCCCTGGATCGCAGCAGTGTGCTCACAAGGGGAAAGAGGTCTTCTCCATTTATCATTTATGGGTATGATAACTGTTTTAGAATTCTCTGCATTTATACAGAGGATGGATGGATGGATGGACAAACACACAAGTTTTCTGAACATAATAAAAGTATTTGCCCACAAGCCACTCCTGCTAATCCCAGAATAATTTGCCAGTTTCTCAAAGCAAGTACAATAGAAAGTGTGCTGGGTCCACTGGCTTCTTAGTACTGGGTTCTAGCTCAGACACTGTTTATTGCTTAGAATTCTCCATGCAGCAGAGTCACCACTTTGAGCCATATCCATGGATATCTTCCTAGAGTCCCAAGGCATGATCTCTGGGCACTGGAAGGGTTGCCTCTGAGAAAAATTACTAGCAAAGATAGCTTTTTTGGTAGCACCACTCCCTTGTGGAGTGACAGGTTGTTTGCCTTTCTGAGGGCCATGATTGAGGGTACAGGACACAGAAGCCTCCTGCAGTGTTGAGAATGCTTCCTCAGAGTCTCCCAGTGAGAGCTGGTGCTCCAGAGAGTCTGCCAGGAAAGCAGTGTTCATGCTGTACCTGTGGGCAGAATGACCCCGCAGCACTCCCCTGCTGTGAGGCACACAGAATGGGCCACGTGAGCACTGGCAATGTTTACCTTCTTTTATTCAGAGCAATACAAGTGACAAACAAGAGTCAAGGGGTCCTGAGGAAATGGTTAGTTCAATAGCACAGGGTCCAAAGAGTGCAATGGAGGGTCTGATCTTGGCTCCAGCTGAGAACAGGCATTGGGAATTGATGAGCAACCTCCTATTGGGGCTGAGAATGCAAGAAGGATGTGCTGCGCTGAGTTCAACAACAGACACTCCAAAGGAGGAGCTGGGCAGCAGTCAGTGATGGGAGCACCAGTGCACACAGTGGCTGCAGGAGCCCCAGGAGCAGATCCCTGGCTGGGCCACAGAACAGCGTGGGTGGTCCTCCTGCCCAGGACTTAGACCCAGGGCAGAGCCAAGCAGAAGAGGACATATGTCCACCTTGTCACCTAGCAAAGCACTGTGTGACACAGCTCCATCCAGGCTGGCCAGTGGTGACATCATCCTTAAAACACTAAATGGAAGGCTCCATCCTTAGAGATTTTTTTAAGCTATAATTATTGGGGCAAGGAAAAGTTTTTTGAACTTGGTTTTTAAATCTTACTTTACATTTTCCTGGGGTTTAGTTCTGTTTGCTTCCAGCATGGCCTAAATACCTACTTCAAAGCAAACATTCTAACAAGAACTTGTTAAAAGGAAGAGAAACCAGCCCCTGTGGCTTCTTGTACACCAGCTATGGAGGCCTCACAGAACCACGTTTGTGAGCTGAGTGTAAATGAATCCGAAACCTACAAATTAGATTTCCCTTGAAATACACATGGGCTTAAAACCTTAACGGGAAAAGAACTTGGCAAATCAAGTCTGACCATATTCAGCAAAACCTCACTAATTTGCACTAATGACCAAGAGACCCATTGAGAATTAGCTGGATTTTTGTGAGTGTGTTAGCATGGGAAAAAATACCAAAACGGGAGTGTGGAAGTGGGGGTAACGAGGGTAGAGAGGAAGAGGGAGGAGGAAAATCAAAGTTCTAGCATGAAACAAGCATACTTTATGGTACGGTGAAGAATGCATTTGAACGGTTACTGGAATGAAACCCAATAGCTTAATGAGCGCCTTGCCGCGGTGCCTGCTGCTGCCGAGGCGGCCATGCCATAGGCCTCCTGAGCCAGCAGCTAATGTGCACTTGGGCAAAGAGGCCTTTGCCTGATTGAAAGCTGGGGGGCTGTGGTTTGCGCAGGGGTGTAAACCAGTGAGATTCTACCGTGTGTCATGCACATTTGTTATGGACGCTGTGATTGCAAATCAGAATCTGGAGTGAGATTGCTTATTACGGCTTTTAAAAAAGGCAAAAATGTACTACACATAGCAAAAGATGTTGGAATTCTCACTAGCTTCCTCTTCTGCAGATATAGAGAATTCTACTTAGTGTAGTGAATAGAAGATGTTCACTTTTACATTTTCAGAATCGAAGGCTAGACATTTGGTACCTTCTATTGTGATATGAATTTTATTAAAAATAAAAGCAGCATCTTTATATAAGCAAATGTTTGAAATGCTGTTGACTTAGTTCATTATTCCAGGCCCAAATTTCATAATGATAATGGCTCTTTTTCTGTGGCTGCTTTTGAGAAATAAATGCTATTTTAATTGTAGTTATGCGTATCTGGGGTTTAAGTGGGATATGTGCATGTAGTGTGGTGCCCACACAAACCAGAAGAGGGCATTGATCCCCAGGAGCTGGAGTTACCGGTGGTTTGTGTGCCATTTAGAATGAGTGCTTGGAACGGACCTCAGATCCTCTGCAAGAGCGCTGTGTGCTCTTAACCACTAAGCCATCTCTCCAGCCCCTAAGATACCATTTAACTGGATGTGATTACAGGAGGTGCCTCCCACAACTGAGCATATACCTTAGCTTTAAGACGGGATTTCATGTACTGTGGGCCTCAGACATACTATGTATGTCTCAAAAATGCCCCTTCCCTCTGACTGAGAAGAAGCTTCTGACAATGATTTGTATTTATGCTGATTTGAATTGCTCCCTCAGATCTGCCTTTCAGAAAGCTACCTTTCTACCAGCTGAAGAATCATTTAGAACTACTCCTCAGCCACTGGAGAATAATAAATGTGTTCCGTAGGTTTCTCAGGATATAATTTTATGCAAATAATTTTAGGTCTTGTACTAACCCCCAACCAGAAAAAGAATCATGACACCAAGTGGCACAGAAAAGGCCAAAGTCCAGTAAACACATGGTAAAGCTCTCAACTCTCACCAGTTTTCATCTTTCCTTTCCTTCCCACAATTAAACAGTGGCTGCAGTTCATGCAGACCTTCTGAGGCATCCCTCCTTCAAGCCAAGAACCGAGGAAGTAATGAAACCAACGGGCTTGTTTATTAGCACACGTGTGTGCGCGTGCACAAATACACACACACATACCCCACATAGGAACCACATAAAAGTTACTCATTCATACCAAAACTGTGGAAAAATCTTTTGCAGCAGAACACCTTAGAAGGCTAGAGAACAGTCTGCATGATCTGTATGATAGGTGATCTTGCCCCGCACAGCCACTGTTAATTTATCACCATTCCCCTGCCTCCTATTCATTCTTCTGCAGCCATGCTGTCCTTTGTTCGGTGCTTCAAACCTTCCACTGAAGCTTCCCCAAGGATCTTCCCCCTGCCACTCTCTCATGGTTGCTCTTTCAGTGTGGTTTGCTTCCTGTTCATTGTTCATCTCTCTCATCAGATGTCCTCTTTCTGGACGGGCCGTGCTGACCCTTCCTTGGAATAGCTATGGCTCTACTCTTGTGTATTGAGTTGTCTGTAATCTGCTGTGAAACATGCATTGGCTCTGATGTGCTCACAAGTGTCCTCCCACAATAATAAGCAATAAATAATATCTATGGAATAAAGATTTAGTGAACAGTGAAGGAAAGAAATAACATGAATATATGCAGATATCCTGCAAGGTTGGGTTGCCTCTGTGCCTTAGTAACTTTACTTCATTTTCTCCATAACTAATAGTCTTTTCATTTCTTTCTTGAAAGGAGTTTTTATAAATACTTTCAAGTAGAGTACTCTCTCTCTCTCTCTCTCTCTCTCTCTCTCTCTCTCTCTCTCTCTCTCTTTCTCTCTTCTCCCTCCCTCCCTCCCTTTCTTGCCTCGGAATTCAGATGTTCATTTAAAGTATAAGCCTTGAAAGGTATAATCTGTGCATAATTACAACTTTCTCAGCATTTTGATATTAAATAGTTGGTCACATTCAAGGTATTTCTATTGTATTTCTTCATCAAGGCTTTAATGAACTTTGAACTACTAATATAGTAATATATATAAAAGACAATGATGGCCTAGAAGAAAGACACAGTATGGAATTGTATTATTTCTTTATAATGTGCAGTGGCTGTAGTAATCTTTATGGGTGAAATGAGACCATACAGAGGCCCTGTCATTGGAGGGGGAAATTTACTTGCATACAGAAATTTCTCACTCCTGTTAGATAGGTGCAAATGGTGAGATAAAGAAAAAAGTACTGTACAGTCCTAAATTAGAGAAGGCTTTGCAAAAAGGAGGTTGCCTTGGTTGAATTTAAAGGCCAGAAGAGGTTAGCCCAGACAGGAGGGGCGTGATAAAAAGGAAGCACGCACAGATATCAAGTGCCAAGGAGCTATGAACAGAGCAAGAAGACCAGGAAATCCTCCAGCATTGGGACTTACTGAAGCGTGAGCGTACAGTGAGGAGGCTGGTGGGAAGGGGGTGTGGTTAACTTCAGATATACAGCCTGTTCTCCAAATAAGAGCTCACACATTGCCCTAAGATCAGACCAAAGCAAAACTACGTTAGAGCTACAACAGAAAACTCAGACGTCCCAGTATGGCTGCTCCTCGATGGTCTTTGTTCCCCTCGGCTCAACAGCTAGAACATTGCCACATCCAGGGCTTTTCTCAGCTGACCTTGTAAAAACACAGCCTAGAGTCATCCAGGAAAAGGGGATCTCAATTGAGAAATTGCCTCTATCAGATTGGACTCTAGGCAAATCTATGAGTACTTTATTGATTAATGATTGCTACAGGAGGACCCAGGCCACAGGGATGGTGCCAGCCCTTGGCAGGTGGCTTGTATAAAATGACCTCTGTGGCAGAGTCTACCCTGAGTTCCTGCTCTGGTCTTCTTCATGGTAGACTGTGATCATTAGGTGTAAGCCAAATAAACCTTCTCCTCAAGTTGCTTTTGGTCATGGTGCTTATCATATCGGTAAAAAGCAGTAAACTAGACCAATCCCTTCCCTCAGAGATTAGAAACCTAAGTTTGAAGGCTTGGCGTAGTCATGAATTAATGGTAAAACCCAAACTAGAACTCTGTCCCTTGATTTCCAATCTAGTGGCTTTTAAAAGTATGACACTGGAGAAAGAAAAAGAGAAATTTCTTCTTTCACAAATATAGTATATAAAAGAAAATACTAAAAAAAAATATTCTCTGCTCTCTATAGACTCATCAATCTTATTAGTGGAGGTTTTCTTTAGCATACTCTTCTCTTCTTAGTTCATCCTGTGCCCTGGACCTTCTCATGCCACTGCTGTGTTGTCCCTCAGCCTGAAGCTTAGAGAACTCAGTACGGAGCGCTCTCTGCTAAGACCTCTTGTTAATGGAATCCATTCCCATTAAGGCTTGATGGTGCCTGGGTGACTGACCCTGTTAAACAGTGTGTCATGGCTGGATCCTGTTCTAATGGCAAAAGCAGCAGAATTGCAGTGTGGAGACCTGGTTATGCTCCCAGCCCAGCCATTAAGTAGCTGAATAACATTTGGAAAAGTCACTCAGGCTCAGCTGTACAATGAGAAAGTTAAACTAAATTATCCCTCAGGCCCACTCTGGCTCCTACAGTCTGTAATTCCAATCACAGCGTACGTTGTGCTTTATCTGTGAGCACTGTAGCATTTAATAGGCTGCTATAAGCTCTCATTTTTGGTGGTCCTCGTGACTGAGGAGAGTTGGGTACACAAAGCAGTTGACTATGGATACCTCCAAAGAGATGCGGGAGTGGGCGTTTTCTCCCCAGGGTAGAGGGAACGTGCTCATGGGATGTGTTGTTTGTCCATGAGCAGCCCCAGTCTGGGAATCTGAATGACTTCTCTGATGTTCTTGAAGTTATGTTTCTCATCATCAGTGGACAGCACAGCACAGCTGTGGAGGGCCCACGAAGGACTTAGGCAACCACTGTGAACAGCTCTACATGTACCAGTGTGCACTCTTGTAGTATCCCCAGGCTTCCCCAGCCTTCACAGATTCCCAATTGGCCTTTCATTTTCCCATCTCTCACTCCAGCAAAAGCCCTTCCTCAGTGTGTCAAACAAACAGCCCTGGAAATCAAGCCCTACCGCTTTAAGAATAAGTGTGATACAACAAACAATGACATTATTATATCGTGAGGACACGAAACAGGAGTTAAGTTATAAAGCAGAGCGTTCCTATTTACACAGGCATGTTTTAATAACCAGCAAAATTTTGGACGAGAACTAGAAAAATAGTTAGAAGATAAATGGACTTATGTTTCAGTGTTATGATTTTTCACATACACTACAGCTCATTTTTACCTTTTTTAATCCTTGAATTTCGGATAGGACCCTGGGAGAGTTGTTGGCATCCTTTGGTCAACACGTTTGTCAGGGTATTTTGTTTTTCAATGTCCTTCTAGGGTTCTGTTAAGTGGTAACCTCATTAGCAACACAGTCCGCATGGTTCAGTATGAAGCTTTACCACAAAGACGGTCTGTATTCCAGTTGCCAGGACTTAACACTTTTGTGACAGTGGAGCAAAAGAGAGCTCCTCAGAAGGAGAGGCTGGATGCTGTTTCCTCTAAATAGTGGCCTTCCATCTGAAGGTTTACAGAGGCTGAGGAATTGTTGAATTTGGAGATTTGGAAATGAAAATCTCCAGCAAGCTCTAAAAATGTTTCCACCTGAAGAATAAACTCTGTTTGCTTCCGCGAGAATTCGCCCTGCAGAGCTCCGGAGCAGCCATCCTTCCTTCATAAATACCCTCAGGAAGAGGCTCGGAATCACCCTCTGAGGAGGGGAACAAAGCATCCTCGCCCAGGCTGGCACGCTGAGAGCAGATCACTGCTCTGACTGGGATGGACTCTTGTTCCTCTTAGCCCAGGCTGGCACGCTGAGAGCAGATCACTGCTCTGACTGGGATGGACCTTGTTCCTCTTAGCCCAGGCTGGCACGCTGAGAGCAGATCACTGCTCTGACTG
Source organism: Rattus rattus (assembly GCF_011064425.1). NCBI lineage: Eukaryota > Metazoa > Chordata > Mammalia > Rodentia > Muridae > Rattus > Rattus rattus. Next base: position 84,798,355 of record NC_046157.1, on the reverse strand, counting down.
GGATGGACTCTTGTTCCTCTTAGCCCAGGCTGGCATGCTGAGAGCAGGTCACTGCTCTGCTGGGATGGACTCTTGTTCCTCTTAGCCCAGGCTGGCATGCTGAGAGCAGATCACTGCTCTGCTAGGATGGACCTTGTTCCTCTTAGCCCAGGCTGGCTCGCTGAGAGCAGATCCCTGCTCTGCTGGGATGGACCTTGTTCCTCTTAGCCCAGGCTGGCACGCTGAGAGCAGATCACTGCTCTGCTGGGATGGACCTTGTTCCTCTTAGCCCAGGCTGGCACGCTGAGAGCAGATCACTGCTCTGCTGGGATGGACTCTTGTTCCTCTTAGCCCAGGCTGGCATGCTGAGAGCAGGTCACTGCTCTGCTGGGATGGACTCTTGTTCCTCTTAGCCCAGGCTGGCACGCTGAGAGCAGGTCACTGCTCTGCTGGGATGGACTCTTGTTCCTCTTAGCCCAGGCTGGCACGCTGAGAGCAGGTCACTGCTCTGCTGGGATGGACTCTTGTTCCTCTTTAGATCAATCTGCCTTTCACCGTGGCAGTGTCCACAAGTGCTGGGAACTCACAAATTGAAACCCGTTCAACTCCACATTATTTTCCCCTTTTACCTTTAGCTTCATGTTATCAAGCTAATAAAAATAATGATAATATTACAGATTTTCTCTCCTTGGGGACCCTTATCATGGTCTATCCAAGCAGAGCATATCGCAGCCACTGTCACTGTGTAGAGAGGGGTTTATATATAGCAATATATAAAGCAAAGATATCAATCATTAAGTCTCAAACAGCAATAGAAGCAGGCTCTATTGACACAGTTAATGAAGATTCACCTTGGTGCTTTCATATGTGACCGGATGACTGTCACTCCATCATGACAATAGACAGAATATAAAACTCTACTTTTCATTCCAGTTGTGGATCAGCATATGGATGGACTAACTCACAGATTGGTTCAGGACATGAGCTGGAACCGTATGAAAAGGCTGTGGTGGGGGGGAGTATGTGTGTGTATATTTGTGAGGTTTGTGTATGTATGTGTATATGTGTGTTTATGTGTATGTATGTGGTGTGTATATATGTGTGTGGTGAGTATATGTGTATGTGGTGTGCATATGTGTGTGTGGTGTGTATATGTGTGTGTGGTATGTATATGTATGTGTGTGGTGTGTATATGTGGTATGTATATGTATATGGTATGTGTGTGTGGTGTGTATATGTGTGTGTGGTATGTATATGTATGTGTGTGGTGTGTATATGTGTGTGGTGTGTATATGTGTGTGTGGTATGTATGTGTGTGTGCATATGTGTGTATGTGGTGTGTATATGTGTGTGTGTGTGCATATGTGTGTATGTGGTGTGTATATGTATGTGTGTGTGGTGTGTGTGGATTGACCTATTTTCTACTTGTCCATCGACTAGCATTTATTCTCCGGCTTACCTTTGTTTCCAGCGTGTAACTTAAGTTCAGATAAAAAGTGATTATCAAAACAAAGAAAATCGAAAGACCCAGAAGATTCTCTGTATATCCTTCTTTCCTGATATGTGGTAAAGTCAGTAATAACTGGTGTCTGCCTTAGGGGTCGTTGTGAAGGATGTGGGGTAGAATAACTGTCCCCTGCCCTTGGGGGGCTTACTGAAATGAACTGACAGTATGTGGACAGACGGACACAGACGGCTGTGCTGGTGTACATAAGCATGACCATCACAATGGAGACTTTTAAGAAAGGATGGGTGTTTGAAGCTGAAACCTCTTCTTTGAAGGAGAGGTTCACGTGGAGTAAGAAAGGGGTAAGAGAGGATAAGGAGGGTAAGCATGAGGAAAGTACAAAATGCATGTTATGGAATCATTTAAAAATATCTTTAAAAATACCTTCTGGTGGAGAGATGGTTCTGTGCTTAGGAGCAGCTGCCGCTCCGGCCTAGGACCCCGGTTCAGTTCCCAGCATATACATGATCGCTCACAACCTTCAGTTCCAGAAGTCTGACGCCCTCTTGTGGCCTCTACAGGAGCCAGGCACACTCATGATGTACAAACATACGTGTATTAGAAGGTGGGGGTGGGATGGGCTTCAGCGGGATAGAAGCTGGAGGAGAATGGGACGTGGCTATAGTCATTTTCAGAAGAACAATGAGGATGGCAAATGATTTTTAGGAGAAATTAATAATCTCACAGAAGAGATGGACTCCAGAGGAAAAAGTTCTGAGTGATGGTTACAGCAAGCTATGGGATGAAGACAGTAGGCCCTTGCTGTGAGCCAAGTCTCTGTGCAGGTACAGAAAGCTTTATCTCTCCTCTCTGGTGCTTTGAGGAGAATTCTGAGGAGGAAGTTTAAGATAATGCATGCTTTCTAGAAGACATATAATGGATATAATGGAAGATCAGCACAAGTCCCTTCATCATCAACAGTGAAGGCTAAAATGACTTGATTTTAAGGCTTTTCAAAGGGCCTTCTGCTTCTGGATCCCTTCATTCAGAGTGTCATACTTTGGGCTCTGGTTTTAATGAGCCCCAACAAGAACCTAGATTAGTGCTTAGTACATAATAAGTATTTAATCAGTTTAGCCTTTAGGGACAGTGTCGCCATTATCAGTGTTACTAAGTTTTCTAGAGAACATTTATTGGCATCATGACAGGGTGTCAGGTGTTAGTGTCGCATTTCTGAACAGGCTTTCCCTTTATGTAACGAGGCTCTGGGCAAGGATGAGGACAATTCTAGTGTCGTGAGCAGGCTTAATGGGTACTGTGGACTAAGCACACTTACATAAGGCCTAGCTTTGTCTTTTACATCCAGATAAGGCTAGGAAAATTGTCATCTCTTCTGTCCTAAGTGGAGTTGGGACAAAAAATCAGGGAGAGCAAAGTCAGAACACACACACACACACACACACACACACACACACCAGCCCAGTTGATATGGATTCTTTTTCTCTTGTGGAAACCAAGCCAGTGAATGAAACCATTGACAGCAGCGCTGGGAATGTGGCCCAGTTGCTTGCCCAGTGCGTGCAGACCTGGACCCCATTCTCAGCACTGCATGATTGTACCCACTGGGCGTAATGCCTACCTGTAATGGCAGCACTGGAGAGGCAGGAGCAAGATGAGCAGAAGAGCAAGGTCATGCTCAGTTCTGTAGCAAGTTCAAGGGCAGTGTGGGACATGTGAGATGGCGTCTCACAAAGGAAATGAAGAGAGGCAGAGCAGCCAGATCTCTCTCCATTGAGGCTGCTCACCCCGGGACGGGCCCTGAGCCCCACACTCCGCATGGATCAGGGAGAGCCTCCCGTCTTCTGCCTTCATCCTCTCTCTAGGTTAGACCCCATGCCATGGCAGTGCTCTGTGCTCCATAAGGGAGCATGAGTGCTCTCTCTCTCCTGTCAGAACATCACATAAAGGAAACTACTAGAGAGGATGCTCAGACGATGGAAGTGAAAAACTCAAGGGTGCTCCACCAAATGCTAGGATTTCTAATACAAGGACGTTTCTTTGAACCTGAAATGGCTTGACTGCTCAACCCAAATGTTTTGGGCTAGTTTATGGCATTAAAACGTTGACAGAATTGAAATATATATCTTTCTCTCTTATAATAACACACCTAGTTCTCCACTCATGAATGTTAAAGCGACCTTGACTTCTTTATTGCAGATTTTATTCTCATTTATGAGTTCCATGTTAAACTGTTAAATCAACAGAATCATCACCTGACCCTTAAATTATCGCAGCACGTCATTAGGAAAAGCAGCACCGTACATTTAATGGCTGCTTTGAAAAGTCATGTCATGTTGTCGTGCCCCACGTCTGTGCGCGTGTGTTACTGTGTTTAATTTATAGGGAGTTTGTTTAATTTACAAGGAGCTGCTGGCTGCTTCCTGTTGTGTGTTGGTTCCCTCAAAGCCCAACTATTTGGTCATAGCTGGGGCTGCTGCCCTGTGAGTAGCCCAGTGACACCGACCTGATGTAGGCTAAGAATGCAAGTGCTAGAGAACTGGAAATGAGAGGAACACTGCTCCTGAGGGCTCAGGCCACTGCTCAGGGCACCGTGACTGCATTTCCATAAATGCATGAGGGAGTTAGGTTGCAAATACTTGAAACTGTTTATTTTCATTTTTGGCCCGATTTTGTAGCATTGAAGAAACCATGTCGAATGATCCTGAATATTCTTAAAGAAAAGGCAGTTCTACTTTACATAATGGCTTGCATGTGTGAGCTCCCTCGGGCAGAAGCATTGTAATTAGTGTGTAGTCTCCCAGAGAAGAGACTATCTGTCTTAAAGCTGAGATAGCCACATTCGACTGCCAGAACTCAGGGCAGAACGCTGCGATTTTTGTTCAGGGATAAACACCACCCTCTCCTCACAGCCTTGGCTCAGGCTGGAGAAGTGAAGGAGAACTAAGTACAAACAGCTTCCTTCCTCGTCGGGCAAAGCATGGGAAAGATCTTAGCTTCTTGACACCAGTAGCTTCGTTTCAACTCTACTTGGAACTCTTTGGGCAACTTTTCAAAAAGGCAAAAGATACAGTAAAAGACCCCCAACCTGCCATTCTCCTCATAAACTGGCGGCTCAGCAAAGACTCGCTCTCTTCTGAGAATAGCCATTTCCTCCCTGGAGACTTGAGAGTGTGGAATCTACTTCCTTGCACAGCTGTCACTGCCACTGCTAAAGACAGTAGGCTTGCATAGGCTTCATGGCAGGCGGTACGAAGTTTCTCAGTCTTGTTATTAAACAGGAATAATGAGAGCATAAATGATTGGCTGCCTTTTAGACAGATCAGAAGGAAGGGGAACCCAAAGATTGTCCTTAAACAAAACACCAAAAAGAAAACCCACATGTGCCCACTGTAATGAGTGTGTGTGTGTGTGTGTGTGTGTGTGTGTGTGTGTGTGTGTGTGTGTGTGTGTGTGTGTGTGTGTGTTGGGTTTTTAGTAGTGATCAAACATTATGACCCAAAGCCCGACTTAGATGGGAAAGAGTTTTATTTCAACTGACAACTTCCGTGTCACACTCTGTCACTGAGGGAAGTCCAGGCAGGACCTGAAGCAGAGGGCACGGGGAGTGCTGCTTGCTGATGTGTTCCCTATGACTTGCTCTGCTTGCTTTCTTCTATATCCCAGGACCACCTGCCTAGGAAGAATGCTGCCCACAGCGGGCTGGGCCCTCCAAGCAATCACTAATCAAGACAGTGTGCACAGCTTTGCCAATAGGCCAATCTGGTGGAAGCATTTCCTCAATTGGGTATAGCCTGTGTCAACTTGACATAAACTTGCCAGCAGTGTGAGACCTGTGGGTGTATTTGATGCCTTCTAATAGCTGTTCCCCAGTCACCTGTGTACCCTTCCCAGCCTTCGCTATGGGGTAAGGCTTGAATCACTCCAGTCTATAAAAATCAGAATTGCCTGATGATCAAACATGGTACATTTCAGGTCAGCATTGGGGGGAACGTGCTGAAAACATTCTACAGATAAGGAAGGTAGTCTCATTAGGAGAGCAAAAGAAGACAGACCATGCCTTCTGCGTCTGCGTTGTATCTGTTTGTGTTTGTTTCTGAGTACACCCAGGACACGCTGTCTGCCAGTCCTTATCTGATTCTATAGGGAACATACAGACATGAAAACCTGCTGCTTTGGAGGAAGTATCTGTCAGTCCAAACTGGCCAGCTCAAGAGATGGACCTCCACAACAGAGCCTCCTGAAGAGGGAACAGAGCCAGTGTGTGGGCCTTAGTGACCACCCTCAGAAAGAATAGACCGTTGAGCACAGTCTTTGTGGTGGGAAGAGCTGTACAGTCAGAAAGCATTTCTCCATGATGGCAGCCCTCCCAGACGTCACAAGGACAGGAGCTGACTCAATAGGATATTTCGTCAATGGCTTTCCTTCTTGACAAGGACATGTTAAAATAAAATTTAATTTGTATTGTGTGTGGGTATGCTCAAGCGCTCACGCCCACATGCTTGCCCATGCACACTCACTTGCCATGGCACATGTGTGGAGGTCAGAGGACAACTTGGGGGGTCAGTTCTCTCTACCATGCGAATCCTGGAGATTGAACTCAGCTCATCAAACTTTGTGGCACGTGCTTTGCCCAATGAGCCAGGTCATTGGCCCGCAGACATATTTTTATGTCCTCTTTCTTCTGCCTTTTAAAGAGGGAAATACTATGTTTTCTCCATGGAGATTTTAGAATTCAAGGGATAGAGATAATAAGATTGTCCCCAAGATACTTGAAGACAAGTCATGTTTCTAGATCCTATACAAAAATCTCTGACTTGAAACACTTATCTAAATGGAGTTGTTTCTCTGTACCTTTCATGGAAAGGAATAGTTAAAATCCCATGTCAGATGTCTTTGAAATGCTTATGTTTTTGCTTGTGTATGTTTGTGGTCCTGCATAGAGACTAGAACATAGGGGTGTGTGCATTGATTGGAACACTGAATAGAGCTGGGTCCTCAAGGAAAGGGCAGGAGGATTCTGACCTAAAGCATAATTTGGGTGGGGAAGGGAAGAGGAGACTTAGCAGAAGAGGGGATCTGAAAGGAGAAGAAAGCAAGCTTCTTCTTGATGAAGATGAGGGTGACAGGGTTTGTCTAGTGTCACCTCAGTAGTTGTTTTCCCTCCAGCCTCATCTGTTTCTTCTGAGCCTCTTTCTCCCTCACCAGGAAGCACTGACAACTATAACAAAAGTCTTGCACAACCGAGAAAGGCAAGACATGGTGTCTATGCCATGAAACAGTGTCTGAGAATGATGGCTTTTCCACTTTATTTGGCATCCAAACTTAGAGGAAATTCATTAGGGCCTCATTTAAGCAAGATCTTTGCCTCAGAGAAACTTGCTGGAGAATGACTTACCAGTCAGAGTTATCTCAGTCCATTTAGAGCTCGAGTCACAGTCTTTTTTGTAGGAGTAAGTCTAGGTACATTTGTGAACTAAATCAAAGAAGGAACTATAATATTTCGTAACAAGCTTCGAGTGTATTTTTACCACAGGGTCATAATAAGCCATGTGGGTTCATTCTGTCACATATTGCATATGAGCCTTAGCCTTTAACAGCTGAGCGTCACTCTAGCCCATTTCTCAAACTTTAATTCCAATAGTAAGAACTAAAAATCTATTTAGAAGGCATTAGGGAAGTTTTTCCCCTAATTCCTTCAAGGAGACTTTGTTCTGTAGAGGATGGATCTTTGATAAAGAAGTTACATTTCTTCTCAGAGAATGAGCCGCTTTATCAGTCAATTTGAGATTAAATTCATTTCTCCATAATTGTGTGACTGTCTACACTGCCAGCCATACATGCAGTGGTCCAGCAGCCCAAGGCTGGTTGATACTGTCAATCACGTGAGTCCTTCCAAGACAGCTGTTGTTATCCTTCCTGATGCTGCAGCCCTTTAAGACAGTTCCTCATGGAGTGGTGACCCCCAACCATAACATTATTTCATTGCTACATCATAACTATAATTTTTTCTGAGTCCTAATGTAAATAACTGATATGCAGGATCTCTGATATGTGATCCCCAAAGGGTCGAGACCCACAGGTTGAGAAAGGGTGCTCTAAGAGTACCTGTTTACTACTGAGCAAATCCACTTCCAGGTCATTCAGCCAGTTCAACGTTCTTTAGCTAATTTGGCTCTATTCCACTCCCGTGTTTAGGTAAATGTCATCTACAGATGTTTCAAAACATTTACCTAAAAAGCATTGTTTACAAGTATTTAAAATTATTGAAATTATTGAAGCTATCAGGTAAAGCTCAAGACAACACTCTTCCTCTGGTCTCCACATGGTTGTGTATTTAAACTTTTTTCACAAGGGCTAAGTTCATGTCTATATGTATCACCTGTCTGTGACCAACAGCCATATTGTCTTGAGTTTCCACAAAAGACTTGGTTGGTCCCAAGGATGCATTTTCCACACCAACAACTGTCAACCATAACCTGAATGTGTGTCTGCATGAGCCAGTAACTTGCTGTGAATATAAATAAAGTTACCTATGACGGAAGGAACGGAACGCCATGAGATAGATACAGCTGCACATATGAGATGTGATCTATAGAGATACAGACCTACCATCTGCATCTTTACATTCATAATGTCCATTAATTGATTTATTGATTCATATCTGATAAAGGACATGAAGACCCAGAACAAAATAGCCTCAGATTCTCCTGGCAAAGAGCCACATAACTGAAAAAAGAAGTTCAGTATTTAGTCATACCTTCCAAAATTCATTCCTGCTTTCTCAAGAGCTTTTTGTCTTCCAGCCACAGAGAGCAGTCGGAGAGGGTGGGTCATTTTATTTCGATTGCTTCTCCAGCACTAGCCCTGAGGGACAGACTTGATGATCTAATGGGTCTTTCCCATCTCTAATATCTATAATTTTGGCTATTCTGTGGCAGCTTCTTATTGCTTTAAATAAGCCATCTTAATTTAAAAAACATACATCTGGATTTGACCTGCCTAATATATGTCAAGATGTGTGTGTCCCTCTAAAATCTCCCCAGGGACTTTCTGGGAGACTTAAAGAAACTGAATGAATCAGAAAGGGGAAAAAAATAGGAGAGGGAAGAGGCTATGAGTCAAACAATTTTCTGTTTATTTTATTTAAGTTTTTAGTTTTCAGTAATGAGACTATCCCCTAGGCCTCCTTAAATCGTTTATTGGTTAAAATTTAATCTGAGCCCAAGTGTATTCTTACTTGAGCAATTTTTAACTTTAAAATTCTGTTTCTTGGAAGTTGGCCTTCCATTAACTAGCATTTTGGTTCCCAGACTCCATTCGTCCTCTCTGACCAACTCTTGGCCTCAGATCCACTCTGTAACTTCTAAGACTCCACAGTCCAAGAAGTAGCATCTATGCATTGTTCCAGATGTCAGCAGCGGGGCCGTGGGCCAGGCCTGCTAAGAGCATCATTACAGATGTATAGACATATCTTCTCCCCAGCTAAACACCTCGCCATCACGGTGCACTGGCCTTCATGCATGTGCCACTGTGAAGCACCCAGCTCTGCTCAGCCCCCATCTGCGCCTTTATTTCTTCTTGGCCAGTGTTTCTCATTTCATACAGAGGCCTTGTGAGCTGTTTTCAGTTAATATTTTCTCCTGTGCATATATAGTTACTGCCTGAGATGATTCTGCCAGACAGGAAGAACACAGGACAGTGTCTGTGTGTGTTGTCCATGAGTCTATTCTTGTCTGATTTAAAGATGAATTCACCTTGAATACTTAGTTACATGCTCTAGCCGTTCCTCTAGATTATTTCAGTTAGAGGTGGATCAAACCAAGGTAGCAATTGAGGTTCATTTGGAGGGCTCATGCCCACTGGAATGCAACAAATATGGTACAATTTTGTACTGATTCATTCAACAAGTCATTTCCCAGGCACCTCATTAAAGCACATTAAACCCTTCCCATGCGTGATATCCAGGGTGTCAGTTATGCCTTAGTTGAGTTGAAGTTACTCACAAGGTATCATTCGTTTCAGTTGTTTACACTAAAATGACCTTCTAAAGAAAGCCAGGCATGCGAGCACATGCCTATAATTGCAGCATGGGAGAGTCAGAGACGGAAGAATTGTGAGCTCCAGTACAACCTGGACTACACAGTAAAGCCCTGTCCCAGAAACACTAAAGTAAACCAATCAGTGTCCTGAGTTCCTGTGCATCCCTGAGGATACAGGGGTGTGGACTGAAGCAATGGGAACAGCAGGCTTGGGTGTTCGTGAGACTGGCTCTGCGTCCCAGCTCACTGTGTCTGTGAGATTTAAATAAGTCAGCCACCCCTTCTGAGCCACACTTGGCTCACTTAAAATCAAGGTAGTAACCCCACCTGCTTCCCAGACATTCGCCAAGTCTCATATGGGATGAGCCTTTGGAAGAGCCTTGTCAGCAAACCACTGTGGGACTAAGCACATAAGTGTGTGACTGTTGGTGCCAGCTGAAATGTTTCAAAAGCTAAGCAATCAGGACACCCTTGATATCTCCCAATCCTTGAGAAAGGGGGCTCCCTTATAAGGTAGCTCACAGGAAAGCCCTAGGTTGCAAAGGCTGGTTGCAGGCTAGAGGTGTAGTTTGATGGTAGGGCACTTGCCAAGCATGCTTTAGGCCAAAGGTTCACTCCCCAGTCCTAGACAAAGACAAGCAAACAACAGTTGCAGAGATCACACAAATATACACAGAATGTTACTATCATATTTTACTTATAAATAAAGCCAACAAAGAATTAAGCCTGGAATGGACCTGAAGATAAATGGTAGTAGTTTAATATTTTTAACCAAAATTGGTGGTTCTGCGCCCTGCCTAAGCATCATGTAGGATGCCATGTGGGCCTTAGGGTAATTTTTAACTCCCCAAGTGCCTCTAATGCCTCACCAGCCACAGTTGGGATAACTCACTTGGCTGGGGGGAGTCTGTAAAGGTGAACTGTGGCACAGAGCGACAGCTAGGGGTAGATGTGTATCTAATAGAGTGGCACTGAGACCCAGAGACCTGCAGTAATAATAGAAGCCTTTGACCTTGGCTCATCAGAACAGGACAAGGAAATATAGCAGGTTTTTCAAATATTCCATAATTACGAAGTTTCTATTTAGAAATCGATTTAGCTACTGGAATAGCTGGAGGCTGGGCTGTCTGGCATCAGACATTTGTAAACAAGAGTGCAAGTGTGGTTTTCACAACTCTTGTTTCCTGGAGTATTTCTGTGATGCTGATCTGGGTTGTGGTACCCGGGCAGCAGATTGCCTTCAGCGCATTGATGGTGACTAGGTTTGTGGAAAGACCAGCTCTGGAGAGTGATGAGGAAAGGGACTGGAGGTCCAAGATGGAGTTCCATAGCAGGCCTCTCACTCGCCTCTCAAGCAGCAGGTCCCTATGATTTGATTTCAGACACTCCATAAGACAGCTCAGAGTTGATCCCAGCCAGTGGGGAGTCACATGCCTGTGATTCCAGCCCTTAGGAGGGTCTCTGTGAATTCAAGGCCAGCTTTGTCTCCACAGCAAATCCCAGGACAGCCAGAACTATATAGTGAGACCCTGTCTCAAAAATAAATAGAGAGAAAGACGGGAGGGAGGGGGAGAGAGAGACAGAGAGAGAAATCATTGATTCCATTCTGTGCTCACATGTGACCTACTATGCTGTGAATCCCAGGACACTCTATCTTATGCCTTGGGTATGTTTTCCACCATAGTGCCTAGCAAATGGCATTCAGTAAATGCATGGCAAAATTATTAGACTGATTGTGTGATGACGTACACATTCACCCAAGTCTTAAGTAACTCTTTCCATATAATTTTTCTACTCAAGTGAACCTTTTGAACAAAAACACAATGTACTGTCAGGTAGATGACCAACGCCTTAGACACTAAGTATTGTTTTCCACTTTCTGGGACTATCAAGTCCCAACATTCTGCTTATAATGTGTAAATGCTGGCCATCCCCCAAACCCACATTATTTTTGTTTCACTTTACTAAGGTGTAATTTACATTTGATCCTAGTCACTCTTTTAAGTTAAGTATATAATTTGATGTTTTGACAAATGTTTATTTGACAGTGCATTGACAAATGTATAAATTTGCAGTGACAGCTAAAACCGCTGTCACAGTTGACACTGGGTGTTTCCCTTATTACTGCAAAAGTCTGTCTTCCCCACAGCATCTCCAGCCCTGTGAGCCCTGATCCGTTGTCTGTTCTTACTGTGCTCCCTTTGCTAGAATGCCGTCCAGATGGGACCACACGTGTGCACTCCTGACCCTGACTTCTTTCTAGCACAACCTATTGTAACTCACCATCTTTACACACACTGTAGTCCATTTAGGTTTATTATCAAAGCACTCTATTCTGGGATATGCAACATTTTGTTTCTATAATGGACATTTTGAGGTATATCCAGGAATTGTCAATTCTAAGTGAAATTTGCATAAATCATGTGCACATTTGTATATAAATCTTCATGCAGACACATTTTCATTTCCCTTAAGTTTGTTTTTGTTCTCAGTGCTGTTTGTCAACCCAGAGCTTCACTCATGGCATGTAGGTCCTTGGCTTCTGGTCACCCCAGCTCTTAAATTCTCCATGTTAAAGCAGTCCAGTTTATCTTGTTTTCTGTGGGTGCATTAGCAATGAAACTACTTATTATTGTTCACAAAGGTTTTCAACTAGAAAAGTGTTATCTTCTAGAAACTTTGTGCTCATGTTTGGTCTACTATTCATTTCTACTCAGTAGTCGGATACAGTAGATGGTTACAAAAAGCCTCGTTCTGTGCGTATGAGTGTCCAGCTGTCCCACCACTGTGTTTTGAAAGACCATAATTTCTCATGACTTGTGTGTACAGTTTTATGGTCTCTAGCTTAGTCCATTGACCTCCTGTCCTGTATACATGCCAGCCCCACATTGACTTCATTGCTTTAATATTTTATTATCTTTCCAATCAGATCCTGTTGCCCCTTCCATTTTACTCTTTGCTCAGTCTCTCTCTCAGTCCTTGTCTTCCTGTCACTCTCCTTCACATAGTCAATCATCTGGCCTCTCTTTTTCAGGAAAGCTGCTGAAATTTAGAAAGGAATGATTGTGAAGCCCATCATCTCTCAGCTCTTCAGTCTTTCAGCCTTGGCTTGAGGACTCTGGCTGTGTACACCTTACACATACTGTAGTGAAATCTCCCAGAGTTGTGTTTTCCATGCCCTTGTGATTTATACATTTTCATTTCTTTCACTCATTGCTACGATAGTGTTTAAAATGTTCTTTTTCTCCTGTTGACTTTGTATCCTATAACCTTACTAAACTCATTAGTTCTAATTGGTTAGAACTAGCGTTTTGGTGGCGTCTTTAAGTAAACAATTGTATCTAAACTGAAGCAGCTTTGTTTCAGCATTTCTAATTTTCGTGGTTCATTTCTGTTTCTTTGTCTTCTTTCACTAGTGCTGATGTTGAACTTGCAGAGGTAAGAACAGGTATCTTTGCATTGATGGTGAACGCAGAGATGTGACATGGGGTACCCATGGGGTGAATTAGGAGAGGTGAGAGTGGCATCCTTACTTTATCTCTAACCTTTGGAGGAAATGTCGGGCTTTCATCACTGAGACTGAGTTACTTGGGGTTTGCAGCTGTCCTCCTTTCATCAGAATGAAGACACCATTGTTTTTGTCTGTCTGGTGTTTTCATTTTGGCTTCTCTAAATATATCATTTGGAGCCCTGATTAAAACAAATTATAATTTGATGCTACCAAGAATGTCTGTTTAACATTTATTGTTTATGTGTGTGCATGACTACATATGTGTACCATGTGTATAAGTGCCCATAGAGGCCAGCGGGCATGGGATCCCCTGGAAGTAGGCTCACAGGCAGCGTGAGTCATAGATGTGAGTGCCCCATCCACACTCAGGTCCTCTTACAAGAACAGCAAGGACTCGTAACCACTAGGCTCTCTCTGCAGCCCTGACTCGTGTCTTTCTAAAGGAACTCACTGCTATATCTGTCACAAGATTGGGCTTTTATTTCTTAATATCTCTAAACAATATGAATACTTTTTAGTTTACCTGGCCCACCTGTCATTTGGATGGCCACAATATACCTAGGTAATAATTCCCTCCTACCAAACAATGTGTTTCTTTTCTAAAGTCAGTGGGCATGTATTAATTTATTTTTCCCAGTTTCATGCATGTGTATTGGGGGTTTTAGCTTTCCACCCTCTTATCCTCTTTCATCTTCTCTCCCTTTTCCTTTGAAAACCTCCTTTCCAGTAAGTTCCCACATGTTCATGTCTGCATAGGAGAGAGAGTTTAACTGGAGTTTCTTGCATGAACATGGTGGAAGGTTATTTACTAGCTCACAGCCTACTTTTCAATGGCTCCCCCATGCCCTCCTCCATTCCTCTCCTTGGATCAAAATAATCTCAGGTCCATTGCAATATGACTCACAATTGCAACTGCATTGTCAGTAAACTGGTGCCAGATACTTATAGAACTCTTTTTGCATTCTTCCTAAACCCAAGTTATTTTCATAAGGCTTGACTCAATGCCTGTTGTTCCCCAGAGTTCCTAAAGCCCTCCATGTTTCTCCCTGAAAGAACTGATCGAGCACCCATGGCTAAAAGAGCTCTGAATAGGATCTTGGGATAAAAAGAGCCAAGAGACTAGGAAGATGGCCTGAAAGGTCAAAGCACATAAGCAAGAGGACCTGAGTTTAGATCCCAGCACCCAGCTAAAAGCTGGGCACATTAGCATGAGCCTGTAATCTCAAGCCTGTAATGGGGCGGGGACAGGAGGATCCCAATAGCAGAATCCTCCCATCCTCTCCTAGGAGGGCCCACCCATGCTCTGGGACATGGCCAATATGATTCATAACTGTTTTAAATTTTATTAAATCTTATTATAATTTTAATCAAAAGTACAAATGTAAAATGTAAATGTGCATACTTGATTCTTACTCAGTCTCGAATTTTACTAAATACTTCCATATCCGGGCCTGAATTGTTCCAAAGTTAAATTACATTGTGTTTTAAGATATTGCAACCTTCATTTTTTTTCTTCACTAAAAGCCTAACTTTTACTGTCTCCTAATATTTATGCTTATCTGAATTGGAAAGAAGACCGAGTCTCCACATGTTCATTTCCACGTGAGTTACTAAAGATAGAACAGTCAGTGCATGAAAATGGCCTAGATTGAGTAAACTAGCAGAATCACCAAAGGAAACCACGGTAGGAAATAGTTTTACACACGTAATTGCTGAAATCCTCTAGTGAGTGTGTCCGTCTGTACTAACTAAATAAATTTGTTTATAGACATGCTCTGTATTAGCTTCCACTCTTCTGCAGCCCTTTGCCAAACAAAATCTCACTAGAAGTAGGATGTTCACACCCGACCAGGAGTTTCTTGGATAAATATTTTTATTATATGGAGACCAAACCCACTTTTATAAATGTTCAGACTTTGACTGAAATACTATATTTCTTTACATTTTTTTTTAGTCCTTCCATCTTTTCTCCTGGCAGCTGTGTGTGCATGAGAGCTCACACCTCCTCTCACCTACCACAGCTCTGGTGACAAGATGCTGGCTGCGGTCACAGGCGACCAGCTGGTCCTGTGAGTAGAGGGACTAGTCTGCCCATCACTGCCACCAACAAATGGTCTGGAGAGGCACCGACATGTTCATTTGTAAAACTTCCTTGGCTACCTGGTTGAAGTTGCTCCTTGAGTCACTCTCGGGTGGAGACTGTCCAGCCTGGGTGCACTTTGTGGAGAACTGTTTCTGCTTCATTTGAAGTCTGCACAAGCAGACTGCAGAAAGGGAGAATTCTTCCAATCTTCCAAGATCAGACAGTTCATGATCAAGATCAGTCAGCTTTGGCCAACTCTCTCTAGAATTGGTATCAAATTCTAGGCCTAGGCCTTCTAACAATCTGTTGTTAACTAATGAAATCATTCATTAGAGAGTTAGCTCTATTAAAAGTACAAGTGTAATGGACCATTTATTCCTTAGAATCTAAACCTCCTTGCTATCTTTCAAACAATATGATTGGTAAACAGTTGACTTAAATTATTTTGTGACAATGGGATCTAGTCCTGTGCGAGAATTTAATTAATGTGGGCCCCAAAGCCTATATTGTAAAATTTACACAGAACCTAAAGAAGTGAGCACTTTCCTACTATACTGTATTGTAGGTTCCCATAGATGCTATATCTGTCTTGAGAAGGTTTTATATGTCAGAATATTTAGTCATTTAACATGAGATCTATCCTAAGTAAGTTCTCATACCATAGGAAACTTTGGTTTATAATATTTTGGAGGTAAAGCTTCAAAAATAGCTAAGGCAAATTGTAAATGCCCATGGTGAATTCTGTTGATCTAAATGTTAGAGAAACATAAGGGTGTGATATTTGCAGGTTAAAAGAATATGTCCCCAGTGCTTCCAGAACATCTGACTCTGGGCAAAGACAATGCCAAGGCATGGGATTGTCAGTCCACAGTGTTTTATTCAGTTTTCAAATCAGTGCAAGGAAATAGTTTCAATTAACGTACAGATGCATGCTGGGCCCTACAGCAGTGTTTCAGCACAAGTAGTAGATGTCTTGTATAATGTGACCGTTTCTTAGGTGACTGTCATAGCCTTTCCGGTGCAAACATTCTCAGTTGGAGTCTTGGATGTAATATGCGTTCACCATGGATAATTATTTAAGAATAAAGTAAACCAAGCTTGTCCTCAGAGTTTAACCTAGAGCATTCTTGTACCCTAATGGTGGTCATTATCTCCAAAACTGTTTAAGAACTAGAATTATTATTTATTTGCTGTTCAATGAAGTTGGTATCAACCATTGGCAAGCAGTTATTCCTATAGATATACTCTTAAGTATTTTAAGAGACTAGTAGAACATACCTCAGAGTATGTCTGAGATTGACTATATGAGGGGCTCCCTGAATGTAAGCAACATAATCCCACTGGGAATGTTCAGTTGGAACAAAAGAAGGAAGTGGGAAAAGCCAGCTAAAGCTGAGGTAAGGAACGCAGTTCTGGGGAACCCTCTGCCATGATGGACCAAATCTTCTCAAAAGACCAGCCAGAATAATACTGCCTCTTTTTGACTGTCTCTCGGGTGTCAGCAGAGGGACAGCATCTAGCATGCCAGGTCTACCTTATCTTGCTTAGCGTGATGTCTTCCCACTCCACCCATCTTGCTAGAACTAGCTAGACTTCATTTTCATCAAGAGTTTAGATATATTTTGAGTTCATTTCAATAGAGGGTGAATGGTTAAGATCAAGTTTCATTCTTCTGCATGTGGCTACCCCATTTTTCCAGGACCGCTTATTAAATAAGCAACCTTTTCTCCAGTGTATGCTTTGGACACCTTTGTCAAGAATCTGTTGGCGTGGATGTGCAGATTTGTTTCTAGGTTTTCCATTAGTGTTTTTATCTGTTTTATGCCAATTTCTTGCTGGTTTGCGTACTATGACTCTGCAGTATACCTTGAAATCAAATATTACACTTTTTCTCAAGCTTCCTTTGGCTCTTTAGTGTCTTTTGTGTTTGCATATGAGTTTTAGGATTATTTTTACAGTTCTGTGAAGAAGAGGGATGAAATCAAATCTGAAATTATTTTGGTTACTGGACATTTTAACCGTTGATTCTTCCAGCACGTGCGCGGGAGCGCTTTCTGTCTTTGCTGCCTTTGATTTCTATTGCTGGGTTTTGTAATTTATATTATAAAGGACTTTGTTAACTTTCTTCCCCAGTATTTTAATATTTTTTTTTCGGAGCTGGGGACCGAACCCAGGGCTTTGCGCTTGCTAGGCAAGCGCTCTACCACTGAGCTAAATCCCCAACCCCATTAATATTTTATTCTATTGTGAATGGAATTGCTTTCAAGATTTCTTACCCAGAAAATCACTAGTAAAACTATTTTTATATATTCATTTTGCATCTTGCTATTTTAGTGAATTTATCAATTCACAAAAATTTTTGTGACATATTTAGGATCATGCACGTACAGGATCACACCGTCTGTAAACATCCCATTTAACATCCTCCTTTCCTATGTTCACATCCTCGGTGTGTGTTTCCTCCTAAGCCCTGTGGTCGTACACTGATGAGAGTGCTGTGGCTGCCCACGCTTGTTTGACTGCTGCTGTCACGGTGTTGGCTGTGGCCCTTTCATATTCAGTCCTTATTTGATGAATTGTGACACTTCTATGCCTCCTTTCTTCTTACCATGAAAGGGTGTTAAATTTTATTAAATATTTTTCTGTATTCAACAGAATGATTTTTATCTTCATTCTTTTAATGTAATGTGTTACTTTTTGTTGGCTACATGTGCCAAATAGCTCTTATAGCACTGGGTTGACACCATTTCCATTGGAGATCTTTTTGATGTGCTGCTGGATTTGATTAGCCCCTAAGCATTGGTTATACCTGGAACACAGAAAGATAAATTAAATAGCAATTCTGTGCCTTCAGGCAAGCAAATTGATAAGTTAGGGGAGATGAGAATTCATGATTGGTTCAGCTTAGCCAGCTCCTGTTGTCTCTAATAGCCCCTGGCAGTTTGATGCTGTTTACATATATTCTAGCCCTGTGTGCTGCTCAGGATAGCAGTAGACCTCTGTGTCTTGCTTATTTAAAAGTTAGCTGAAAAAAGACTTCATGCTACTGGCATTAATTTTTAACTTTTAAAGTATTTAAGTTTAAACCATATTATGGAAGTAATGTTTACTTGGGAATTATATACTTTTTCACCCATGAAATTGCTAAAGTTGACATTTACAAAAAATCTTTTAGTTCTAATCTAAAAGACAATATGGGTTATATCAGCCACTTAATTATTTTGCTTAATAAGGATGATAACAAAAAAACTAACATATCTCTTATGTTATTTGAAATGTCTTGGGCAATTAGAAATGATAATTTACAATTACTACATTTAGCGATTTTTGTATTTAGAGGCCAAAGTAACTCAGCAGTATCTCAAGCACCCACTAAAGTAAGACTCTGAGACACAGAACACAACCCCACAGAATGGCACTGCATGGTAGCACTCACTCGTGACCCCAGCTTGGGAGACTGACACAGAAGAATGGTCTGAGGCCAACCTGGGTTATATATAGTGAGACTTATCTCCAGAGTCAGACAGGCAGACAAGTCTTCTAGGTACAAGCCCCTGAGTACTTGCAGTAGAATAGGTTTTAATGCTATATCTTTTTCCTCCATTTTGCTAGCCAAAGAAGACCTCCTATTTAAAGGGCACACTCCTCTGCTGCTCTTATTCAAGGCTATGCTGTCTGACCAGGTGCTGCTATGGCTTTTCACAGTGTATCTAAAACATGAGGGAACTCTAGAAGGGGGAAACATTTAATGAAGAGCTTTGCACATTTACAAAATGATCCATCATATGGTTCAGGTTAGGTTTTCTGAAATATCTGAGTTGGAATGTAATTATCAAGAGGAGAAAAGTCACATGGCAGTGTTGCAAACAAGCTGTGCCTATTTGTATTTAAGCTTGCTAATGAAATTCAGCCATGATTTCCACTTTGATTTTAAGACTCTCGGGCCACCATTCAGTTTCATTCATTATAATTACATCTCTTGGCCACACACAGACACAGAGCAGCAGAGAAAGGGGGTATGTTTTATCTTTTGAGGAACTATTACATTGCTTTGATACAAAGGCCCGGAGCTTCAAAGATTTTTGTATTAAAGCGAAGCAATATGCTGTCAGGACAGTTATCTCCTTAGGCAAATATAGGGACTGGGAAGGGACTCAGAGGTTGAATGCAGCAAACCACAGGGGCATGAGTGAGTCTGAGTACATAGAGGTGCTGAGGATTTGAGGCAGTCTTTCTAGAGTTTGACACAATTTGATATAGTCTCCAGTACTGCTGCCAGAGAGAGAGACAGAAAAGGCTGGTTCACACCAGCATGTATATGCATGGTATAGTTTGGTTCAGACATCAGTCAATTGTGGGAAATGGGTGGAACTCTGAAGATCCTGCTAAGCCAAAGAAGCTAGTCTTAGACAAGCACTGTATGTTTTTCTCTCTTATACAAAATCTAGATAATATATAAATGTAGGGGCGGGTAAGAGAACCAACGTGAGGGGCAGAGGGAAGGCAATGGAGGCAAGCACGAGTTTCTCTATGGAAACATCATGAACACACATTTCTAGGCTTACTAAACCATTAACGTAAATACTAAAAACTGAATGAAGAGGGTGTTTTAAAGGAGAAGGCTGGTGAACAAACAGCATGCTCAGGGTAGAGAGTGGGAGTTCAGGGAGGCAGAGAGGAAACCAATTCAGTTCACCCGTGACACATTTACTTGTAAAATTCAGGAAAGTACCCACCTTCATAGCCCCAGTTCAAACCACTGCATCCCTAATATTCCTTCCCAGCAGAGCCATGCAAGGCTGTATAGCCAGTCTCACCACTGTGAAGTGAGGACTCAGCAGACTGTCCATGGCAGCTTTCTGTGGCATAAAGTTTATCCTACATTTAGTGGGAGTATAATCCAAACCTTCTTGTTGTGTCACTTGTATTGAGCCCAACTGGCCAATGTCTAACCTTGAGTCAGGTTCCAGGCACAGCCCTGATAAGACTTGACAAGAACCATATAGTTGACTCAAATGTCCTAAAGATGCACACATCAACAGCAGTAACCTCATCCAATTTTATCTTAGGCCAAGTAACATATAAAGGCAGACCTATCAGAATTACACCAGACTTCTCAACAGAGACACTAAAAGCCAGAAGAGCCTGGACTAGAGGTCATGCAGACCCGAAGAGAACACAAATGCCAGCCTAGGCTACTATAACTGGCAAAACTCTCAGTCATCTTAGATGGAGAAACCACAATATTCCAGGACAAAAACAAATTTAAATAATACCTATCTACCAATACAGCCCTACAGAGGATTCTAGAAGGAAAACTCCAACACAAGGAGAAAAAACCTTACACCAAAGAAAAAAACAAGAAAGTAAGCATCCCATAACAAAACCAAAAGGAGAGAATCACATACACATAATACCACCTACAACAACAAACATAACAGGAACTAACAATCATCTGTCCTTAACATCTCTCAACATCAATGGACTAAATTCCCCAAAAAAAAGACATAAGCTAACAGGCTGAATATACAAGCAGGATTCAGCATTTTGCTGCATACAAGAAACACACCTCAATGACAAAGGCAGACACTACCTCAGAGTAAAAAGCTGGAAAACAGTTTTCCAAGCACATGGTCCCAAGAAACAAGCAGAAGTTGTCATTCTGATATCCAATAAAATAGGCTTTCAACCAAAAGTTATCAAATGAGATGGATAAAAATCCAACATGAGAAATTCTCAATTCTGAACATCTGTGCCCAAATGCATGGGCACCTATATTCATAAAAGAAATGTTACTAAAGCTCAAAGCACACATTGAATACCACACAATAATAGTGGGAGACTTCAACATCCCACTCTCACCAATAGACAGGTCATTGAAACAGAAACTAAACCGAGACACAGTAAAACTAATAAACGTTATGAACCAAATGGATTTAACAGATATATACAGAATACTTCATCCTAAAACAAAACAATATACCTTCTTCTCAGCATCTCATGGTACCTTCTCCAAAATTGGCCATGTAATCTGTCTCAAAACAAGCCTCAACAGATACAAGAAGATTGAAATAGTCCCAATCATCCTATCAGATCACCATGGAGTAAGGCTAGATTTCAATAACAACAAAAGCAACAGAAAACCCACATATCCATGGAAACCAAACAACTCTCTACTCAATGATAGCTGTTTGGATATTTCATTCATTTATCAAAATTATTCCTTATAGTACTCAAGGCTGGAATGGCCCTCCAAGCACTAAATCTATCCTATATAAGAGTCAGGAATGGGACAGAAGCTTCCAACTGCTTTGCTGTAATATTTAGGCATCAAGTCCCATCCCCTACTCCCTCTGCTTTTTTTCCACTCACAAAAGCTCTTGACCAAAAACAAGAAACAAAAATAATACAAAACTTTCTTTTCCTACATCTGTTTTCCCTGTTAAGGACAAATACATGGCTCTGGGTAGAGTCAGAAATGTCTATGAAAAGCCCCAGTCTAGGTCAAGGTCCCCCAGGCTCTCCCTACATCGCCATGAATGGGTTACTCCCTTTGGGCATTACTGTCTTCGTCTGTTGAAAATTGGGCTATACAAATTCACAAAGATATCACTTAATGCCAACTATTGTGCCTTCTAGCTGCTTGCAAAGGGTTTATTCAACTTAGTTTCATGGGCTGACTTTCCAAATGTGTTTGTCTATGGTATTAAACATGTTGTAGCTAGTGACCTAGCTGGGTCTCTTCCGGGTGGTGTCTCAGCACTGGGAAGGAAACACTGCAAGTAGTCTGTAGTCAACTTCACGGAAGAAACATTACACAGAGGGAACCACCAGTTTGTCTGGGGAGAAGCTGTTCTGTGAGGACTGCGTTCATCAGATTTTAGGTTATTCACTGAGAAATACTGTCTGTCGCATGATCACAACAAATTCCAAGGGCAGCTATTTAAGGACAAAGAATCTTAAGGTCCTATTAATGATGTAGTCATACTACAACCTCTGCAGCCCTTGCTTTACCTCCAAAGGCCCAGGGTACTTCTAAATCACCCTAGACCCTAACTAAGTATTCTAACCCTCTTCTCCACCCCCCCCCCCTCTGTGTGTGGTGTGTGTGTGTGTGTGTGTCTTTGTGTGTGTGTGTGTCTTTGTGTGTGTGTGTGTGTGTGTGTGTGTGTGTGTGTGTGTGTGTGTGTGTTGAGATAGGTTTCTCACTAGCCTAGAGCTCACTAAGTAGCCTACAGTAGCTGAGAATTCATCAAGGAGACAAGACCCCAGGGATCTGCCTGTCTCTGATTCCCAGGACTGAAGTTAGGAGGGCAGACTACCAGGCCCAACTGTTTTACTGACTGAGCCCTCCCTCCAACCCATACATTGTCAAACTTTGAAGATCTGTTTGTGTGCTTGCTTGTTTGTTCATTCGTTTATTTCGCATCTCAAGTGATCAGTTGTAGCTTTTACATAATATTCTTCATCATAGACTGACAAGTACGCTGTGGTTCTGAACGCCTCCAAGCTAACCGTACTTGGCCTCCAACACCCCTCCCTGCACACTGAAACATTGTATCAGCCTGATGGACTTTATATCGTAATTTATTCCCTGAGTCATGTTTAACAAGAATTGAGCTTATTCTGTGTCAAGAGTAATCCAAATAGAATAAATTATGCCAGATTGGTGGGGTGGGGGGAGATATTTTGTTTTAATGTAAGAACGTGGAATAGAAAAAGAATATGGGCACCCTGCTTTAAATCCTAAATCTACCACTCACTAGTCATACAGTTCTAAAATATGAGACCCTTTCAACTTGTTTGTGGTAAAGCTCAAGTTAGATCTGGACATGAAAGTAAACCATATATAAACCATGTATTCCCACATTTTTTTATTTTTTCCTTCTATTTTTTAAGAATATAAAAATCTCATGTTTTTTCATATTTTTAATATAAAATTAAATATTATTTAGATTAAAAGCAAACAAAAGGCCACTTGTTTTCTCCTTTTCTCCTGTGAGAACAGCTCTTTTTCACACATTTTCTTTGTGGTAGTGAAAGCATTGATGTGCATTTGGAAACACAGGGACACCAGTTATCTCTGTCTCCATTTTCTCTGTGTCTTTCCACCCAGCACACCCAGCAGAGCTCAGTAAAGTCAGCTACCATCAGAGCAGGCAAATGTATAGGAACTCAGTAGAACCCAAGCCGCCCTTGGTAGGCTTGTATTAGTGGGCTTGGGGCCTGGGACAATAGAATTAGTTTGAATAGAATTAGTATGAAAAGTTTGAAAAGGAGAAATCAGGGTAAGGGAGGGTAAAATTAAATCAGAGTCTGAGCGAGGGAGAGGGAGGGCAGGCCGTGATCTCAAGATGCAGAGTCACCGAATGCCCGGCGCACACAACATACTCAGCAGAGTGTGTTGGACTTGTGGGGTAAGCTTTTGGTATAGCCCATGAAAAACAGAAGTAAACCAACTTGGACATAGTGTTTTCATTAGCTTATCCATGTACAGATAACAAAACAAGGTACTATTCTGGAAGTATGGCTTCTGAAACACTCGTGGTAGTGTGTGGAATCTGTGTCTGCCTCTCTAGAGAGGCTAACATTCAGGGACTGTTCGTTGAGTGCAGGTGAAAGAAACTGGCTAATGTCCGAAACTGGGAATCAGCTGCATTCTCAGATTTAAAAAGTATAGAAACAACCAGAAATTTAAAAGTGCAGCTTTTTCTTATCATTGTCATCTTTGCCGCTAATGCTGAGAAATGCTAAAACGTTTGAGCCTTTCAACAGATCCACAGAGTAGCAAGTGGCCATTGAGAGCAGCTGGACGGAAGTGGAGCTCACAGGGTGGAGAGCAGGGAGCAGCAAGTTGGCTTGTGTGTGGGGGGGGGGATGTATAACCAGGAAATATATATGTAACCAGGAAAGTGTAAAAGATGTGGGCCTGGCACTCACTCCTAGGTTGCGACAGAAGAAAGTGGGCCACAAAGCCTTTCATGAGAATGTGTATATTGGAAGGCTTCTTCACCAGGCTGTGTTTAAATTTAGTTTCTACATTCACAGCACAAATACATGAAATCCACTGATGACACAGAGATGTGCTGTCTTCCTCCGTCTTCCTGTAGAGTTGCTTCCTTTACAGGAAAAGATGCCAAGTCTGGGATCTTCCCATGCTTCCCTTCCACAGGCTGCACCCATCCATCACACATCAAAAGCCCAGAGTGGTGTTCTGGGCAGGGGACCCTGGGGAATTGGCTGGCTGACTTACCCTTTGCTGAGTCCACATGCTCCTTTGTCCCCTTGAACTAGAAAATAACTCACAGAAGTCTTTCCCCTCAGCCGTGGCTCCTGGGGGTGTTCCTTAAGGCCTATGAACTGTAAGCAGTGGTGAGAAGCCAGCTGTGAAAGTGGGATGATCTCTGAAAAGGCTCCTTTGCAGCACTTAAAGACCATCCCACCCTCTGGGAAAGGTTAAACCTGGCCATTTCTCAGATAAACTGTCTCCCACTGAGCCTCCCTTCCCAAGCAGAGACCATTCCAGCCATTCTCCTGTAGGAAAATCCTGCTTCTCTTCCCTACAGGTCCCCATGCCTCCCTCTAATTTCAAGTATGCAGTTACATTAGCGGGCTGCCATTGTGCTTGTAAAATGTCAGTCAGGAGCTGAAAGTGTCACTCTCCCATAGGCCTCTTGGAGGCATCATAGCTCAGGGCACTATCAAGGTTGAGGCCCTGGCTTATATTATAGGACAGTTCTCTGTCTGCAGTTTCCCGTGGCTCCCCACAATTAGTGAGCACTTCTCCAGCAACTTTAGAAGGCAGACTCAGAGCGTTCTAGTCTTTGCCAGGGTCTTCAATCCAGAAATTCTCTGCCTCCAGCACAGATGGAGTTGAAGGAGCTCATGGAGAGAATGAGGAATGAAGCTTAGAATGGTTTCTTTTCCATTTCTGTGAAGAAAGTTGTTGAGGATTTGGTAGGAATTATGTGCAGTCTGTATGTCACTCTGGGTAACAATGTTCTCCATAATTTTTACTCTGATCTTCCCTCCTCCCTTCCTCCCTCCCTTCCTTCCTCCCTCCCTTCCTCCCTCCCTCCCTTCCTTCCTTCCTCCCCTTCCTCCTCCTTCCACTCCCTTCCTTCCTTCCTCCCTCCTCCCTCCCTTCCTCCTCCTTCCCTCCCTCTCCTTCCTTCACTTCCTCCCTTCCTTCCTCCTTCCTCCCTTCCTCCCTTCCTTCCTCCTTCCTCCCTCCTTCTCCCTCCCCTCCCCTCCCCTTCCTTCCTCCTTCTCCTTCCTTCTCCCTCCTTCCTCCCTCCCTTCCCCTTCCTCCTTCCTCCTCCTTCTTCCTTCCCTATTCCTTCCCTTCCTTCCTCCCTCCCTTCCTTCTCCTCCCTTTCCTTTCCCTCCCTCCCCCTTCCCTTCCTTCCTTCCTTCCTCCCCTTCCTCCTTCCTTCCTTCCTCCTTCCCTCCTTCCCCTTCCTTCTCCCTTCCTTCCTTCCTTCTCCCTCCCTTCCCTCTCCTCCCTTCCTCCCCTTCCTCCTCCTTCCCTTCCTTCCTCCCTCCTCCCTCCCCTGCCTTCCTCCCTCCCTTCCTTCTCCTCCCTTCCCTTCCTTCCTCCTTCCTCCTTCTTCCTGCCTTCCTCCTCCCTCCCTTCCTTCCTCCCTCCACCCTTCCTTCCTCCTCCTTCCTTCCTTCCTTCCTTCCCTTCCCTCCCTCCTTCCTTCTCTCCCTTCCTTCCTCTCTCCCTCCTTTCTTCCATTCCTCCTGCCCTCCCTCTCCTTCCTTTTTTCTTTCCTTCCTTCCTTCCTTCCTTCCTTCCTTCCTTCCTTCCTTCCTTCCTTCCTCCCTCCCTCCCTCCCTTCCTCCTTCCTCCCTCCCTTCCTCCCTTCCTTCCTCCCTTCCTTCCTCCCAAGTTTGGAGGTTTTGTGCTCTTGTTTCTCTGAGTCCTTGAGGTATCTCTGAGGCATCCCTGTTGTTCTGACGTAGGAATTCACTATGGACGTCCCTGGTCAATCACATCTCCCACCCTTGGCGTGTTATCATGTTCATATGCTTCCGACGTGTCCGTTCCCCTACGGCTCCTCCAGTACATTCATTGGTTACTGTCTGCTGTGTACGTCATTCTTGGTGATTCATAGTTCTGATCTATTGTAATCTAAGCCGATAGTATGATTGCACGTTTATGTTAAGTTCTTGGGACTCATCGGTGACTCAACAATCCAGGTGTGATCGTTCCTGGAGGGTTTCCAAGTACTGATGAGAAGAATGTGAATTCTGCCTCCTCCGTAATGTTCTGTAAATGTCTGTTAGGTCCATGTACTTTACAATATGGTCCACCCAGCATGCTTCCTTGTGGAGGAGCAGGGAAGACTACTCAGTGACTAAGAACACTTTCCATGTGTGCAGAAGACCTGGGGTTCAGTTCTCAGCGCCCATATAGCAGCTCATAACCATCTATAACATTCTCCTAGACTCAAAGGGCAGAAAAACATACTCAAGGTGCATATACATACATACAGGCAAAACATTCATACACATATACATACATACAGGCAAAACGTTCATATACACAAAATTTTTTTTAAGTTTTTAAAGCTTTCATCTTCTGCCCATTGACAAAGGTGGACTGGTGGATTCCTCAGCTAGTATTGTACTAGAGTCTATCTCTTCCTTTATAATTAATATTTCCCTTATATACTTGAGGAATGCCAGATTAGGTAAAAATGTATTTAAATGGACAATTCTGGCTGAATTGATCCTTTCACCAATATATAAGGACCTTTTTTAACTTTTAGCAGTATTTTTTTTATTTAAAGTCTGCTTTGTTCTAGTGATATAGCAACTCTTGCCAAGTTGTCTCATAGTTTTGGTATATCTTTCCCCAAGTCTTCCTCTAACAGTGAAGTGAATTTCCTGTGGGCAGTGTAGAGTTGGCTCTGGTATTCTTTAATCCATTCATTATTCCGTGACTTTTGGTGAACTTAACCCATTTGTCATCTTGAATAGTATTAGTCAGCATGAAATTTCTCCTTTTATTTATTTATTTATTTCTGGTTGTATTCTGGGTTTGGGGAGTTATAAATTGTTCTTTTCTAACCTCTTTCTGGTTATGTATGGTTGGGTGGATTCTGTCACACTGGTTTGATTCTCTCTTCTATGTGCATGCAGTTCTCTTGGAGGCTAGAAAAGGGCATCAGATCCCTAGGACTGGAATTAAAGGTTGTTATGAGCTGCCTGACATGGATGCTGGGAAGTGAATGCAGGTCCTGTAAGAGCAGAGAACCCTTAATCCCTGAGCTGTCTCTCCAGCCTCGAATATTACTAGGTTCATGTGGTAGTTATAGCCCCTTTGTTATCGTCTATCCTTCAGGGTTTCTTGTAAGGCTGATCTGATAATGGTGAATTCTTAAAGTTTCCATTTCTGCGGATAATTTTGGTGGGTATAATATTCTTAGTTTGGCAGGGTTCCTATTTTTCCCTCCATGTTTTACATATGGCACCCTACCCTCTTCTGAGCTACAACAGTTCTGCTGCAAGTGTTAGTGGGTTTCCCTTTAAAATGGCTTGACGCTTTTCTCTGCTGAATGTCAGGTTTCTCTTGGTTGTGAACTTTCAGCCTTCTGCCCGATACAAGTTTTGATTGAAAATCTGTTTTCTTTAAATGCAAGTTAGGGTCCTTTGAGCTTCTTACATGTGAATGACCATATCTCCTTGAAGATTTGGGTCCTTTCTAGCTATTCCCCAGTGATAGACTTTCATGGTTTACCATGCTTCTCACTTTATGAAACTCCTGTACTAGAGTTCATACTTCATAGTTCATAGTACATAGTTCATAGTGCAATACATAGTTCACATAAGCGTGCTCTATAAGTTCTGTGGGCTTTCTCCATCTGTTTTGCTTCATTTTTTGAGCTAAGTTAATTCTAGAGTTAGAAATCTTTCTTCTGCTTATTCTTTTATGTAAGTTTTCTATTCTAGCTTTAATTTCACTGATTAAAATTTTAGCTCCAAATTTTCCAGCAGTTCTCTTTCATAATTTCTGTGCCTTTGTGAATTTCTCATTCATAGTATTTATCAGTATTCATTTTCTCAATGAGTTTACTTAGGGCCATTAAATTTGAATATTTTAGCTGCTTGTTGTAGATTTCCTGTGAACTGAAATCTGTTGTGAAGAACCCTGCTTCCTGTCATGTTATCAGCATTGTACACTGATGTCTGTGCATCTGGCTTTACATTTGCCTCTCCAGGTTTTATGAAATAGCTGTCCTAGGAAGTTTTGAAATTCGGTTTTGCTGTTTCTCATTTAAACAGGCTCTCAGATGCCGGTTAGGTTGGCACTTGGGTGGTTGTTTATAACAAGAGCTATGAGTCTGGTCACAGCGGAGCTCAAAACATCTGTCATGTCTTTGTCTTTGCTGTCATCCATAGTCTAAACTGTAACTGTTCATAAAACATTTCATGAACATGGTTGTAAGGCATAGCAATAAACTTAGGCTTCCAATGGTGTGTGTCTTCAGACCTTGCAGAATCAAGCATGTCTGGTACCAGGGCTTGTGGTGGCCATTGGCACAACTGTAATGGTATGGAATATGTACCTGGGGGAATCACAAGAGACATCAATGTTTGGGATGTCAATTTCCAGAGTCCCCAAGTCATAGTATATGACGGACTCTCAGGATGGGTGTGGGAGATGCCACAGCTTGTGAGTTTCCCCAAGTCCCATAGGATAACTATAGGTAACACTGGCATCGATGGGCTCAAGAGTGTACAACACAAACGAGACCTACCTTAGGCCCTGCATGATTTGGGGAATGTAACTAATAGCTCTGTTGTCCAGTTTCACAGAGCCATGGACCACCTCCTGGTTCCAAAGGACATACATAACATCACAGGTTTTGTCACCAGCTATGGCCCCAAGTCCATGGGCTGTGGAAAAAATTGTCCAGGTCTCCCATGGATGTGCAGGTAGCATTTGGGCTTATAGCTCATGTATCTGCATGTCTGGGGGCACGAGACGTGACGGAGACGTTCACTAGAGCCCATAGGCTGAGCACAGTAGTCTAAGATATGTGGCCTTAGTGTCTGCCCTACTAAAGCATAAGACATAGATGGGCTCGTCCTCAGGTTGCATCATGGAGAATGCTCAGCTAGAGACAAGACTGGAAACATTGATAGCCACAGCTCGATGCCTGCAAGACATGCATGTGAGCTGCCCGTGGTAGCTAGGAGCAGGCTGCAGGCTGGGAAAGCATACTACCCTAGTCTCATCTGTGCATACACAGAAGTGCTAGAGGCTGGGCTGCTGGCAGCTGCATCCCTGGAGCTATGCAGTGAGCTCGAACCTTCCTAAATGCGATGGGCAGGTGCAGACAAAGCCAGAAGTTTGCAGCAGCAGCCTCAGTCCCAGTGCTGTTGGTTGAAAGGAAGACCTCAACTGGGTGCCATGAATCAAGCAAACATGGTCTCAGACTTGTGACTGTCACTGGCTGTGGCCCCTGAAGCCACAAGACCTGGAAGGACTGTCTTCCACCCAATAAAGGACACAGCATCCCAAGTCCTCTTATGGTATCAGGGCCTGGCTCCTGGCCCCGAGGTACAATGGCATCTGGCATTATGCCGCTGTGGCAGGTTAGGTTTGGGGACAGGTTAGAGACTCATTTTATGAGCTCCTTCTTGGGCCAGAGCTGTACCGAGAGTTGCCAGCACTTTCTGGTCCCCTGTTCCCATCCCTGCACTGGAGGGGATTGAAGGTACATCTTGCTTCCTTCTTTTCTTGGCTCCTTGCTGATTTTCAGAATTTAACTCTCATCCTGGTTCTTAGGCAGCTCAGCCATGCACAGGGACCCGCACTCAGCTGTCTTGTTCTCTGCCTCTGTGAATGCCCTCCAAGATGGCTGGATGTGACAGGCTCCAGACTAGCCCTGGGGTTGCTGGCTTGAGAGGAGCAAGAGGTCCTAATAGGAGTTGTTTTGTTTTTTAACATTTTTACATTTTTCTAAAAATACATCAAAAAACTGAAGGCGTGAATTAAAAGTATGAATGTGACTGTTGCCGTGTAAATGATGTCAGGGAGGGACTTTCATTTTCAGTCCTGGCTTTTAGCCATGATTCGCTTTGTCACAAGTAAGACTTTACACAGTCAGGAAGGCTACCCTCGGCCAGGCCTTCCCTCTCCAAAATAGCAGGAGATGAAAGGTGGGCGTTGCCTTCTTTAGCTGGAATACATTGTGTTACTTCAACCAGTGTCCGGTTTGGAAAGCAACAGTTTACCTGCCGTGATCATCTGCACATCTGCCTCACTGTGCGTCTACAGATGGGACTTTCCATACCATCAGGACTGTGCAGCGTGCCTCTGAGATCGCCATCCTGCCAAGAGGAGGAAGGCCTCGCTAGTGTCTGTTCCCACAGCCTTCCACTCCAGATTATAAATTAGGCCTGGGAAGACAGTAATGAGTCAGTAATTTATAGACTATTACAATGCTTAGTTAGAACAGACTGCCGAGCACGGTGAATCGAGAACACATGTTTCCAAAGGACAAACAGACCCAGCACATCTTCCTTGGCCGAACCAACCCCAATCCATTAACAGGACAAAATGGGATGCCTTATTTGCATATCACCCACTTCCCCAAAATAGACTCCCTAACCACTTGTTAACCACATTGACTTTAATAGACAGAATGGTCGCTATAGCTGTGCCACCAGAAATATTCATATTAAGCGCCCTATTAGCTTGTAGCCAGAAGTCTACAAAACAGGAAGAAAGCCTCTGCCTCCTCTCCTTGTGCGACTTGATGTGATAATTCATTGCAGATTTCTTTGTCTTTGACAGAGTGCCTACCGAAGGAGTGGGACGGCTTTCCTGGCCTGCTGAGGGGACCATGGCTGTGCCTGCCTTGAAGAGGGAGTGGCTCACCGAGGCCATTCTTCTCTGTCCTGACTGAAAATAAAATAAGATTTTACCTTCTCCTGCCCTCGGGAGTGGCCTGCTTTGTTTCTGACTCTCACCCGCCTGACTGCAGCTCGCCCCAGCTCCTCAGCCTTGTTTACTGAATGGGCCCTTGCCTAATTAATGGCAGGATGTTGGGAATGCTGTGTAGGTGGACAAGAATGCACAACACACAATTTTGAATTTTGAATTTGGCATGGATTTGCTGCCCTCAGCTCATAAATCTTAAAAGCGGTGTTGTGCACTTTTTTTCCTCAGTGTTTAGTCTGCATTTTATATGATGCATTTTTATGATTCAGATTTGGGACAAAAGAGACAAAACTGAAATGAGTCAGTGTACCCTTCCCACTGACCCACCAACTGTGCTCTCCAACACTGTTGATTGTCTCTGTGTGTGTTTTAGAAACATGGTTACTTTATAAACATACACGCATCAGAGATTCTCCTGGTAGGACAAGCCACCTGTTTCCCTCCTCTCCCATCACCTCAGTCACTGAAGAGATCGTCTTCACGCACACACGCGCGCACACACACATGCACACGCACGCGCACACACACAGCTTCCATGGGCTTTCATAGCACAGTTAAACATTGGGGCATGAGGATCCTAATCCCTCCAGAGTTCTCCCCCTGACGGGGACTCCAGTGGATGTGCTGCTTGCTGGGAGCTGCCGAGCTGCCCTCTGGCATCTGTGTTTTCTCTAGTAAATGAGGACGGGTAACTCTTGGGAACAAATAAAAATACAGCAGATGCAACGGTACAGTTCCTGTTAAATATGAATCATAAAGGAGGAAGTTATGTCTTTAATTCTCTAAGTGTTCTGTAAGAGAGAGAAACGAGCAGAAGTTTTCTGTGTGAGCAAACCGTTCTGAGCCTCAGTGAGCTATACCCTGCTGTGCCCTGCTGTCCCATGCTGTTCACCGCTGTGGTTTACCTGATGTGTAGTAACCATTTTCAGGAAAAAGGATGTGCATGTTACAAAAAAATTGCAGATATTTAATATCAAACTTTGCTGAAGGGTTTTGATGTCCCACCGGTGCCTATCAAAAAGTATGATTACGCTTTTTCTTTTTATCGCCTCCCTGAGTCCCCTTGGCGTCCCTAATCATGGAAAATTATAACCCTGCAGTAAACATCCTTGCTCTGGAAATGGCAGCACTTACTGTATTCGGTTTCCATCTGCCAGGCTTACAGAAGAGCTAAAATTTTCAGGGGCTGATTTTTCCTGTTGAAAACTCTTCTCTGCCCCACATTATATATTTGAAAATTGCACAAGGCACAAAATGCAAGGTTTTGTTCTTCCCCTTCATGTTATTCTACCTACTCTCCTCGTAGTCCCAGGGAAGGAAGACTCGGCGTACATTTCTCTCAGGAACACGACAGCTCTGTGTTTGTGTTGGTCCTGCCGTGTGTTTGTCTATCTTGAACCGTCTGACAGGCAATTATTTATAAAATCTGCTTTTGCCCAGTGAGCTCACATAATCACTTTCGCTTTTCATCATCCGCCAGAAAGCTGAAGGTGGAGTGAAACAAGGTCTTTTGTGTCTGTCCTGAGCGGGCTAGAGGGGCCCATACTCACTCAATATTAACATTTTAATTCTTCTCTCTCCTTCACATCGGCTCTCTCCCTAACCCTTTAAACAAGACTAAATTTGAAGGAAATCAAAATTTTATGGACAGTGATATAGATAAAATTTGACAGAAGAAAAAAATCTCACAAATGATACTTCCATAAACTATACCCTCAGATTAAAGTGTCACATATTATCACGGTACAGAAGGCATTGGGAGGGCCATTGGGAATTGTCACACACTTGACAGATGCAAATGAACCTCGCCTAGACAGGCAATGTGACCGTCCTGGATCACGCAGTAAGGGCAGGAAGAGACCATGCCTGAGAATCTGCGATCCCTCAGCCTAAGTGCACGCTTCACCACCCTAGATTTGTGAGAATTTAGCATGACACGCCAGGGCTCTCATACTTAATCGTGTACAACAACGGACTTATTTCTTAATGACACTAATTATACACGCAGCTAAAGTATAAATGTGGAATCATAACAGTGACATCTTTGAAGGACCATTCCAATAAACGACACGCTCTCTGAGCAAGGAGCTCGACTCTGAATCAGGTAGGAACACCAAACTTCCTGGGCGGGCAGTTGTTGTTATTGTTGTTTGTTGATCCTTTGTATTTTAGAGGTCAAAATAAACCCACAGATAGGGAATAGCTTCCCATCTGGAAAATTGCTGTTGTCCCACAAGTAAGGGTAAAGAAAGCAGAAACCATCTCTTACTGCCTGAACTCAGAAGTGTGACTTTCTGGAAATGCCCTTTGGGGTCATGTCTAAAAGGTGTGCCTCCACCCATGACAGTTCCAGTTTTAGGTTTTTATTTAAAAACCATCAGAAGTGCAAATATTTTCAAGCAGTGTGTATAGCTCCTGTGATACTCTCTGTTCTTTGTTTTTAAAAAATAGTAAACCAACCAAATTCAACGTTTTACCACATGGAAGGTGAGTAAACATAACTGGAGATCTGTGCTCTGAAAGAAAACAAATTTATTTGTCTAGAAATTGTAAAGTCCAAACTTACGAATTTTTTTCAATATAAGGCCCAAATGAGGTATCACTTTCAGCCTCATATGACCCCTTATGAGACAATAAGTCAGCACGGAGCATGTGCGTTCTCACCCGCCTCCTGCAACTCAGAGAGAACCTTCCCAGGTCACACTTAAGTTCTCCCATCAACCGTGTATACGTCCCATAAAATCTTTTACGGTTTCCTGTATGCGCTGGCTGAGCATTTCATAGTACATAAACACTTCTACAAATAGTATAAGGGCAATGAATGGGGTGTGTCCAAGCAGCACCCCTCCATGAATCCGGCTCCCCAGCAACGTTCTATCTTGTTTGGAGTCCAAGCTCAGTGTGTAGGAGCAAGGACTCCAGCAGCTCCCTGCAGTTGTGTTCACTAAAGCAAAGACTCTCTCTACAAGGGCATCCAGCGAAGCCTAAGCAACAAAGCCGTGCTGTGGAAGGTGGGTGTCGATTCGATGGTTAAACAGGGCCGGAAGCCCTGGAAAACACAAATATCAAAAGGGGTGTATCTCTTAAAGTGAGTCTCAAGTGTTGGGAGTGGGACAGCAATACCATGGGGGCAGGGCGAGAATTTAAAGTGTGAATCAAAATATCAAGCACTCGAGCTGTCCTGGAAATGTTGGAATGGAAGCATAATTAAAAATGGTCAGTTTGTACAAGGGAACAAGAACACCACATATGAACTGCTGTGGCTCTGAGGAGAGCCTGGTTCATGCTCC
Organism: Rattus rattus; assembly: GCF_011064425.1. Lineage (NCBI taxonomy): Eukaryota > Metazoa > Chordata > Mammalia > Rodentia > Muridae > Rattus > Rattus rattus. The sequence continues at coordinate 84,764,024 of NC_046157.1, read as the reverse complement.
CTACCCTGCTCCAAAATGCCCAGTGTCACTATTCTCAGTGACACTAAGAAGTAAAATAGCATCACTATTCATAATGGCACTGAGAAGTAAAAAGTAGGAAAAGACATAGGAGAAGGAGGAGTGAAAAGGACTAAGGCATTGTTGCACGTGTCTACTTGCTAGCACAAGCAACGGTACGTGGGGCCTGTTTATCAGGAGCACCCCAGTGAGGTAGCTCTCAGATGCCTGGAACTCCAGCTGCAAGCAATCCTGTGCCCTCTTCTGGCCTCTGTAGACACCCAAACACCTACAAATATGCTCACGCAGATGCACACAAACACACATGTGCACACAAACACATAAATAATAAAAACATTAAAATCTGAAAATACTATGCCAGCAGATTCATCAGTGCAGCACAATAATCAGAGCAAGCCCCTGTGATCAGTGCTTTGTGAGCCCCTCTTCGAAGGTCCGTCATATTCTGTGAAGTGCACACAGTGTGGCCCTCAGGCAGGAAAGGAGACTCAGGAACTTGGCAAGGTAAGTGCTTTGCAAAGAGTAATCTAAAATGGAACTGACATTTGTACCCAGTGCTTTGATCCCACTGCTAAAACAGTATGGAATATACTAGAAACTTCTGAGAGCACAATGAAGAAAAAAAAAACCTTTCTCATACCAGACATACTTGATTACAAGAAAATTGCATTACAGCTCAAAACAGTCTTTATCTATGCGTTATGTAAGCAATACAAAACAAAATGTATACCATAATGTAATTATATAGAATGTCAGTTCCTTTCTAGTGTTGTAAACCTTAGGGTAAATATTATGAATAGTGTAATATCTATTTAGAGTCCAGCAGAAGTAGGGGCATGGGTGCTGAGGCATTGGCTCAATGGGTGAGACCTTGCTAGGCAAGCAAGAGGACCTAAATTCAGATCTCCCAGCACCTTCAGAAAAAGTCAGGTGGATACTGCCTGTCGCTCCAGTAACCAGGAGTGAAGGGTGGAGACCGGAAGAATCCTGAGCTTCGTCTACTGCCAGCCAAAGAAGGCAGAGAATGGCAGAGCAGTAGGCCCAGGGCCATCCTCGGACATCCACCCCCTCCAAGCACACATACCTGCACATATATACATGTGCATGAATAAGCATGCCACAGAGACAGAGGATCCTCACATAAACTGTGACAAAACCTCCTCTAACTGCTGGCTGTGTCCAGAAGACTGATTGTAGAAGCTACTACTATTGTATGCTTTCACACAAATGATCCAAGTCCCAGAATAAGCTCTGTGTTGTTCACATGCAGGCAGGGGTCGATTCCAGAGTTCAGATGGCAATGCTCAGAACATGCATGAAGTGGTTGTGAAGTATTTGTTCCTTAATTATAGTTGTGATGGGCCTAGCTTCTCTTAGTCTGGCAAGTTTGCGTGTGTGTTTGAAGGATTTAATGCACAGTGATAAACAGGAAAATGGAAAGGAAGTGGCTGCGTGCAATCTGCATTACAATTTTTTTTCAGCTTTCATCTACGCTTAGCAACTTTTAAAATTCAACCCCAGGGGCTGGAGAAGTGGCTCAGGGCTTAACAGCAGCTGATCTCCAGAGGAACTGGGTTCATTTCCTAGCACCCACACGGTCTCACAGCCGTCTGTTACTCCTGTTCCAGGGTGTCCAGTGCCCTCTTCTGGCCTCCACAGACAACAAGCATGCGGCAAAGAGGCCTTTGACTGGCTTCCTCCAGCCACCTCATTTTCAAGAGTCATGTCAGCTTCCTGTGTGTTCACTGACCACGTGTCACTCCCCACTGGCCTTTATGTGGGTCACACACCCAGGAAGTCCCCACACAGCAGCAGTGTTTGGCTTGCGATGCCTCCACAGGACTTGTAAAGAGTCAAGGAGCCCTGTTGCCTCAAAGCAGTTTAGCATAGCATGAGCAGGATCTGCATGGCTGTCAATATCCACGCTCATACCACAGGAATATGCCAAGACTGAGGGGCCGGAGACAGAAGACCTGAGTGTGGGGGCAACGCCGCGCCAAGGAGTTAGGAGACAACTGTAAACTACAGCCAAGTAGCGGTAGCCACACACAAAGGGCAGTAGAACGTTATGGGCCTCATTCTGGAAGTCAATATAGAGATTTAAAAAGAAAAAGAAAAAGAAAACCCTAAAATGAAACAACATAGCCTAGCTGTACAGCTTCTGGTAAGATCCCAAATGAAACAAGTCAGCCTACCATGGAGAAGCTTGCACCGCCATGCTTCCTGTTGCATTATTCACAAATGCCAAGCTATGGGACCATCATATACACCCATCAACTAAGCAGTGAGGATAGTGAAGTTCTGTCATTTGCAGGAAAATGAGTGGAGACAAAGTCATCATAAGCAAAATAAGCCATGTTCAAAATAGCGAGTTTTCTCTAAGTACATAGACAGATATAGACAGGGAGTACAAGAGGTACTATAAAGGAAAGAGTAGTCTAAAGAGAAAGGGGAGGGTAAGCTAGGGTGATGGGCATAGAGATCAAATGTCACCTCTTACATACAAAATACATGCACATGCATATCCATAAAAAATGGAGGGAGCAAATACAAGCCAAGCACAACAGCACCTATGAGAGAATATGCTCTACTGAACCCCATCACTGTGTATGCTAGCCAGAAATTAAAAAAAAAAAGCCTCAGAAAGATGAAATGGATCCACAGTCTTGTGGCAGCCAGCATTCTGAGGTTTAGGGGTCCGTGTTAGCCTCTCTTCTACACTCGGTGTGGAGGTGAGTGAAGTTTCAAAAGTTCTCCATGTGTATAGGGGAAGAGCAGGGAATTCTTCCTGTCTCTTCTTTCCTGGGTTGTCAACCGATGCCCTGCTCTCCTTCCTAGCTCTTCCCTTATTTCATCCCAGGCTTGGCAATGGCATCTTCTGTTTCCACAAACTGTCTCGTCCCAGGCCTTCTGGATAGTGTTCCCAGTCATCTCATCACGTGCCTTTAGCCTGCCCCCCATAACTAATTTCTTGTGGGTAAATCTTAAACTAACACTTCTCTTTTATCCCCACGTGCACAGACTATACATTTAATAAACATCTGTTGTTGGCTGATAGAGGTTTGCTTACACTGAGCTTAGAAGCCTTTGAAAAAAGATTTGCTTAATCTACTATTACTGCTTGCTTAACTTACTTGCTGGAAATCTCATGAACTGCAGAATCACACTTCTTTTTCCTTAAAGACAAAGACAAGGCATCAGAGAACAACATGCCTTGGCCTCCTTACTGTCTCGCTTCTGTAGAAGCGCCTGAGAAAACAACTTAAGGAAAGAAGGAATTATCTTAGTTCCCAGTCATGTCCAGAATGCATGGTGACAGCGTTGTAAAGCAGCTGGTCACACTGTCCAAAGTCAGAAAGCAGGTAGATGAATGCTAGTCCTCAGCTGGATTCCTCTTTTTCCTTCTTATTTAGTCAGGGACCCTAGGCCCATAGAATATTGGGGCACACATTCATGGTATGTCTTCCTCAAGCCTAGGCATGTTAGCATAGGAAATAGTGTAGTGACTTGGGACTCCACTTGGCTTGTGTACATAAACCCCTCTTCTAATAATGCACTTGGCAGCCTAGGACTCTGACCTTCTTGTACCATGTGCATATGTCTCCCTGGACATTCACCAAACAGCCCGTTAGCAACCTAGGACCTCAACCTGCCTTGAGATGCACACAACTCTCCCTTCAAATAATTGAATAAATTTCTCTTCCCCTTATTGGGTGAAGAGTAGGACAGCCAATTCAGTGAGTAGGTCCCTGTAACTTGAATCTTGTTTGCTGAGGGTAAGGACTTTATAGACAGCCCCACGCACATTAACACTGCTGCAGGCTGGGGAACTATCTGAATCTGTACATGCTTAAAGAAGAATTGCACACGGTGAAGACATTCTTCTTTTGTAGATGGCGCACCTTAGGAAGTGTCTCACTTCTCCCGATAATTTACTATAAAGACAATGAACATTTTAGGATACGATTTCAATTACTAACAGTGATAGACCATGTCCACTGAACTTAAATACTCAAACGTAGAGCTTAAAGTGAAATTTTTTGAGACCTGAAGCAACAGTTTCCCATTAAAGAGTAACTTTCTATTAAAGGTCTTCATTCATTCATTCATTCATTCATTCATTCATTCATTCAAAAACTCTTTAGTACCTATGTAAGCCAAACAATATGGAGTATTGCTCTAAACTAAAAGTCCAGGACACAAAATGACTTATGGAATTGTAGAATCAGAGTCATAGTACCACTTAGATCAACGTCTCTATAGAGTAAATAAAAACGTGTTTTGTCCAGACAGATCATCTTATTTTAAATAAAGCCATATGTACCATTGTGTTTTGTGTAATATACATTTATTTAAAGATCATTGTGAGGTGGGTGATCACCTCATTGGTAACAGTATGTAACTAATGCTAAAGCCTCCAGGTCCCATGGTGTGGTGGTACATGCCCCAGACCCCAGCACTCCAGAGGCTGAGTAAAGACTACAGATGTAAGTTGAGGAGCGGGATCAGTGGAAAAGTGTTCAATCAGCAAACCTGATGGCTTGGGTTTGAATCCCCCTAGGACCCACCCCCCCATTAAAAACTCAATTTGCTGAACACTCATGGTGGCTCCCCACCATCCATAACTCTAGTCAAAGCCCTCTTCTGACCTCCATGGGTATCAGGCATGCATGGAACGCACAAATATATATGCAGGCAAAATTCTCACACACATAGAAATATAATATATTTTAAAGCCAGATGTAGTAATATATCTGTGCTCCCTGAGCTTCTACAGGAATAAGGAGACACACAGAATCCCCAAAGCGTGTGGGCCAGCTAGTCTGGTGTACACAGTGGCAAACAATATTCCCTCTTTGTATATGGTGGGAAGCAAGAACACCCTAGGTTGTCCTCGGGCGAGTGGGCACCTCCAATTCTGAACACACTCTATGCATTCGAGGCAACCCTGGGCTATATATGGCTGTGTCTGAGAAAACATGAGCCAAGCAATTCCTTAATAAATAGTTCCCCAATTCACAAGCAAACGGAACCATATTAAGTCTCTGTGGTGCCTGCCAGTGTCTCCTCAGCTCTCCAGTCATACTGACCAGTGTTTGTCCTCCAAATGCTTTGGACTACCTTAATTTAGACACAAGAGTAATTTCTTTTTCTATTGACATAAAGTATCACCTGAACTTTTTTCAGGTCTTATTTTGGAAGAAATTTATGACATTTTTAACTTTAGGAAGTTTTGCTTTTCCTGATATTTTATTACTTTGCATGTTTGAAACATTTCAATCCCAGACAATAAATATTATGTGATTATTGTTTTCATATGAGCAGGCTATTTCCTCCTGAATTTTCTAACCCCCTTTTCCCAGCTTATGATACTAAAATTTTATGACTAACAGCTTCCCAGAATCACAGACAGTGGAAGTGGAAGGGCAGCGGGGGAGAGAGGAGAGGGTCAGGGTAAAAATACACTGAGGTGTGCGGTTTTCTTCCTGATGAGTCTCAGTTTTCCTTGTTCAGTTGAAATGAAGATTATATTTATTCTATAAATCATTTTTATGATCTGTCATAACCAGTTATCCTAGTCAATGGCATTCTTACATCATTATTGGGAAGCAAAATGAATCTCAACAAACCAGATGATGTTAGCACGCCACGAGTCTTCGTGGTTTGAAAGCATTCGCCCTGAAAAGCTCCCTCATGGCTTCCTCAGTTCAAGTTTTAGACCAAGGAACACTTCTTCTAAAAGACCTCTCTGGCCCTCCTTTAAAATACTGAAATGCCAACCTCTGGATGCCACATTCCTCATCCTGGTTCCTTCTGCACACTAAACTAACCCTTACCATCTTTTAGCAAACCATTTTCACCATTTTCCAGTCTCCTTCATGTAGAATGAAGACTCTGCATTCAGCAGCCAAAGTCCGCTTTGTCTGTCACTGTATCTGCTACACAGAACTGTACCTGGCACCATAGTCGGTGTCCGGTCAGCATTTGCTAAGCAAATGAGAGAATATTTATTACTTACTTCTGCAAAGCCCTGCAAATCTATCACCGTTCTGCCTCAGCTCCCCCAAGTCCCCCAACCTTCTTCAACTATGTTTTTCAAGATGACTTTTTTTTAAAAAAATCTTTTATGTTTTGGAATCCAGATGGTTTGGTAGACAAAACCACGTGTCACAAAAGTCTGACAATCTGTGTTCAATCCCCAGACCCTGAAAAGAGAGGGGATAGACTCCCAACACTTGCCCTCTAACTTCCATACATGTGAGTGAACGTACTCATGTATGTGTAACACACACATGCACAATAATCATTACATGCTTTTTTGTTTTAAGTTTTACATCGAGGGGCTGGACAGAGGGCTCTGCACTTAAGAGCATTTGCAGTTCTTGCAAAAGACACAGCTTCAGTTCCCAGGCATCCACATCAGATCCACAGTCACCTTAAACTCCTGTTCTGGGGGATCCTCAGGAACCTGCACGCCCATGGTGCATACAAAGAGGCAGGTATGCACACATGTAAAATTGAAAAACTTCATAGAAATTTAGATTAATGAAGGAAACTTTTACAATTTCGATGCTTCATAATTCACATTTCGTACCCAGCAACAAGAAATAAGGCCAGTGCAAGTAGTTATGATGTGGCTGGGTTTCCAACAACGTCACATCAGACTTCACAGCCATACTCTATCTCGCTGCTTAGTCCCATTTTCATTTTATGACGATGTCAGGCCAGCATCTGCCAAGTCACAGGCTGCAGAGTTTTTTCGATGGGACATCAAGAATACATTCTGGGAAAGAATCAGTTCAAAGTGGTAGAGTTTACACATGCCAGTAAACACTTTCAGATGAGAAGTACATTCCATGGCGTTCAACAAATGAACACAGTTGTGCAATCACTGCCACAATCAAGAGAGAGATTCCTAAAGCCTTCTCTCGGGCCCCTTTGTAATTGATCTGCCATCCTGTCACTCGCTCCTGGCAACTGCTCCTGTTTTCTGTCCCAGTGTTTTTTGTTTTGTTTTGTTTTGTTTTGTTTTGTTTTGGTTTTTGGTTTTTTTTTTTGGTTTTTTTTTTCTTTTATCATTTCCAGAATGGTACAAAAAACATACGTCGATTCCATGTGAGGTTGGCATTCAAGACCTCAGACTTCTTACTCTAGCACAATGCTTTTGGGGCTCTGCCCCCTGTCTTTGTATTGGCAGCACCTTGCTTTGGACAGTGAAGATTCCAACACCCGGATATCTTGCTGCTTGGTTTTCTGTTCACTAATGAGCAGATGGTCAGATTGCTTCTGGTTTTTTATTATTGGGAAGAAAGTTGTGATAGATGAGGATAGATAGATCTTAGCGTGGACATATAAGAAAGCCAAGTGAGGATAAAGCAGCCCTTGGCCAACAAGTGGTGTTCCTCCATGATTTGTGCCGTACTTCTTTGGCTGTGAAATGAGTTCCTTGATCAGAGGCAATGCTAGCTAGGTACAATAGCAAGCAGGCCTCCCTTCAAGTTGCTGCTTTGGGTGAGGACTTCTCCCAAAGATGAATTACATCTGTAATCCGAATTAAACCCTTTACTCAATGGAGAGAGCACTGGTGTCGTTACGGGGATCTGAGTTTGGATCCCCAGAACCCATGGAAAACTGGGGTCAGTGGCACACATCTACAGTCTCAGTGTTCCTACAGCATAGAAGAGGGATGTGACATGAGCTTGCTGGCCCATTTTCCTGACACATACATCGACGAACAATGCAGGAGGTGGAAAGAGAGGCTCAATGCCTGAACTCATTCTCTGGCCTTCACCCGTGTGTCGTGACCTGTACACACCTGAACTCATACAAATAAACACTAAAGGAGGAAAGATGGAGAAGGAGTCTAAGGAACTGCAGAGCCAACAAGAACCTAAAGAAACACAGCACAAGTGTGATGTGGTGTCCTGAGTGTGACTCAGGAGTGGAAGAAAGAAATTGGAGAAAAGTTACCAAGATCTAAGCAAAGCTGATATTAGGCAATCGCAAAGAACGGTTTAGGTGGTATGGGAATTGTATACTGACTACAGTTTTCAATAAATATAAAACTTAATGAAAAACTCTACTTATCTTTTCTCTGAGTTTCACTCCCCCTGTAGTACCCTGTAACCAGTAATGACACACATGACTAGCTATTATTAATTAACTCATGTTAACAGGAAAGAAATGGGAAGGGGGAGAAAATAAAAAATGTAAATTGTTCCACACCTAAGTAAATAGGCTGAATTTTCATGAAGAAGAAGGCCCCCCAGCCAACCCATATTGCCTATGCCTTCCATAAATACTTTGATACTATGGTTTTCCTTGTCTGGGGGGGGCGGGGGTGAACCTGCCTATTTACAATTTAGTTGTCTTTTACAGTGAGTATCTTTTTCCTGAGTAAGAAACCATCCCAGGGCTGGAGATGGTTAATTAAGGACACTTGCTGAGTTCAATTCCCAGCAGCCATGTCCAGGGGCTTACAGCTGTCTATAGCTCCAGATTCAGGGTCTCCAGTACCCTCTTCTGACTCCCTTGGTGTGCTGGCTAGTCTTCTGTTCGCTTGACACACAGATTAGTTATCTCAGTTACGAAGATGCCTCCATAAAATCCAGCTCTAAGGCATGTTCTTAATTAATGATTGATTGGGGAGGGACTAGGCCATTGTGGGTGGTGCCATTTCCTTAATTGGTGGTCCCTGGTCCTATAAGAAAGCAAGCTGAGCAAACCATGAGAAGCAAGCCAGTAAGCAGTACTCCTCCATGACTTCTGTATCCACTCCCACCTCCAAATTCCTGTTGTTTGACTTCCTGTCCTGGTTTCCTTTGATGATAAACAGCAACATAAAAATGTAAGCCAAATAAACCCTTTCCTCCCCAACTTGCCCAGAAGTTAGTGAGTTAACACGTAATTCACTACATCTCATGATTCTAAAGTCAGGATTCCTATAGGCCTTGGCTATAGTTCTGCTCCACTTGCCTTCATTGGGTAATGACTCAACTAGCAGACATCCTAGGTGGGCCAAAAAGTTCCAAAAAGGCTGTCCTTATTTAAGTGGCAACTTGGTGGCTCCCTCAACATGGCCTTTTCCCTTGCTTATGTCAAGCTTTGCTTCCACTTGGTATAGTAAGCTCAAAATGACTGACTTCAAATTCAATTGCCTTCCAAGAATAGGAAACAGAAACTGCCACGCTTCCTTAGACATGTCTTGGGTGCCCTACAACCTCTCTTCTGCTATATTTTGCAAACAGAGAGCTAATCATAAACCAATCCAGATTAAGGAGAATAGAAATGAAGAAGCTATAGACGAGACAAACAGCAGTGTTTGCAACCATCTTTGATTTGCAGCATGGGCTGTAGAAATCTCTACTTCCTGTCCAAATTAGCTTTAACTATCAACCTGAAACAGCCTAGAGTCAGCTGCAAAGAGAGTCTCCAGTGAGGGATTGGGTTGATCAGATTGGCCTTTGGACAAGTCTGTGAGGGGTTGTCTTAACTGTTAATACCAGAGGGCCCAGCCCACTGTGGGCAACACCATTCCCTATACAGGTGGTCCTGGACTATATGAGAAAGCTAGTTAAGGATAAGCAGCCAGTCCTTGGCTAGCAATCAGGCTTCCTCCACACTTCATGCAGCTTTTCTTTGGCTGTAAATTCATTTCTTGGTCAGAGTCAATGCTGGGTGAAACAGCAAGCAGGCATCCCTTCAAGTTCTTGCTTTGAGTTCCTACCTTGACTTCTCTCAACTTGAACTATGACCTATAAGCTAAAATAAACCCTTTACTCCACTAAGTTGCTTTTTGTCATGTTTGTCACACTGGCAGATGAACTAGAAATGTTCCTCTGGGTTTGGAACTGTAATTCCTGGGTTTGGAAGTGCCGTATCTCAGGTATCCAAGGAGCTCTCTTCAGATCTTATGACTCTGCATGTTAATAAGTAATGCTTGGAAACCAGCACCTCTGTGCCTTTACCAGTTCTTGATGTTGTTAGCCTTTTGATCATTTCCAGTTCAGTGGAGGAGCCTGCCCACTGCATTCGTTTGTATTTTTTGAGTACCACCAAAGTAGACCATGTCTTGTGTGTTCATTGGCCCAGAGTCCATGTTCCTTTCTGAATTGCTTAATCACGGCCTTTGCCCATTCTCCTCTTGGATTGTTCCCTGTTTGAATGTTGATGTTCTTATGAAATCTGGATCATTAAAGTTTAATTGACCTCAGACAACCCTGACAGGTTTTTAAATATTATGAATTATTCTTGTTTTTTTAATATTTTGAATTATGCTGGTCAGGAATAAATTATCCTTTTTTTTCCACTCATGTATTCTCGATTCCTCTAGATCCCACCGCCTTTTTCAGTTTGCCCTGCAGGTGATGTTATTCTTCAGGTGAAGCCCCTGATACAAATAGAGGCAGGAACACAGTGATGTTGATGCTCCTAGTGATGCTTGGGTGAACGTCTAGGTCGGCTCTACCAACATGGCAATGGGGTTGGCTACTTTACAAGGTCTGGGTCCTCCTTGGAGCCAACGCTATGAAATTCAAGCTAAGGAACTGGGGAGACTGCTCACTTGTTTATGAGTCTTCCGTGCAAGTATGAGGATCTGAGTGTGGATTCCCAGCACGCATATAAAATCTAATCATGATACACTAGCTGGGATGGAAGGGAGCCAGGTAGATTTGTAGAAATCACTGGCCAGCCAGTCTATCAAGTTGGCAAGCATTGGGTTCAGTGAGAGAAACTGTCTCAAAACAAAGTGGGGAAAATTGAGAAAGTTACTGATGTCAACCTCTGACTTTTACACAAAAGCACATGCATGTGCGCATGGATACACACACACACACACACACACACACACACACACACACATGAATGCACAGTGCACACAGGCACACACACAAATTCAATCCAGCCATATGTCCTGTTCCTACCCCCAGATAGCTGTGTGGTAGCTTCATCTTTGGGCCTTGGATTCCCCATCCTCTAAGCTGAAGCACTCATCAGCTACTTGGTGGCCTTAAGATACATTGCTCACTGTTGATCTTGCTAAAGGGGGCACTTAAAGAATATGGATTAAGAGGAAGCCATGAGTATAAGTGAGAACTGTCAGGAATTTATTTTAGCCCCCAGCGCCTTGTTTTTTGAAGGAAGCCCAATCAAAACTTTTTAAAAATAGTTTTTAATTATAGTTTTGAAAGTTCATGTTATATGTTTTCAGGAGCTTGAAAATAGCCCCTCCCCTTCCCCCCAGCCTCGTCCTCCCCCCTTCTCTGCCAACTCTGTGCTTTTCCAGTTGGTAAACACAGGTTTGCTTTCTCTGTGCCTGTCGGAGAAAACGAAGCCAATTCAACAGTTCCTGTGTCTGTCCTCGTCACAGGTATAGGAGGTGACCCATCTGCTCCCAAAATAAGCTGCTCTCGGTGTACAGTTAGGCAGCCAGACTGCTGATGTCAGTCGATGGATCGGTTTGGCTCCTGCAGACTATCTCGGACATTCTTGCCAAGCTTCTCAGGAACAGGAGTGTTCTGGTCAGGTGCTCTTTACATGGGGAGATCACAAGGTCAACTTTGACCTGAGAACTCAGGGTGTTTCGGGTCCTAACCAGGGTCCCCACGGCACGCAGGAGACAGCACACACCCAATTTCCTATAGAGACTCTAAATGTCTACTTTCCACGTAAAAAGATTGAATTTCATCCGTATTGAGTGAGCGAAGTGTAAGCTTAGTAATACTTTATGTCTCCATCATGGTTTATTCTGTTTAGCATAAATCATCAGAGCCAACCATAACTTCCCATTTACTAGAGCTTTCTCAACGTCAGTTGTATTATGTGCATGTCAGAGACACCCTTCCTACAAGTCCCTCAAGGTCAGCAGTTTAGAGATGTTGGGGCTCCCTTCCCTTCACCTACTCAACACCTCCCGAAATATATGCTAATTGGAACTGAAACGACCTGTGTGCCCAACAGGGTAAGACCCCTCTTAACACAAGATTAATGAGAACGAAGTTTAAGGAAAAAAAATAGCATTTCTTCAGCAGCCCAAGAGTAGACGCCAAGTAAGAGGCAGATCAGCCTATGCAGAAGCTGATCCTTTCCCTGATCCCACACATCGGGTCGGCGTCAGTGGTCTTCCGTGTGCACAAAGCCTCCCCCATACATCCCCTGGCTCAGTGCTCTTCCCTACACAGAAATGCTGGCATTGTTGCTTTTATTTTTTGCCAGCTCCACACCATGTCCAGTGAGGGATTACCAGATGAGGTCAGTCTCTGGGCATACCTGTGAGGAACCTTTCTTAACTGGGTTAAGTGCGTTGAGGTGACCCATGCTGAATATAGGTACCAGTCCCTTCTGGGGTCCCGGATTTTGTAAGAGCTAAGAAAGTGAGCCAAGCAGTAGCCACGCACACATCCATCTCTCTCTGCCTTCCACCAGCAGCTTTAAGTTCCTGCCTTGAGTTTCCTAAAACTGACAGACTGTGACCCGGAATTGTAGGATTAGCAAACCCTTTCTCCTAAGTTAGATTTACTATATGGTGTTTTAGCACCACTCAAGCAGAAGTGGGACATACATTGATACTTAGTTAATTTCTAAATTAGGCACAGTGAGAGGTAGGTGACATGATAAAACAGAACAATGATAGCACGCTGTCATAAAATCGCCATCACAGAGTACACACCTGTGACCCTGACAGTGGAGTTGACAATCCAGACAGCTACTGGGTGGCCAAGGAGCAGGTGTCCATCAGCATGGTCACATGGGAAAAGTAATGGTGCATAACCAGTCCTGTCCGGCTCGGGGGGAGGGGGAGGGAGGCATGAGATTCATGATACTCAGAATCGTATGCTCTTTAAACTTAGGAAGTCTCTCTTCTAGAATTTTCCATTTAATGTTTCAAGCCTTGTTAACAATGAGAAAATGACATTGTAGAAAGTAAAGCTTGATAAACATACCCTATCCACTGTCTTCCTTATTTGGACTCAAATGGGTTTTTGTTGTTGTTGTTGTTGTTGTTTTGTTTGTTTGTTCGTGTTTGTTTGTTTTTCTCCTATTTTACCTTTTTGTGATCCATTCTACCAGGACACAACAGACAGTAGAGTCTTATTATTTATTATAGTCCAAAGACTGTTTCCAATGACAGCAATCTCTTTGATTTTTTTTTCATGTAACATTTTGGTCTAATGCATAAAACAGGGTGGTTGTTGTTGTTGTTGTTGTTGTTGGGGAATTTTTGTCCCTCCAAAAGCTAGAATAGGCTAACGTTGTAGCACAGTGCAAGCACAGAGACATGAAGCTAGGTACTTCAGTCAGAAGATGACTGAGGGCTGTAACCTGTGAAGAAAGAAGGAACAGCTGCAGAATCCATGGAACTCCAGCCCCTCCTCTGGGAAAGCACAGGCCATCCTTATGTCCACTCTTCTTGTCTGGATAAAACTGGGACATGGTTTAGTGGCCACTATGCTTAGGCACCTAAGGCAGGCAGATGACAGAGTCAGAGAGGGCGGATGGACTAAACAGGGTACCCAGATAATGCTGGCTCAGCTGGGCTCCTGGCCACCTGGTTCTGTGATGAACCGGGCGAGCGCAGACGGCAGTCAGACATTAGCATGCACACCCCGCAAACGGCCATCTCAGACCTCTAATCTTCCTTTATGACCAAACTGTAATTACATTACAGTGATTACTTGGATATTACATTTTTATTACAGTTATGTCATGACGTCTACTAGGAAAAATATATGCTTACTTTAGCCAATAAAATTCTTAATGACTCAGTTAAGCTGTGTCTACATGAAACCCATGACTTAAGCATTTGGGTCAAGATAATTTTTCAGGCCTGGGGGAAATAGAGACTTAATCCCCATCTACCTGACTGCCTCAACCTCCAGAGGAAAATGTCTGGTGAGTGATGTACTTCTACAGGTTAAAAAGTTCTGGGGAAGGTAGGTAACTCAGGGAGTGTGTATAAAGCCATCAATTCTTTATCTTCTGTTGGCAGTTCCAGCTATTAACAAGAAGGGTAGAACTAGAATGGGGGGCAGGGCTGGAGAGATAGCTCAGTGATAAGGAGCATTCCTTTGCTCTTCCTGAGGGCCTGATTCGTCCCTGCATAGGCTGGCCTCACAACCC